>NW_004955580.1:1111968-1113781 GCF_000276665.1 Chinchilla lanigera
ACAGGCTGGCCTCAAAATGGCCCAAATCCTACTGCCTCAGCCTCTGGAGGTCTGGTATTTCAGTTGTGGGCTATCATGCCTGACCTGCTACTGATTTTTGTATATTATTGTTGTATCCTGCTACCTTGGTGATTTTTTTTGGTTTGTATGTTTTTAGAGACAAGATCTTGCTATGGAGTTCATATTGACCTTGAGCACACTATAGCCAAAGCTGACTGTGAACTAAAGGTACTATGCCTGACTAAGCCTCCCAAGTATCGTAATTAGAGGTTTGCGACACAAGGCCATGCCTGGTGGTGAGTTTTGTATATTTGTTGACTGTCCTGCTACATTGTGGATTTATTTATTTATTTATTTATTTATACTTTTAGTTTTTTGAGGCAAGATATGGCCGTGCAGTTCAGGCTAACCTGGAATACAGTCTAGCCCAAGCTGGCCTGGAACTCATTGTAGTCCTCCCGCCGCAGCCTGGAGTTATAGGCTGCTGGAATTACAGGTGTTCCCCAGCATGTCTTACCTTCTACAGATTTTTGTATATTGCTTTTGTATCCTGCTACCTTTGGGGGTTTTTTTGTTTGTTTGTTTTTTGTTTTTTGGCTTTCTGTGTTTGGTTTTTAGAAATATCTTGTTTTGCAGTGCAGGCCGAGCTTCAATGCACTATTTATCCGAGGCTGGCCTGGAAATCAAGGAAATCCTCCTGACCGAGCCTCCTGAGGTCGGGATTACAGGTATGTGCCTCAAGGCTGGGATTGCGGATGATTTTTCTCTGTAAGGTTTGTTTTCTGCTACCTTCCTGATTTTGTTTTTCATTTTGTTTTCTGGGACAAGATCTCCCTATGGAGCTCATAGTGACCTTGGATGCACTCTGTAGCCTAAGCTGGCCTGAAGCTCACAGCAGTCTGCCTGACTCAGCCTCGAGAGTGCCGTGATGAGAGGTTTTGCCACAAGGTCGGGCCTGCTGGTAAGTTTTGTATCTTTGTTTTGTATCCTGCTACATTGCCAATTTATTCATTTATGGATGTTTTTGGGTTTTGAGGCAAGATGTGGCTTTGCAGTTCAGGATGAACTTGAACACACTATGTAGCTGAGCGTGGCCTGCAACTGTTCACAATGCTCCTGCCTCCCTGTCCCCAGTGCTGGGATTACAAGTGTGCCCCACCACACCTCGCCTGCCCCTGATTTTTGTTTCATTTTGATGTTTGATCTTTTGGACACAGGGTGTCGCCATGCAGTTCAGGCTGGCATTCAACTCACTCTCCAGCTCAGGCTGGTCTCGAACTCGCAGTGATCCTCCTCCTTTGTCACCCTCCTGAGTGCTGGGATGCCATGCGGGCGCCACCTCACCCTGCGGATGTTTCTGCATTTGTTTGTGGTGTTTCTCTCATGCTACCTTCCTGGCTCTTGGTTTGGTTTTGTTTTTGTGAGGCAAGGTCTCGCTGTGCAGTTCAGGCTGACCTTCAATACACTATGTAGCTGAGTCTGTCCTGGAAGTCACAGCAGTCCTTCTCCCTCAGTGTCCTGAGGCCTGTGATTAGAGGCATGCACCACGATGCCTGGCATGCTACTCATTTCTGCATCTGGGTTTTGTATTCTGGAACTTTGCTGATTTTTTTTTGTTTGCTTATAGAAAAGATCTGGTCATGTAGTTCAGGCTTTCCTTGAACATACCTGCAGCCGAGGCTGGCCTCAAACTAGCCACAATCCTTCTGCCTCAACTGCTCCAGGACTGGCATTGCAGGTGTGCACCACCACGCCTGAGCTGCTACTGATTTTTGTGTATCTTTGCTGCGTCCTGCTACCTTGTCCATTTTTT
>NW_004955580.1:1114641-1119606 GCF_000276665.1 Chinchilla lanigera
TCCTCAGCCTCCCAAGTGCTGGGATTACAAGTGTGCGCCACCACGCCTGGTCTCTTACAGATTTTTGTATACTGGTTTTGTATCCTCCCTCCTTTCTGATTTTTTTTGGTTGTTTGAGACAAGATTTCACAATGCAGTTCAGGCTGACTTTGAACACAGTGTGTAGCCCAGGCTGGCCTCGAATCACAGCAGTCCTCGTGCCTCTGCCTCCAGATTGGTGGAATTACAGCTCTGCACCACCACACCTGGCCTGCTACTTATTCTTGTATAGTGGTTTTGTGTTCTGCCACCTTGCTGATATTTGTTTGTTTCTTTGCAGAGAAGGTCTCACAATGCAGTTCAACCTGACCATGAACACACTATGTAGCCAAGGCTGACCTAGAACTCTCAGGAATGCTCAGCCTCCTGAGTGCCAGGATTACAGGTGTGCACCACCTTGCCTGGCCTGCTACTGATGTTTTTATATATATATATATTTTTATTGGTTTTGTATCCTTCTACATTGCTAATATTTTTTTGTTTTTGGTTTTGTTTTTTGGAGACAAGATCTCATTATGCAGTTCAGGCTGACCTTCAATGCAGTATGTAGCCGAGGCTGGCCTTGAACTCACGGTTTTGATCATGTGATGTTAGGTGTCACTTACTACTTGTATGGCAAGACATCGGTCATCTATGAAATTAAAATTTATTACATATGTTCCCTTGTCTTGTGCCACATTCGCAGAATTAACTAATCCCAACCCAGGCAGAATCTTACATTGTGCCTGTTGCTGTCATCCTCACCACACCGGCCACAGGTTTTCAAAGTGTTTTTCATGTGTTCTGTAACTAAAGCACTGCACCACACAAAGGACTATGTAAACTCTGTGGGGCCAGAGACCATGCCTGTTTCAGTCACCTAAATATGTCCAAACTTATCTAAACAGGCAGTTAACATGCAGTATGTGTTGCTTTGACAGATTCTTATTTTGTCAGGCAGTTCTTCATTACTGTCACAAAATATCTGAGATCGTAAACTTCAGGAGAAGAAAGTTTATTTAAGCTCATGATTTCAGAGATTTCAGTCCACGGTCGGTGGCACCCTATTGCTTTGTCGCCTAGGGTAAGGCAGCACATCATGGCTGGTATGTGGCAGACCAACCTTGTGTGTATTTCTGTGGGGACAAGAAAAGGAACAGAGAAAAGAAGGAAGGCGAAAGGAAAGATTATCCACCATGCTGTTAACAGAATTTACACAGAGTCTGAGAAGATTAGACGTGGGACAAAATGCAATTTCACTTGCCTAAATATGTCCAAACTTATCTAAACAGGCAGTTAACATGCAGTATGTGTTGCTCTGACAGATTCTTATTTTGTCAGGCAGCTCTTCGTCACTGTCACAAAATATCTGAGATCATAAACTCATTACCCAATCTGATTTTTTTTTGTTTGATTATACAGAATGGATCATCTGGCCCCAGCAAGGTATCCTGCACTAGAAAAGAGCAGTCCTCGTGCCTCTCCCTCCAGACTGGTGGAATTACAGCTCTGCACCACCACCCCTGGCATTTGCTTTTCCATGCATTTGCTTTCCCCACAAGGAGGAAAGACTCTTGTACAAGGTGAAGGAATGTTGAGTCGCCCTTCACAATTCCAGACGGCAGAGCGAGAGGAAATGGGGGAAGCCCTGTCGGTGTTTGCCGGTGCTGTGAGCGTGGAATGGGGGCAGAAGAGGAACTTCACATTCCGATTCTTTCCCAGGAATCTTAAAATGTGCACATAAGGAGCCTGTAGGATTGTAATGTGCTGCACGCTGCTGAACTGTTCCTTTGCTCTGGACGTCTGACTGAAACAGAATTGCGTGGCTCTAGTGTTGAAGCAGGCTCCCACAGTACTGTGAAACGCAGTTGCCCGGGAAACAAGGAGGGGTGCTGTGAGAGGAGCAGGTAACGCATCACTGCCAGGTGTATCTTGCCCCAGAGGCCCTGCTCAGTGGCTACAGATGCTGTAGTTATGACTGAGGAAATTGAAGCTCATCTTGCAGAGCTTGCTGCTTTCTCATGGAGGAATGATTAAGTTGAATTGCTTCCCTCTCTTTCCTGTGTTCTTAGCTTCTGAAATGAAACGGTGCAAACGTTCCCCCTCACTGCACGTCAGGTGTAATCCCAGTGGTGTGCCATTTCCCTTCTCGCCGGGAAGCCCTGGAGAAGCGAATCACTGAAACAAGCTGCCAGAAAGTAGTAGGGTTGCCTTGTTCTGGCCTCTAGTACCTGTGCAGGACCTAAGGCCATTTGCTCACACACGTGGATTCTCATCCTTTCTTTCTGCTGCACTCTCTGCCTAAGTTTCATTTGGACCTGAGAATGAGCTTTACCAGTTCTTCCTCTGCTCCTGAAGCAGGAAGAACACAGTCCGGTGTAAGTTCTGCAAATAACTTACCCGTTTCCTGTGTCACCTGCTGCCCAAAGGTGTCGTCGTTTCCTCAGCATCCAGGTACCCTCCTGTCACTGCTGCCCTCGTGGGCCAGCCCCGATCTGCCAGCCGCATCTCAAGTACCATTCCAAGACCTTACCACACCTTTGCGGCCCTGGTTCCCTCTTTTCATCACCAGGAGCCAGACTAAGAAGGTAGACTCACAGTTCTCCCGACCAGGCCAGATAAACAGACTTTATCGCAGCAGGATGTTGAGAGTTCAATCTAGTAAAAGGCTCAGTCAGTGACGTTAAGGTGAGCGTTTCTCCGTGTCTCACACAGTCTTGGGAATGAGGTTTAGTTGCGTACGTAGTGTATCAAATATGGAACCTTGCAAATTATTTCAGAGTTCCTGAAAGCACTGGACAGCAGCAAATTTTCTGTGGGGAAGCGTAGAAAGCAGTGCTAACGGTGACCAGTTATAATTTGAATATCATAGTATAATGGCTCTGCAGGGAACTTAATTTTTCTTTGATCCAGCTGGGTTTTACAGACTTGCGGTTCTCATGAAAGCTATGACAACACTGGAAGGCTGCAGAGCAGCCTTTAATTTTGGCCTCGGATGTGGGCATTGGCCAGGCTCTTTTCTAGTGCAGGATACCTAGCTGGGGCCAGATGATCCAGAACATCCTCAGGGCTCCTCTAGGTGGCCAGGGAGGGATGACTGAGGGATGGCTGTCGCGTCTCTCCGTGGATCCCTCCTCCTCTTAAGAGGCTGGCTCCCTGCTGGGGCACCCACTGACAAAAGGTTTCCCTCCGGCAAGGAAGAGCAAAGCCTGCTTTGCGAGTGGTCCTCATGCCTCTGCTTGGGGCCAGCTTTGCTAACGTCGCTTTGGCCGGTATCTCCTCTTCACCATTCCTCTGCAGCAACAGGCCACAGAACCCCACTGCAAAGACAGACACAGGCATGGGAGGAATTCGGGGTCACTTTGCAGGCCACCTTCGCAATCACCATCATTTTTCCTTGCTTAGTTATTTTATAGTTCAGCATGCAGAAATCAATCCGTGCAATACACTGCATAAACAGAAGGAAGGACAGAAATCACATGACTATCTCAATAGATGCAGAAAAAGGACTTGACAAAAGTCAGCATCCTTTCATGATTAAAATGAAGCCTGAAGAAAACAGGTACAGAAGGACTTTATCTCAATCTGGTAAACGCCATCTATGACAAACTGACAGCCAACATCAGTGGAGAGAAGCTGAAAGCTGAAAGCTTTTCCTCTAAAATCAGGAAGAAGACAAGGACGACCACTAGTATCACTGCTGTTCAAGATAGTGCAGATTTAACGACTGTTCGGACTTATGAAATCCCCAAAAGGAAACCTCTTCATGTTCTCTAACGGAAGTGTTGCATTTTACTGAACTGTAGTTACACTGATCATCATAGGGTTAGCGATGCTTGTGACTTGTCCTTAATGGAAATGGCAATGTCCTATCCCATCCTGGTGTTTCTGGGTATCTTCAAATATCTCTTCTGTTCCCTATGTTTCCAAAATCATGATCATTTTGAGATGAACAAGTAGATCTTACTGCTTAACACAGTAATGAAGGAGCTCAGATACACTTATGTAAAAACTAAAAATAGAGCTACCACCAACTGTACTACTCCTTGGTACACCCAAAGGAACTAAGGCCAGCATACTATAAGGACATGTGCATAGCCTTATGTATCTCGGCACAATTCATGATAGCCAAGACATGGACCCATACTAGATGCCCATCAACAGATGAATGGATAAAGAAAACGTGATATAGTGGTGTACGTACACCACGGAGTGTCATTCGGCCATAAGCAGAGGAAAATTTTGTCATATGCAGGAACGTGGTGGATCTGAGCTTATCACGTTGAGTGAAAGAAACCAAACTCACAAATATCACATGTGGAATCTAAAGAAGATAGTAACGCAGCAGAAGAGAGACTATGATTACACAAGAGGAGGGGAATAAAGGGGCGTAGGAGGAGTATAAGGCCAAACAATAGGGGAGATGGATATGACTGAAACACAGTGCAAGTACAAATTCAAATTCGGTGGTTAGGTTTGAGACCAGAATCATGGAGAGAATTGAATTCATGCACCGAGGCACCACTGTAGCTGTACTTAAACCCAAACCCTGTGAGACTAGGGAGCAGGCTGGGGACAGAGGGGGTGGGGTGGGGTGAAAATGATCCAGGTATGCCGTGTGTATGTGCCGATCTGCCAAGGCAAGCCTACTAATTTCTATAACCTATATGCATAAGTAAAAAAGATGCAAAACGGAGACCAAAAAAAAAAGTAGGTAATGAGTCATGGTAAGATATTCCTTTAAAAAGTGATTGGTGTCCCTGTAGTGTTATTCTTTCTATATATGTACATGTACAAAGGGTGACCAACACACATGGTGAATGTTTAAATAAATGCATTAGAATAAAAGACACAGGCCAGGCGTGGTGGTGCACGCCTGTAATCCCAGCACTCGGGAGGCTGAGGCAGGAGGATCGTAGGAGTTCGAGGCCAGCCTGGGCTACAAAG
>NW_004955580.1:1139589-1158827 GCF_000276665.1 Chinchilla lanigera
AATGACTAATGATGTTGAATATTTTCTCATTAGTTTGCCATTTGTATTTCCTTATCTGAGAAGTGTGTATTCATCTCAGCTGCCCATTTGTGGATTGGGTCTTTGAATTTGGAGGGGCTGATATTTTTTAATACTTTATATGTTCTGGATAGAAGCCCTCTGTCTGAGGGACAGTCAGCTAAAATGTTTTAGATTTATTTTGATTATGATTAACTGGAGTTCTACATGCTTCACTTATCTGGATGTCCAATTCTTTTTCTATGCCTGGCATATTTTCTGCTATTATTTCTGCATATAGTCTTTTTATTTCATTTGTGGTGATACCTGCTGTTTCATTAATATCTATTACCTTGGCATTGTTTTTCTTTACTTAGTCTTGCAGTTGTTGAACTGCTATTTCCTGGTTTCTTGCTGTTTTTAAGAGATCCCTCCTTTCATGTTCATTAGTGGCAATGCTGTCTTCGAGGTCTGAAAGTCAATCTTCAGCCTTGTTCAGGCAGTTTTGCAAGCTTTGAGTGGAATGTTTAATTTCCTGGATATCTGTTTGCATCTGTTTCATACCTTCTAGTTCTTTTCTATATTGTTCACTGAAAGTTTCAATGAGTTGTCTGTGCTCTTCTATTTTCTTGTCAATGTCATCTTTGGATATGCTGAACATTTCTTTCATTATTGTCATTTCTTTTCTCGCCTGAGACATTATTCCTGATCTGATGTCTTCTATGGCCTGATGGAGTTTTTTCTTTACTTAAATTGCTGTCATTTCAGGAATTTCAGGTGTATGACTTCCAGGCTCTTCTGTGTTGATGTCTCCTGGACTTGTTTTGGTTGGTGTGGAGGTCTGGGATTGCATTTTGCTCCTTTGTTTTGTCATTTTTGAAGATCCAGAGGCTCCCTGGAGTGCAGCCTCACTCTCCTGATTGTGTGTGAGTTTTAGGGCAAGAGTCTGAAGATCCACAGTGCTCAGTGCAGCTCCTGTGCTGGTGAGTGGGGAGTAGGTGGAGTCCCAGGTGCTCCCAAACTTTCTTGCATTCAGTTGGCTCCCAGGTGTGTGAGGGAAGGGCAGGGGTGGCTCACCAGAGTTCCTGAGACTATCTGAGGTTCAACCCAGCTTCCACAAGAATGCCGGTCATGTTCACTGAGGCTTCAGATATTGCCCAGTGCGGAGCCTGCTTCCCACACTGGCAGGGGAGGGGTGAGGGTGGACTCTCCAAGGCTGCTGACTCTGTCCAGGTTTCACCTGAGCTCCGAGAGGGGTTGGTGTGTGTTGTTGACCAACAAGTGACCACCAAGGCCCCAGAAGTTGTCCAGGGCTCCACATGCTTCACACACTAGTGGGGGAGTCACCAGAGTGGCTCACCAGGTTTCCTAAGGTGTCTGGCATTCAACCCAGCCCTGGCAGACACATTATGGGTGTGGTGAGTAGTCACTGAGGACCCTGAGGGTGCCTGTGGTTCCAGGTGCCTTGCACGCTGGTCAGAGTGGCACTGCTGCAACTCCCTGAAGATTTTGTAAGGGGAAAAACCTGTTTGTTTAGTGAGCGTACACCAGACAGAGAGGAGGACAATAGGCAGGACTTGATCCCATCTCAAGTGTGTTTCTTGACAATACCTTTTCAGCAGTTGTTTGAACAGCCTATTCATGTGCTCTATCTTATGAGAGCTCTGAGGCCAGTAGGCTGTATGTAATTTTTATTTTATTTTTAACATCTGTGTGCACTCTTGAACTATCTCAGCCACAAATGCTGGCCTATTGTCTGCTCCCAAAGTTAGGGGCAATCTGAACTTTGGGATGATGGCCTTTAACAGCACCTTCATCACTTGTAGTGCCTGCTCTGTCTAGGTGGGGAAGGCATCAGCCTACCCTAGAAAATGTAAAGTACCATCAACATATATCAATAGCTTCCTACTTGGGGTAGCTCAGTGAAGTCCACAAGCAAGTTTTTACCTGGGGTAGCACCCATATCTTGGATACCTAGTGGCCTGGTGGGCCCTTGTTTTGGGTTGTTTTGTGCACAGGTTAGACACTGTTTGCAAACAGGTCGAGTGATGGTTGTGAGCTATGACACATAGAAGTGATGACTAAGTAACATCTCTACGCTGTTTTTCCCATATGAGACCCTTGATGGGATTGCCTCTGTAACCTAGGGGTCATCATTCCAGGGATAGCCAGTCTCTCATCAGAGACTCTCCACCATCCTCTCTTGGTCAGCCCCAGGCTCCCAGGTGAACCATATCTTTTCAATTGTAGTTAGGGTCTCTGGGAGTGGGGGTTCTGGGATGAGGGGCAAGCATAGGACCCCCTTTTTGGGTTGTGGGGCTGCCACAGAAGCCCATTTGTCTTCTCTGTCTTTTGGTTTCCTTTGGCCTCTATTGCACCAGTCCACTGATGTCCCCCGCAGTGTATAACAGCCACTTTCCTTGGTGCCCACATAGCATCTATGAGCTGTAAAATTTCTTCTTTGTATTTTATCTTTTTCCCCTCAGCCATCAGAAACCCTCTCTCCCTGTATATTTTTCCATGAATATGCAGCATGGCAAAGGAATATTTGGAATTGGTGTAGATGCTCACTTTTTGTCCTTAGCTAGTAACATAGCCCTTGTCAGGACTATTAACTCAGCCTTCTGAGCAGAGGTTCTACTGGCAAAGGCTGGGCCTCTGTCACAGAGTCCAGCATCACCACTGTATATCCTGCTCATCAAGATCCTTCTACTACAAAACTGCTCCCATCTGTGAAATATTCAATATCTGGGTCTCTAAGAGGGCAATCTATGAGATCTCCATGGCTTGAGAATATCTCGTCCACAATTTCCAGTCATGAGGGGGGGCTTCCCAGTTCTACCAGGAGCAAAGTGGTTGGGTTAAGAGGTGGGTTAAGGGGTGGTTAAGTGGTTGGGTTTACTGTCTCTAGCGTTACACAGGAATTTTCACATAGGAGCCCCTGATACTGAATCATCCTCAGAATTGGCAACCAGTTGTGTTGTCTCTAGTCCATTGAGATTATAACTGAGTGTGGGACCCCAATGGTCAATTGATGTCCTAAAATCAACTTGTCAGTTTCTTGCATCAGTAGAGCAGTGACAGCAAGTGCCCTGAAGCATGGAGGCCATACTAAGGCTACAGAGTCTGTTTTGACAAATATACTACCAGATAACGCATACTACCAGATAACGCCAGGATCCCATGGCCTAGCTTAAGACTCCTGTGGCCATTTTTTTCTATTTATGGATATATAAGAAGGAAGACTTCATTATACCTGACAATCCTAAGGCTAAGACCTGAGCCAGAATCTCTTTGATTTGTTTAAACTTTTTCTCCTGGTCAGCTTTCCAGAGGAGGAGCTCCTTTCCCAACCCACCCTCTTTGGTGGCTTATCTGAATAGTCTCCATTTTTTTTGTTTGTGGGACAGTAAAGGTTAACACATTGGTTTTTAGTCCAGCCAGGTTTCCTTGTGGCCCAAAAGTAATTTGGGACTTGTATCTTTTGGAGCAAATCTTTCCATAATAAGGGAACTGGACAGTTTGGGAGATATAGGAATTCATGTTGGACTTCTCATCCCCCTATTACACACCTTTTAGGCCAAGAAAATAGCCTCTTTTCTGGGACTCTGGTGGCTCCCACAGTGGTCAAATTTTTCCTAGACAGTGACCCAATAGGTTGTGTCACTACAGAGTGCTCAGCTCTGCTGTCCACCATAAAATCCATCAGTTGGTCCCCTACTTTCATTGTGACCATGGGCTCTTTGGAGCCTAGGGAGATAACACCTGGTCTGCCCTAATCTGTTTTGGTATGTTAACTCACTTAGGCCCTGACTTTTTATTTACTTTAAGTTATCTATTTAGGATCTGTGCCTTATCTGCATAAATTTTTCTATCTCTCAGCTTTATTTTCCCTCTATAGTAGTGACACTGATGGCTGTCAGGGTGTAATGGGGGACAAATGGTCTAGCAAGCCATTTTTTGTTAAGAGGAGGCATTGTTGGGGGTAGCAGTCAGAGCCAATATTGTGAGTTTTATTTAAAGGTCTTGAATAGAAGCTAGGAAGAGCACTTGTCAGAGAATCTGTCTGCATCACAATTGTAGCTTTAAAGCTGTCAAATGAGAAGAAAGAAGTTTGACTAGGAGGTTGATAAAACATAGTCTAAATACTAAGGCTATAAGAAGCATTAATATTGGTCTTCTTAGGGAAAATAATCAGAATGTCAAATTTTAGATCTCTGATCAGGCTTTCTATGAATTAGGTAATTTTTGGTAGATTTTTGAAGCACAGTTGGCTAGTTTTTATGTCTTGTCTTTTATTATACCAGACTGATTGGCATAAAAGCAACATTTTTTAGGAGTAAACATAGCCTCTCTTTTTTGGCAGTTAAAAGGTTATAAGTCTGATTTTTTATATGACATTTAAATATAACGAATTTTATATAAGCATGTAAGTTTTTAGCTGTAAGAATACTGAAAGCCTTGTGTTTTTGAAGAACAATCTTAGCTAAGTAATTAAAAGATTTTTGTTGAACATTTATCGTTATTATTGTGGCTTTTTAGCCTTATTGAACCACAATAGTAACAAGTTATAGGTGTATCTAGACTCTGCCAACAGGAGCCAGTATATAGGACTTGGAACCCCTTAATGTATTTAACCTAAATTATTATTAATATTTTTGCATATCTTGTTGGTTATTTTTTTGTTGGGTGTTTAAAGTCAAGTTAGAGTGAGTATTATATTGATTAGAAGTAATCATATTGTATATATCAGGTCAGTTGAGGTTTTATAGGAGTTATTTTTGGAACCATATATAGAGCCTCTTAACTGTCAGTGCCATGAGTCATGTTCTTCTTTGACCATTTAGCTTTTTTTTGAAGCGTGGGAAATGTTTTTTTCTTCAGTGACCCTCTTTCATGTATAATGTATAATGGTTGACTCTTGTCTTCTGTGGTCTAATAACCTCTCTGTTCAGGAAGTTGTGTGACTCATCAGAGTTGTAGAATTTTGTAGAGAAGTTCCCTCATGTCCTGGGTCTTTGTTGACCTTGGAGGGCTAAAATCAAAATATTGGCTATTTTTTTGCTTGTTTATTTGGTTTTTAGCCAGGTTATATATTTAACTTTGGTCTCAGAACCTTAGTTGTTGAATACCCATATCAGTTGCACCAGTATTGAAGTGAGAGCAATTATGATTGACTTAGAAGACAAATTTTTTTATGGAATACTTCTAGCTAACAGGTATAATGTTTTTATAGGGAAAGTTTAAAATCTAGAGTAAAACATAGCATTTTAGCACCAACAGTTTTGTTGACACTATTAGGTGAGAATCATGGGTTATTCTTTCAAAATATTGTATATTTAATATTTTATTTTGGCATAGAATACATTTTATCACAGAGAAGAGCTGTAAATTGTTAGATGCGATACTTGTTTACTATCTCTCTTTATTATAAAATCAAGTTTCAAGCTTTGTCTTTTTGTGACAAGGCTGAGTCTACACAGCTTGACCTATAGAAGTTAAGATCTCTCAATGTAAAGAAAGTCTGTCTGCAGGGCCCTTTAGGGGATCTATTCTAGCTTTATATATATATATATATATATATAATAGGTTTAGTTAGAGTACAGTATTGTAATTTTTTTTTGGCTAAGTCTTGTCATCTCTTAATGAATATCTTACCTATGTCTGTGCATAGGAAAAAATCAATCACTTTTGTTTTTAATGAGTGAGGATCACACTTTTTTTAGTTTTTAAGAATACACCCAAGAGATGTGTCTGTGGAAGGGAGGCTGGCCAAATATTCCATCTGAAACACACATGTAAGCAAGGTGGGAGGCATGAGAGTGTCTCCATCAGATCTACCTGACAGCCTCTTTTTCTGGCTGCTATGTTCAGGACAGGGATAAAGGAAGGCTCCTTCTCATCCTACCAGCAATAGCCAAAATGTGCTCTGTCCTGTGCCCACGGGGGAGAGTTATAGGAACTATTTGTTTTATGGCACCTTTTTTCTCTGTGGCTACAATGAGAGACTCTTTGTTCCCTCCCCACTACTGCCTTGGAACAGCAGTAGGTCAAGCCCATTTCCCTTCGACCTCTTGGCTGCAGTTGTGAGGTGCCCCAGTGAGTCCCTGAGGGAATGGAATCTACTAACCAGAATGAATTTTGAGAACTTTTTCATGAATAATGGAAAGCTCTCTGGAAAATGTCTTGCATTGATTGAGATGCCAAGCAGCTGGCTTGTTTTTATGAAACACAATATCTATTCTATTTTAAGAGGCATGATTACCTGGTAAAGTGGTTCAGGAGACAAACAACCATTTTTATGTGAGGATCTATGCTCTACGTATGTTGTAAGATGTGTTGACACTGGGAGAGATATTTCTATTGTGCGTTGAGCAGTTGTCTTTTTTCTGCCTACATATCTTTTTAGCCCAACCCAAATAAAAGGTGAGGATCTGTTTTTCTTAATGAGGACGACCTACGAGTATCATTTTAGGCTGGCGCCCTAGCGCAGTGGGTACCTTGGAGGCCCAGGAAACAGCCTAAAAAAATGAACTTTTAAAAATGTTTTAAATTGAGAAAGAAGGAAGGACATATCTATATATCTATATATAGATATATCTACATATATATATCTATCTGGGATAACTGTATAGCTGATGTCTGATGGTTTATTGAAAGAAACAATTAATGTTTAAAATTTTTTATATTTTGACCAATTTTTCATGCTTATATCTGGTAATCTGAGCAACTGATTTGGAGACAGTATGCAATAGAACAAGCATTGGTGAATTCCTACCATCTTGTCTAGGGAAACTCTGTATTGTCTCTAATGTTTTATTTAATAATTGTTTTTATTATCTTTAATGGTTTGAAACTTTTCCATTCTTACATCTGGTAATCTGAACAACGTAGTTGAAGATAACAATATGTAATATAACAATCACTGTTAGTTCCTATCATTTTGTTTTGAAACCCTGTATCATTTTTAATGTTCTTGCTTTGTTTTGTTTATGTTTGTGATGTTGCTATTTTGCTATTGTTCTTTTGTTTTACTACTCTCTTTAAAATAAAAAAAATTAAATTGGCCCCAAGTTTGTAAAATAAAACCTAAAGGTAATATTTTAAGGACAAATATTGAGCTCTTTATAAGCATTTTAATTGTATTGTATGTTTTAAAGATCTCTTTTATGTACTTTTTGGGTGGTGAAGGGAAAGAGAAAAAAATACAAAGGACTGTGAGGTTAGGCTGTGTGAGTTGCCCGCCTTATCCTGAGGTCACACTGCCTGTGCATCCCAACCCAAGGCCATAGCCTGTCTCACTTTTTGCCTTGACTAGCCTAGGCATCTTGTTTATTTATACAGAGGTCTGCTTACATCCAGAACGAGGATTCTTGTTCTTGACGCACAGCTATTTTACTCTTTTTAGCAGATTAGGAGGCAGGAAAAAGGAGTTGTGCCTAACAGCTGGACTTTTATGTGAAAATTTATCCTAAAGATTTTATATTTAGGGCTTATGTAAGGAATTCATGGAGGGTTTTAAAAGTCTGGAGCTGTGACCTAGCATTCATAAGTTACATACTGTTATAAAGAATCATAAAATTGTTATAAGACATTTTATCACCACAAATAACTTTTGTCAAGGAGTCACCAGATAGATATTTTTCTGGCTTTGCATGGTTGAAGGCTTATAACCTTGGGGAACACAAATACATTTAATATACTGTGAGGTTAACAATAATATTACAACTATGTATAGAATTTTTGTCAATATATATTTGGTTTTTATATTGTAATGCAGAATTTAGAATTTTAATAGGTTTATGGGGGATAATCACACTGACAAGAGCTAAGGAGACTCTTAGAGGTTTTATATATTTTGGAAACAGTGTTGTTGAACACAGATAGACTTATAATCCAATATGTAAGTATGTCTCATTTATATAATAGCAAAATGTTTAACTAAAGCCAGTAGATGTTAACTAAAGCCAATACATGTAGATCAAGTTCTAAATGGCAAGACCAAACTGAGAAAGAGATGTCAAAGCTTGGTCATTTTATATGTTAAACAACTAGATGTATATTGTATAAAAGAGAACACCTATTAGTCACTTTGTATGTATTAAACTTATGTGGTTTTAACTGTATAAGCTTAACTTCAAAGCTTAGACTTAAAGTATATTATATATATATATATGTATATACACACACATATATACTATAAGTTACATCACAAATTCAGATAATAGTTGTCATAAACTGATTACTGAAACCACTGTGTAAGCCACCATTTGATTTAACCTTTAAAACTAAATTTTAGCAACCAAAAGTTTAACAGTGGAAAACACAAGCTAATTACATATAATAATATACCCTTGTTTTTAAGTCTAGGTTAGTAAGTTTAACCAAGATCATCTTTTATTTAGAAAACTATTGTTTTAGACATAGAGAGATTAATCTTTTACATATAACAACTTAAGTATATTATAATAACTTAATAATTCTTAGGGTATGGCACCATAAGACCTTGGGAAAACTGGACAAGTCACCCATCAGTGGAGAAATTGGACTAGTTTTGGTCCAGGCATCTGCTTTTTTTTAATCATAGAGGGGAGTTCTGTCTAACAGTTCTCCAAGTCCAAGGAGTTTCCACTTAGTTATCTTCACAATTGCTTTAGATGACTCATCGTAACAGTTAACACTTTAAACTATTTGTATAGTTTATGCTGGCATTGTGATGCATACCTATAGTCCCAGCACTCTAGAAACTGAGGCGGGAAGATTGCCACGAGTTCAAGACCAGCCTGGACTACACAGTGAGTTCAGGGCCAGCCTAAGCTACATACTGAGACCCTGTTGCAAATAAATAAATAAATAAATAAATATATTACCTATTTGAATATTATCTTTGACCAGATAGCAATAATCATTGTATTTATAAACCAATTTTTGATATCATTTTGATTGTCATTAACTTTAAAGACAACTCTAATTTTTACCACTGATTAAAATTAAATTACCGTTAGGCTATGTAAGCCAAGAAGCATTTGGGTTAATATCATGAATGTTTATTTATAAGCTAGCCTAAGTGGAACTTATAGTTGAAGATTCACATGTGGAAATATATACAGTTTAAATTATACATAATCTTTATGCTCTCAAACTCAAATGCTTTTATTTGTAAGTCCTATGTGAGTTTGAAGTCTCTTAACCCTCATCCTGTAACTTCTTAAATGGACCTGACTTAGCTATTTCCAAGAACCTAGAGAGCCAGTTTTTTTCTGTGTGAGGCCAAAAGAGCCAGAGAAAAAATAAAGGAAAAATGAAACTGATATGAGGTGATGCTTTTTGGAGCTAAGTATGTATTTTAAAGAGTGGGAGAGTCAAAGGTCTATCAGGGTTTCATTCTGCCCTGGTGCAGATATTTATCCACGATAGCATCTTCCCACTTTGTGTTCTAAGGCATTCTTTAAGGTTGACTCTGTCCAGTACCAGCGTCAGCAGACTGGAGGTGCTCTAGGAAGCGGCCATTGGCATCTGCGCCCCTTTCTTTTGATCCTGTGACCCTTTTGGCAATACTTAGCTAAAGGCTTTTTTCTCACCCTTGGCATACGTAAGGCACAAGTGTAAATCACTCCTCAGATGTCTGATTTCTTGTGTTAAAGGCAAACAGTTTTCGTAAGCTGCCTCAGTCCAACCTCCTGGAGGGAAAGGAGGTGATGTCATTCCATTTTTGTTTACAGAAGGTGATATATAGAGCCAAGGAGTTTCAAAGTTAACTCCCAGTGAGTTCCAATGGGAAAAAAAAAAAAAAAAACCTGGGAGGAGGGATTCTTTTAATTTAGACCTTTTTCTTAGCAAAAAAATTTTTAAGGGATCTAAAGGATTGTTATTTTCACCTGTTTCCAGCCCCATGAATGTGTCAAGACATACTGAAAAGGGGGTCTATCTTAATAGCAAAGAGAAAAGTCCAAATCTATAGCTCAGCTCTTTTTTTTTTTTTTTTTTGTTTTTCTCCGGTACCGGGAACCAAACTCATGACCTTGCGCTTGCCAGGCAGGCGCTTTTGCCGCTGAGCTAAATCCCCAGCCCCTATAGCTCAACTCTTAATGGAGGCTTAAGGGTGGGCTCTAATCGTGCCATCTCAGATCACTCTGAGACTGAGGATACCAGAAGACCACTGAGAGAGTTTCACCTCTCACTTCACAGAGAAGTGCAGGTGGGGACAACAGATAAGTGGAGATTTCTCTGCTGGTTACCAAGTCGGGCTGCTGGGAACCAGCTTCCCTTGGACGCCCGCTGGGGAGCTGCCCTGGCGATGGCCCTTGAGTTGCCCTCTCGACTTTCACTGGGTGTACAAAATCAGAGATCTGTCTCCAGAAATGAATCCAGCTGTCTGTCTGACCAACATTCCCACTGGCTTCAGTGGGGGATTAACCAGAGGGTGCTTGGGAAACTTGTCTTTTGCTTTAAGAGTGGCAGCTACTCTAAGAGCATTTAACTAGCTGGCAGAGTAACCACTGTTTCTTAGAGTTTTATAAGGAAAGGATAAAGATGGTATGCATATATGTTTGGCCATTTTGCCACACTTACTTCTCCATAGAGAAGATGAATACCCCACTTTGGGCACCAAAGATATAATTGAATCCGTGTAGCTCTCTGGTCCTTGTTTTGGGCAAACAGAGATTGAAGCTGACAAAATAGTAAACAGCAAGCGATGGGGAATGGCCAAATGAGTGTTTATTAGAAAGAATAAAATAAAAGCTCTCCATTAGTTGGAGAGGGGTGTTTTGCAAGGCAGACACTGCAGATGGTTAAATCCATAGGCTTTTTATACAGTTCTTGGGACCACTGTATGTGACAAAAAGCAGGGACGCTCTTGGTTGCAGGTAGGCCTTTGATGTCCAGAGTACAAACTACTTTATTTGCATTCCTCCAAGGTCTCTCCCCTATGATTAGGGACCTGTTTTTTGTCTCTTGCATTTTATTAGACCCTGATAGTCTGTTTTGGTATGTTAATTCACTTAGACCCTGGGTTTTAGTTTACTTTAAATTATCTGCTTAGGACCTGTGTGCTATCTTCCTAACTTCCCTTGTCTTCTGGCTTCACCTTCCCACATGAAGGGGCAGCAAAAAGAGCACACCCTTGCTAAGAAGCAGAAACTGCTGTCACCAAGACTGGACCTTGCTCCAGCTGAAGAGGCCCCTCAAAGCTTGCTGCATGTCTTTGTTCCTCAAGCTATAAATGAAGGGATTGAGCATGGGAGTCACCACTGCGTATAGCACTGTGGCCACAGAATCTTCAACAGTGTATGAGGAGGAAGGTTGCAGATAGACCCCAAAGAGGGTCCCGTAGAACAAGGACACCACTGCAACATGAGAACTACAAGTGGAAAAGGCTTTCAACTTACTCTGAGAAGAATGCAATCTTAGAATGGCTGAGAAAATGTGCATGTAGGAGAGACAAATGAAGAGGAAAGGCGTAACAAAAAGAATGCTCCCCAGGGTATAAACAACCAACTCATTTACATGGATATCTGAGCAGGAGAGCTTTAGCAATGCATAGAGTTCACAGAATAGATGATGTATTTGGACACTTGCACAGAATGACAGTGTATCTATAAGCAGGGTATGGATCAAGGGATAGATGTTTGTGACAATTAGAGCCACAGACACTGAGGTTATACAGAATGTGGGGCTCATGGTTGAAGCATAGTGAAGGGAGTGACAGATGGCTACGTATCTGTCATATGCCATCACTGCCAGGAGGACATTGTCCAGTTCTAGAAACAGAATTAGAAAATACATCTGAGTGAGGCACCCAGCATAGGGGATGGATTGGCTCTGGGTCTGAATATTTAGCAGCATCTTTGGTACAGTGACAGAGGTGAAGCAGATGTCAACAAGGGACAGATTGGCTATAAAGAAGTACATGGGAGTGTGGAGTTTGGGAGTCAAGCTGATAGCCATGATGATGAGCAGGTTCCCCATCACACCGACCAAATACATGAATAGAAACAAGCTAAAGAGGAGGGACTGATGCTCAGGCACTTCTGACAGTCCAAGGAGGAAGAATTTTGAGATCCTGGTTAAATTGTCTGTCACCAAGGCTTCCATTTTCTATAAACATGCATCACAAGTACATCTGTCAATTATGCTAGAGGCAATCTGGGAAAATATGCACATTACTCCTTGTCACTGACGGACATTATACCTTGTGATGCTTTTGGAAGGATCTTCAACCTGGAGTAATAAAGAGAAGAGAATGTTCATTTGGTTTGACTTTTTGTTTTCTCTTCCTCCTCCTCCTCTTCCTCTTCCTTTCTTCTTCATTTTTTTGGCAGCACTGTCAATTGAATACAGAGCCTTCACACTAGGTTACATCTCCAGTTATTTTTATTCTGGAGCTTAAGGCAGGGTCTCATCTCCCTAAGTCACAAAGTTGCCAGCCTGGATTCACACTTGTGATTCTCATGCTTCAACCCCAGAGTTCTGGGATTACAAGTGTGTGGCACCACACCCAACTTTTCTTTCTTACAGATACTTTTGTTCCTAAAATGGACAGCTAAAGTTTCAGTACCATCTAAAAGTCCTTTCCACTATATACTAGCTGACCGTATTGCTTAAAGTTGAAATCCTATGACTAAAAAAGAATTGCTATTCTATTACAGTAATGGGAGGCCTATTAATGCATTACATTCTGATGAACAACAGGTGCATAACATATCTTTAAATTGCCATACCACATTACAATTACATTTAATCTGTCAAAATTCAGTTAAATGAGATAGAATCCTTATGTACAAACCCTTGCTCTTGCATAATAAGGAGTATAAGGAAGGGAGAACTTCGCTAATGGTTCAGAAAAGAAAGAAAGACATTACATACTCCCTTTACAAATAGTAAAACTCAAGAGGATGAAGAAATTATTTTAAGTGCTTTAAATCTGCTACCAGTTGTTTTGGGAACCAGGAGAATATAAGGTCCATGGATTGAAACAGAATGGTCAGCCAGCAAGATATTGCTGGACTTATATTCCCAACTTCAGATCTGTCAAATTGGAAATGCTGTCACTTACCACATAGACACCACCTGCAAAAAGTGACTAAATTGTTTATAAGACAGGGTACAGATTTTGTGGTTACAGCAGATAGATGAGGAGATGAAAGAAAAACAGATCAGGGAAACATGGAAAGAGTTCCAATGAAGGGGTCAATGTGCATATTGCATGGAAAGAGATAATAAAAGGGGGACAGAGAGAGAGAGAGATTGAGAGAGAGACGCACAGAGCCCTAAGAAAACTATGATGTTGATGATAAATGAGACCTAGGGGTTCCCTTCAATCTTTTGGAGTCAAGTGAAATTTGGGAAACCAAATGTTTCACTTTCCGGTAGACGCAGGCATGAACTAGTCAGTTCTTAACTTTGAAGTAAGGTGGAGTAGTCAGAAATGGCATCTGTTGCAGGTGTGATGGAAGAAATGCAACAGAATTCTTTCCTCCAACCTATGGAATGTCAACTGGGAGACAAAATTAAATGCTGGGGGAACAACAGAGGAATTCTTTCCCCCTGAGATGTACAACAAAGTAAAACTATATGGGCAGATTTGACCCCAAGTCAAGCGTTAAGTCCAAAGCTGATAAATACTGAATTAGAGATGGAAGCTACCTTTGTATGATTCAGTGACTTAGAAGTCAGTCTAATAAAGGAGAAACTAGTTCCCATCCAGTGGACATGAAGAATCATTCTTGGAACAAATATGCAAGCAAAAAATATGTAAACAACATGAAAATCAATGAAAGTAATGGAAGGGTCTGGAACAATTCATAACTTCAACTCCAGTTTCTAGGTTTGTGGGTAGTGATTGTGAAGCTGTAAATGTAAGGTAAGCAGCCAATTCAAGAACCCCCAGATATTCCAAGCTGACCAATGATCCTCTCTGAGGGGGAAATCTGCAGTCCAGATTTTTTCCCAGGAGGAATATTAGCTCTGAAAGTAACCCCTTGCACATGTAACCCAACAATGGATTGTGTTAATTCTCAGAAGGCTACACCCAGAAGCCACTTCAATAGAGTCCCTGTTACTAGGGAATAATTCCCCCTCTGAAGTGATCACAGTTCGGATTGTAGTTGGCCACCCTGATGCACTGGCTGTATGAGAAAAGGTTATGCCAGACAGTTTTGGCTGAGGGAAGTGTGACGGTTTCTTGCCAGGAGGTTTGAGCAGCAGGGAATGCAGGCTGTGATGAAGATCACAGCAGAATATGCAGGTGCCTGAGGTCTTGATAACCAGAAATGAAGACAGTATGCTTGAGAGCAGTGAGCACTAGAGAGGGTTGATTACAGAGAACTCTGTCCTCTTGGTCCCTTCTCCAACACAGAACTTAGCAGCATTGTTGTTACCCCCACTCTCTGAGGCTTCTTGGGAATTCACAGCTGTTTAATGGTGTGGCCATTCATCACAGCACAGGTGCAGTCTAGAGACATCTGGACTGAGAATAAAGCTTATTGGGGCACACCAGTGCCAGGAAAGTACACGGGCTGCAAAGAGTGGGCAGCAATCTAAACACAAGCACCACTGTTGGCATCAGGCAAGGTTGGATGCATGCTCTTTGTGGTCGAATCCATTAAACTCAGACCAGTGAAAAGAGATTGTTTCAGTCACTCAGTCATTTTGCACACCCAAATGCACCCAGGCATACGAGGCAGAAAGAGCATGTATCTGTCCTGCGTGCTCCACGCACTGCAGAGGCTGGGTTGGCTGCCATTCAGTCAATTGTCATACCTTGAGCTGTGCACACAGAAGCCCTCTATGGGAACCACAGCCTCAGACGTGCTCATGATCAGTGAGAAACAGTAACACAGACAGCTCACTGCCCTACATGGCTTGCTGTAAATAGAAAGGACGTAAATGAAATTGACCCTGCCTCTCCAAGTCAAATTCCATAGACATGAAGAATCACTGGCTAATCTTTGGTTTTCTTTCTGAGTTTTCTTTGCTGTTATCATTTGATTTTAATTACTTGGAATTGAACTGAGGGCATTTACACTGAGCTACACTCCCAGCACATTTTTCATTTTTGGGGGGGAGTTGTTTTAGTTTGTTTTTTTCGGGGGTTCTTTTTGGGACAGGGTCTCATCATGCAATTCAGGCTGGCCTTGAGCTCACTTTGTAGCCCAGGCTGGCCTCGAATGCACAGTGATCCTCCTGCCTCAGCATCCTGAACGCTGGCATTACAGGTCATTTTCTTATTTTGATACAAGGTCTTGCCACATTGCCCAGGCTGGCCTTCAACTCACTATCAACCATCCTCAATATAAAGGGATAGACATATCCCAATATAAGTATAGTGAGTGATTTCAATATCCCACTTTCACAAAGACATAGGTCATCCACTCACAAAAAGCCAACAAAGAAACATCAGAATGATGTTGCGCAGAAGAGTAAATGAATAACAAACAGCTATGGACACCTAAATGCCTACATTTTAAAAATTAGAGGTCGCAAATAGCCTAATGATGCATCCCAAATTCCTAGAAAAACAGTAACAAACCAGCTCCAAAATCAATAGGAAGAAAGAAATAATAAATATCAGAGTTGAAATTAATGAAATGGAGACTGAAAGGAACAATACACAGGGTCAATAAAACAGACCTGATTCTTTGAAAAAGTACAAGATAAACTCTTAGCCAAACTAATCAAAACAGACAAAAGGAGACCAAAATGAATACAATTAGAGATCAAAAGGGGAATATCACAACAGACACCACTGAAATCCAGAGGGTCATTAGGGACTATTTTGAAAATTTATATTCTAATAAATCTTGGAAAATCAAGAAGAAGTTGATAGATTTCTAGACACATACAACCTACAAAAACTGAACCAAGAGGGTGTTTTAAAAACTAAATAGTTGCATAACAAGCAATGAGATTTGAGCAATAATGAAAACCCTCCTAGCAGATGAATGTACTGTTGAACTTTATAAGACTTAAAAAGAAAAGAGAATGGTAATGCTCTTCAGAATATTCGATGAAATAGAAAGGAAAATAAAGCTTTCACCTTTTGGCATATTCCCAAAAGTGTTAAATTCAGAATACTGTAGTGACATATGCACAGCCAAATTTAGTTCAGTACAATTCACAGGAGCTAAGATATGGAACCACCCTGGATGCCCATCAAGATATAAATCAATAAAGAAAATGTGGTATATACACACAACAGAGTGTTATTCAGCCATAAAGAAGAATGAAATCATGTCATCTGTAGGAAAATGGATGAAACTGGGAGCTATCATGCTGAATGAAATTATTCAGACTTGGAAACTCAAATATCACCTATTTTCTCTCATAGGTGGAACCTAAAGAAATAGAGAAAAAAGAGCAAGTGACAGGAAAGTAGAAAGGAGAATATCAGAGAAAGGAAGGATATGATGTGGAGGGGGAATTAAGAAGAAGGGGATAATAAGAAGTGAAAACAATCAAGTTATGTTAAATGCATTTATGAATATACCAAAACAAACCCCATTATTCTGTGTAAGAATATGCACTAATAAAATTAAAGTGTCAAAAAAATTTAAAGAAGAATGTAAAGTAAAAAGTGACTATTATATAAGAAGAAGTGAATCAAAGGGAGGAGCAATAAAGGAGAGGGGTAACAGTGGTAGAAATGAAAACAATCTATGTACATTACATGCATGTGGAAATAGGCCAAAATAAAACCTACTGTTCTGTATAAGATACACTAATAAACTTTCTGAAAAATATTAGAGGACTTCCAGGAAGATGGCAGAGGAAGAGCTTCTCTGAGAGTTACCATCCAGACACACTGGACTATAGCAATGAGAAGAAGAGAAGAAGGAGGGAAGTGGATCCCCTGGACCCAGGAAGGTATGAAGCGAGAATTGTAGCCCATAGGGAGAGCAAAGAAAGAAACTTCAGTGAAGAAGGAGGTAGCCAGTGGAACCTTCTCCCTGAGTTGGGACTCCTTGCATGGGAGGAGTAGTTCAGACCTGTGGACACACGGTGACTAGTGGCAACTCCAGAGGTCTCCACAGAGAGTTGCAGCAATGGAAGTAGCAGCAGATGTGGAGGACTGCACCAGCTGGTGGTGAGTGCTCCAGGATTAAACATCATGTGGGAGAGGGTAATTGGCCTGAAGCCATTTTGGAGAGGGACCAACTGACCTCAGAACTCAGAAAAATTTTTGGGTCCACCTAGCAGCTCCCAGCTGATTTCAAGCCCTCAAAAGGTGCACTGATGGCTGTAGGCTGAATGGGTCTGGTCCCAGGCTCAGGGCCAGAAACCAGCCTGAACATCAGGGTAAATAAAGGTGCAGGATCACTGAGATTATACACTATCCCCACCATAAAGTTACTGCTGGATTAATGGAATAAATCAAGGTGGATTTGAACTCTGTCTCCACATGTGGTCTACAAGTGACAGCAGAGACAAACCTGGAAGTGGAAATTTTTTCTCTCTCTTTTTTTTTTCTCCTTCATTGTTTCATTTCTTTTTATATGAGTGTGAATGTAGTTTCTAGTTTCTTTTTGGTTATTTTTCTGTTCTGTTTTTCCTTTTATTTCTTCCTCTATTTCCCTCCTGTCTTCTGCACCAGTTTCCAGAAGTTTGCACAATCCCCCTTTATCTTCCAGCCTTGTTTCTAATCTCTTTGTCTTCTATTTCTATTTTCCCCCTAACTCCTTTTAAATTTTCTTCCCTCAGGGTGAAAATGGCATACTGAGCCATTATTTACTGAATACAATTTTATCATTTGTTCAAGATTTCATCATATAACCACAAATCTAGTTCATACAGTTAAAAATGACAAGTTAATGGTTACCTCAGTTTGTCATTTTCTAGGCTGTATTTGATGCTATAGCTATTGCTGGTTGTACCACTTTAGTCAAAGTGACATAATGGTTCTAACAAGCTGTGTGTCCTGGTGTACCAAGACTGAGATTGCCTAAAGGTCATAGAAAATACTGTGGGCCAGGGCCAAAGAACCAGGGACTGGACCAGGCAGGCAGAAACTTCCCATCCCCAACAAACTGAAGAGGTAGGATCTTGCAAAAGACTCAAAACCCAAGAACCAGGTACACCTGGCACACACCTCTGAGAAATAATAATTTCGTAAGGGTTCTAAATATTAGCAATAAAGCAACTCACCACAGGCAACTTACAAGCATCAACAGAGGAATTAAACTTTAAAAAATTGAAAATGAGAAGACACTGAAAAAAAGATGCAACCCCAGACATCCAGCTCACCAAAGGCAAATCCAGGGGTCAATAAGGTAGGACAATTCAGAAGCCACCCACCTGGCCTCTCTCAAGTGCTAACAACAAACCAAATGAATGAGGCTCTAGAAAAAAATCAAATCAGAAATAATTTCTCAGATAACTACAGAGATGGTGATCACAATGGATAAACTGTTTAGTGAATCTAAAGAATATACAGATAAAAAATAGAAGAGTTTAGGAAAATGATGGCAACCATGAATGCCCAACATAGTAAAGAAAAATATATAGATTGAAGTAGATATCCAGGGGACTAAAAAAAAAAATCCATTTAAAGTACCTGTAGCAGAATAAACCAATGTGAGGACACTATCTCAGATATAAAAGGCAGGTTTGTGGTTAGTGATCGTGAAAAGAAAGATTTCTTGAAAATAGCAAGAGACCACAAGAAATCAATCCAGCAGATTCTAGATGATGCGAAGAATAATAGCATAAGATTGATTGGAGTCAATGAAAAAGCAGGAGATAGCACATATGATATAGAACACGTCTGTTCATAGACAGCTTGGCAGAAAACATACCTGGCAGGGGAAAAAAAATTGACATACAGATAAGTGAGGCATATAGAACTTCAATTAACCATGATCAAAACAAATTTGCAGCCAGGCATATCATAGTCAAGATTCCAGAAATTCAACACAATAACAGAATATTAAAAGCTGTTAGAGAAAAGAAATAAATCACCTATAATGGAAAACCCAGCAAAATCACAGCTGAGTTCACAACACAAATCTGAAGTCAAGGAGAGCTTGGATTGAAGTAGTTCAAGCCATAAAAGAAAATAAATCTCCAAGTCAGACTGATGTAAAACTATCTTTCAAAACTGATGGAGATATAAGATACTTTCATGAAAAGGAATACTTGACGAAATTCATGACCACCAAGGCAGCACTCCAAAATGTTCTGAAGGACATTCTAGAAAGAGATAACAAGAACTACAACTCCAGCAAGAGCCAGTGTTCCAGGAG
>NW_004955580.1:1165002-1195748 GCF_000276665.1 Chinchilla lanigera
ACCCTGCTATCTTCTGCCTTCTACCTGCCATGAACTGTTTCTCCCTTGTGATCCTCTCTGCCATGCCTACCTTGGATCCAGCCAATTATAACCTGAAACCTCTACAAAATGTGAGCCAAATAAACCTCTCTTCCTTTAACACTGGGTATTAGATATTTTGTGTCAGCAATGAGAAAAGTAACTAAGACAAAATTTGGTAGCAGAGAAGTGGGATAGTTGCTGTGACTGTGCCTCACCATGTGGTTCAGGAGCCTTTGGAACTTGCTTGTGGAAAGTTTGGAAAGGTTTGGAGATTTCAGCTGAAGAAGCAACCTTGCAGTGCCTTAAACTGTACTTGATGGGAGATTCTGGTCAGAGCTCAAAAGACCAGAATGCCAATAGAAATGATGTCAGTAAAGACCAGGATCAGGAGGTTTTTGCTGGGAAGGACTACACTGGTTGTTGGACTCTAGACAATGTGTGTTATGGCTTGGCAGAAAGTTTGTCTGCAGTTTGCTCATGCCAAGAGATTTTGCCTGAGACTGAGACTAAGGATGGCAGACTAATTAATCTTGTATAAGAAATTTGAAGATAGCTTAATGTTGAAGTGGTGACATGGCTACTGTTGGGGGTTTTAGCCAGGTCTATGTTGACAGTCAATAGCAAACAACCCAGAAGCATGCCTTTAAACATGAGTTTGTCTAGAAAGGAAGCTCCCCTAGAGTTGTGGCCTGCAAAGATGAAGCAGAGGAGAAACTGGTTGCTGAAAAGACTAGCAAGAAGAAGCCAAGTGTTTCAGAAGAGGCCAAAAGAAAAGATGGCCTGAGGATATCATAGGAACCAGTAGTTTTCCACCCTTTTCAGCCTCAAAATTGCAAAAGTGAAAGATTTTGCTTTGAGAAGAGAGCCCCAAAGCACCATGTGGCCTAGGGAAGTTGCTCCTCATGATTTGGTTCATAAACACTCAATCCCTACAGCCAAGAAAGAAAGAAGCTTGACTACTGTTTCAGTGGCAGCAGACCTTAGCATCATCTATGTGATGCTAGTTTTAGATGCACACAGAATGCAAGAGTGATGGGATCAGGAAAGCTTCCACCCAGATTTCAGAAGATTTCAGATTTCAGAAGTAGTGCTGGGGTAAGAAGGACTTCCACCCAGAAGGCTGGAGGAGCAGGAATGTGGATCATCTGAGGAAAACTTCATGAAGGGAGCAGAGCTGGCTCAAGATAGGAGCTGTGGGTGCTACAATCACAGGCAGTGCTGCAGAGGTGAGCCACTCAATCCCTTTGGAGTTTACATCTTGACACAGATTGCCTTGGATGCTGGACATAGACTTAATGATTGTCCTGGTGGGTTTAGGTCTTGCTTTAGTCCCATTCCTTTGAATCCCACTATTTGTACCTTTTAGAATGGTAATGTTTATATGCACCATTGTATATTGGAAATGTTTAACTTTCTTTTCATTTGTACAGGGGCTCACAGCTAAGAGTTTGCCTAAAATCTCAGAGGAGACTTTGGACTTCAACTTCTCAGCAATGCTGAAACCACTAGGACTTTGGCAATGTTTAGAGATAGACTAAATGCCTTTTGCATAAAGGGATGTGCATGAGTCTTTGGGGACCAGAGGCCAATTGTTACAATTTGTATCTAGATTTCTCCCAAAGCCTCATGGGGTCATATGTGTGGATTTTCAGAGGTGGTGTATCTAAAGCTCTAGGATCAAGGATGTGAGGCTGGGATTGATTCACGGTGCAGTGCTGGAATTAAGGGTGTGAATGCTTCTCACTTTACACTTGGGTAGCCTGGACAAAAAATAAGAGACAGAAAGAGAGCTTCTGTTGTTTTTTGCTTGCTGCCTCTCTGTCTTTTCCTTCTTCCATGCCATCCTGCCTTGGAGACAGCCAACTATAAACTGAAACCTCTCCCAACAATGAGCCAAATAAATCTTCCCTCTTAAAAAAAAAAAAAAAAAAAGAACTACAACTCCATGAATCCTAACAGAAGGAATCCACCAGGCAAGGTAAACAATTGAACAATGGGGAGGGAGCCAACAACAGGAAAATAACATTACAAGGATAAGTCAGTACATACCAGTTTTAATGATCAATGTTAATAGTTTCAATTCACCAATCAAAACAGACTGGCAGCATGGATCAAGACGCAAGATCCAAAAATGTGATGCATACAAGACGCACACTTAATTGAAAAGAAGTTTATAGACTGAAAGTCAAAGGATGGAAAACAATACTCTATGTGACAGGAATCCAGAAAAAAGCAGGGGTAGCTATTCTATTTGCAGACAAAATGAATTTCCAACCAAGACTGATGAAGAGAGGCAAAAAAAGGTCACTACATTCTTGGAAAGGGAACAATTCAAGAGAAAGAGATAACAATTACAAATATATACACAACAAATACCAATGCACCAACTATATAAACCAAACAGTAATGGACATAAAAACTCAAATAAGCACTAAGACAATTGTACTGAGGGATCTCAATACCCCACCGTCACAAATAGACAGATCAACTAGACAAAAAATTAACAATGAAGTATTAGAACTGAATCAAACTTTTGAACAAATGGACTTAGTAGATGTCTACAGAGTATTCCACCCCACAACATCAGAACACATATTCTTCTCACTTGCACATGGTATACTTTCTAAAATAAACCACACAATACCTCATAGGGCAAGTGTTAAGTAAATGCTAAGGAATTGAAAATATCCCCCACATATTATCAGACCATGGTATAATGAAATTGGAAATCAATGGCAAAAGAAACCACAAGAACTTAAAAACACATAGAAATTACACAGCACTCTTTTGAATAATCAATGGGTCATAGATGAAATTAATAAGAAATTAGACAGTTTCTACAATTAAATGATAAGGACAATACAACATACTGAAACTTATGAGACACAGTGAAAGCAGTCTTAAGAGGGAAATTTATAGCAGTGAATACCCATAGCAGGAAAACAGAGTGAGTTCAAATAAACAACTTAATGTTGAACCTCAAGCTTCTAGAAAAAGAAGAGCAGATCATGCACAAAGGTAGTGCAAGGGAGGAAATTATAAATGTCAGAGCAGAAAATAATGCAATGGAGACAAAAGAATCAATGAATTGAAGAGTTGGTTCTTTGAGCTTCTTCTTTTTTATTTTTTTCTGGAATTGAACTTACCAGGAATTGAACTCACAATGTCGGCCTTGCCAGGCAGGTGCTGTGCCGTTGAGCTAAATCCCCAGCCCCGAGTTGGTTCTTTGAAAGACTAAATAAAATCCACACGCCCTTAGCCAAGCTTATCAAAAAAGAAAGGAGAGACTAAAACCCACACAATTAGGAATGAAAAGGGTGAAATCACAATGGATCCTGCAGAAATCCAGAGGATCATCTATACCTACATGAGAACTTGTATTCTAATAAGATGGAAAACACAGAGTAAATGAACAGACTCCTAGATACATATGAATAACCAAAGCTGAGTCAAGAAGATTTAAAAATCTTAAATAAACCAATATCAATCAATGAAGAAGATGTAATTAAAACCTACAAACAAAAAAAAGCCCAGGCCCTGACAGATTCACTGCTGAATTCTGCCAGAAATTTGGAGAAGACATAACACCACAATTTCTCAAACTATTTAATAAAATTGAAAGGAAAGCAATACATACAAATTCATTAATTCATTCCTGGAAATCAGCATTATCTTGATCCACAACCAAAGAAAGACCCAACTAAGAAAGAGAACTACAGGCCAATCTCCCTAATGAACATAGATGCTAAAATACTCAGTAAGATACTGGCAAACAGGATGCAGCAAATCATCCAGAAGGTTATACACCATGACCAAGTAGGATTCATCCCAGGGATGCAGGGATGGATCAACATACATAAATCAATAAATGGAATACACCATATTAACAAAGTCAAAGACAAAAATCACATGATCATCTCAATATATGTACAAAAACCTTCTGACAAAGTCCAACATCCAATCTTCCAAACCTGCAGAAAATAGGAATAGATGGTCTTTATCTCAATCTGATTAAAGCCATCTATGACAAGCCAACAGCCAACATCGTTCTAAATGGACAAAAACTGAAAACTTTCACTCTAAAATCAGGAACAAGACAAGGATGTCCACGGTCTCTACTCTTATTAGACATAGCCCTGGAAGTGTTAGCCAGAGGAATTAGACAAGAGAAAGAAAGAAAAGAAATAATGATAGGAAAGGAAGAATTTAAATTATCATTATTTGTGGATGACATGATACTCTACATAGAAGACCTCCAAAACTCCACCAAAAGATTTTGTGATGTAATAACCAAATTCAGTAGCATAGCTGGATACAAAATTAACACTTAAAAATCAATAGCCTTCCTGTACATAAATAAACTCACTGACAGAGAAATTAGGGAAACAAAACCATTCACAATAGTATCCAAAATCAATCTAATGGAGGAAGTAAAAGATCTTTACATTGAAAACTACAGTACTCTGAAAAAGGAGATGCAAGAGGACATCAGAAAATGGAAGATATTTCTTGCTCTTGCATAGGAAAAACTAATACAGTGAAAATAACCATACATCTAAACTTGTTATACAGATTTAATGCAATTCTGATAAAAATTCCAACAGCATATCTCACAGAATTAGAGAAAACAACCCTAAAATTCAGTGGTAACCAGAAGAAACCTAGAATAGCAAAGGCAATTGTGGGCAAGAAAGGTAAGGCAGGGGGCATCACAATGCCTCACTTGAAATTATACTACGAAGCTACTGTGATAAAAACAGCATGGTATTGGCAAACAAAACCACCCAAGTATCAGTGGACCAGATTAGAAGACGCAGAAACAACTCCAGACACACTCAGCCACCTTATCTTTGACAAAGTTACCAAACACATTCACTGGAAGAAAGATAGCTTGTTTAATAAATAGTGCTGGAAAAGCTGGTTTTCCCATGCTGAAGATTAATGTTGGACACATATCTTTCACCATGCACTAAACTAAATTCAAAATGGATCAAATATCTAAATATTAAAACAGACCCAATAAATCTGCTGCAAGATAGAATAGGTAGAATTTTGAAGACACTGGTAGAGGTAAAAATTTTATAAACAAAATCCTGATCAACAGGAGCTATCAAAAAGACTCAACAACTGGGATCAACCTTATTGAAAACCTTTTGCACAGCAAGAGAAACAACCAACAGAGTGAAGAGACAACCCACAGTGTGGGAAAAAATATTTGCCAACTGTTTCTCAGACAAAGGGTTATTATCAAGAACATATAAAAACTGAAGAAAATCAGCCCCCCCAAATTTAAAGACCCAATCCAAACATGGGCATCCAAGATGAATACACACTTGGCAGATAAAGAAGTACAAACAGCAAATAGATATATGAAAAAATGCTCGGGGGCTGGGGATTTAGCTCAGCGGCAAAGCGCCTGCCTGGCAAGCGCAAGGTCGTGAGTTCAGTTCCTGGTACCGGAGAAAAACCAAAAAAACAAAAAACAAAAAACAAAAAAAAACAAAAAAAAAAAAAAGAAAAAATGCTCAACATCACCAGTCATTCAAGAGATGCTAAATAAAACAATGCTGAGATTCCATCTCACCCCAGAAAGAATGGCTATTGTCAAGAAATCAACCAATAACAATCGCTGAGAGGCTGTGGGGAAAGAGGAGCCCTTCTTCTCACTTGTTGGGAGTGTAGATTGGTGCGACTACTGTGGAAATCTGTGTGGAGATTCCTAAAAAAAAAAAAAACAAAAACTAGGATTAGAGGTCCCATTTGACCCAGCTGTTCCTCTTCCGGGTATCTTCCCAAAAGAAGTAAAAGTATCATTCCATAGTGACATATGCACGCCCATGTTTATAGTGGCACAGTTTGTGATAGCCAAATCTTGGAAACAGCCCAAATGCCCATCAACTGAGGAATGAATAAAGAAGATGTGCTATTTTTAGACAATGGGGTACTACTCTCCCATAAAGAAGGATAAGCTTGAGACATTCCTGGATAAATGCATGCATCTTGAGCCTGTACTCTTAAGTGAAATAAATTGGACACACATGTGCAAATACCGAATTGTTTCTCTGGTGTGAGAAACAGTGTAAATAAGGACCAAAATGTATATCAGGTATCTAGGTCTCTTCTGGTTCTAGATGAATTTTAGGAATGTTTTCTCTAGTTCTGTGAGGTATGTTAATGGTATTTTGATCAGAATTGCATTATATCTGCATAACAATTTTGGGAGTACAGCCATTTTCACTGTATTGGTTCTTCATATCCATGAGCAAGGGATATCTTTCCATTTCTGACATCCTCTTTGATCTCCTTCTTCAGAGTACTGTAACTTTCAATATATATAGATTTTTTACTTCCTTTGTTAGATTGATTCTTAAGGATTTCATTTTTCTGGATGCTATTGTGAAGGGTGTGGTTTTCCTAATTTTTCTCTCAGTGAGTTTATTGTTTGTTTACAGGAAGGCTATTGACTTTTGAGTGTTGACTTTGTATCCAGCTGTGCTACTAAATTTACTTATTAATTCTAGCTGTCTTTTGGTGGAGTTTTGGGGGTCTTCCATGTAGAGTATCATGTCATCTACAAATAATAATTTCACTTCTTCCTTTCCTATCTTACTCCTTTTATTTCTCTCTCTTGTCTAATTGCTCTGGCTAATGCTTCCACAAGTATATTAAATATGAGTGATGACAATCGACATTCTTGCCTTGTCCTTGATTTTAAAGCAAAAGCTTTCAGTTTTTATCCATTTAGAATGATGTTAGCTGTTGGTTTGTCATAGATGGCTTTGATCAGATTGTGGTAAAGACCATCTATTCTGATTTTCTGCAGATTTTTTATCATGAATGAAAGTTGGATTTTGTTAAAAGTTTTTCTGCATCTATTGAGATGATCATATGGTTTTTGTCTTTGGCTCTGTTGATATGGTGTATTATGTTTATTGATTTGCATATGTTGCTCCATCTCTGCATTCCTGGGATGAATTCCACTCGGTCATGATGTATAATCTTCTTGATGATTTACCGCATTCTATTTGCCAGTATCTTTTTTTGTTTGTTTGCTTGTTTTTTTGGTTCTTTTTCCAGTACTGGGAATGGAACTCATGACCTTGGGCTTGCCAGGCAGGTGCTGTGCTGCTGAGCTAAATCCCCAGCCCCCTTTGCCAGTATCTTATTGAGTATTTTTGCATCTGTGTTCACTAGGGAGTTTAGCCTGTAGTTCTCTTTTTTGGTTGAGTCTTTCTCTGGTTTTGGTATCAGGGTAATATTTGCCTCCAGGAATGAGTTAGGGAGAATTGCTTCCCTTTCAGTTTCATTAAAGAGTTGAGAAGTATTAATATTAAATCTTCTCTAAATTTCTTCTAGATTCCAGTAATGAATCCATCAGGACCTGAGCTTTTCCTTGTTGGTAAGTTTCAATGACATTTTGAATTTCATTTTCTGATATTGGGTTATTCCAAATTTTTATATCTTCTTGATTCAACTTTGTTAAATAATATATATCTAGGAATCTGTCCATTTCTTCTGTTTTCCATCCAATGAGAGTAAAGATTTTTAAAGTAGGTATTGATGATCTTGTGAATTTCCACAGTGTCTGTAGTGATTTCACCTTTTTATTCCTCATTGCACGAATTTGAATCTTTTCTTTTTTTGATAAGGCTGGCTAAGGGTTTATCAATTTTATTTATTCTTTCAAAGAACCAAATCTTTGATTCTTAATTCTTTGTATTGTTTTCTTCATCTCAATTGCATTAATTTCTGCTCTGGTATTTTTAATTTCCTCCCTTCTGTGGGTTTTGGGCTTGACTTACTCTTCTTTTCTGAGGTGCAACATTGGGTTGTTTATTTGTGCTCATTCTGTTTCCCTGATGTGAGAATTCACCACTATAAATTTCCCTCTTAGGACTGCTTTCATTGTGTCCCACAGGTTCCCTTACTATTTTTGATGCAACTTTAGCCAATGACTTATGTGAACTGCAATTACAAGAGCCTGTCTTGCTGCAATAGATTTATAATTTTTTGAGAGCAAGTACTGATTATAGGAAATGTCTGTTTAACACCATTTTTGTGCTAAGTCATTTGGTATGCTGTGGATATGGTGCATCTCCCAATAAGGCTCAAATTTGCAAGCAGAGAGTAGCTTAATAGTGGATTTCAATTAAAACAAGAAAACAATGTCCAATCAGAAATGGGCAACTGCTGATATCAAAGTCACTGTAATTAGGAGACAGCTTGCAGGATTTCTAGGATGGCAAGGTTCAGTGAAATTTTAGTTCCTAATTTTTGATTTACAGATAAACTTCTTTGTAGAGACTTAAAAGGGCCAAACTCAGAAACCTTACATTACACTACTAAGTGCCAAGAAGAATTTGGCACCAAAAGAAAAAGTAAAGCCTGAGTTGTATGTCCGTGAGAAAAAAGGCATAAGTTTAAAGTACTTGACTGGATGCTCAGAGAATATCCTTAACCTATAGTTTATTTCTCCAAACAATTGGAACCATCGAAGGATATCGAGTCTTCCTCTAAGCAGTCACAGCTCCTTGTGACATCTTACAAGAAGCATAAAAGTTAGCCTTGTGATCATCCACTAAGGTATTTTTATTACATTAGGTATTGGCTCTAGTCAAACAAAAGGGAGAATACTGGTTGTCAGCAAGACAAATAGGCAAATATCAGGCTATTTTACATGTTATCTTGCACAACCCTAAATCCAACCACCCTGTTTCCAGTAACAGAACATGACTCTCACTTAGAACATAACTGCTTAGAAATTCTCCGTGAAAGCCGGGTGTGGTGGTGCATGCCCGCTATCCTAGCACTCAGGAGGCAGAGGAAAGAGGATTGCTGTGAGTTTGATGCCAGCCTGGGCTACAAAGTGAGTTCAAGGCCAGCCTGAACTTCATAGTGAGACCCTGCCTCAAAAAAGAAAGAAGGAAAGAAAGAAAGAAAGAAAGAAAGAAAGAAAGAAAGAAAGAAGTAAGAAACTCTCTATTTCATTTGTCCCAGAAGACTGAACTTGTCAGATCAACCGCTGACAGCTGGTAATTGGGACCTCTACATGATGGGAGCGAACTCATGGAAAAGGGTGGCACTGAGCTGGGCCTGCCGTGGTGATGCTGGCTAAAGTAATAAAAGCTCATGCTTTTCCAGTCAGTTCCTCTGCACAAAAAGCTGAATTATCCACATTCATTAAGGCTTTGCAGTTGTCATACTGGAAATAAATTAAACACCAGTATTTATTCTGAATATGCCCTTATCGTAGTGAATGCATATGGAGCTATTGGAAAGGAAGAGGGTAATTCACTCCAGGATATAAGGACACCACACATCACATAGAAACTCTGGCCCTACTCTTGAAGTGGGAAAAAGAACCAAATCGATGCCATGTTGTCCTCAGGCACCATTTTAGAGCTTGTTTCTGTTTCCTTAAGTTTGTTTCTTGTAAATGTTGTCATAGTTACCTAACCCGATACCACCCCATGCTCTGTCACAAGACGGCTTGTCCCCTACGTAAAATGTCAGACACCTTTGTTCCTTTGTCACAAGCTAAGCCCATGCTTTGTAGTCTTCCTATAGCTGCACTAAATCACATCAGCAGCCCCCCCATAGATCTGGAACTAAACCCAGAACTAGAACTGATCTAAAACAGATCTGAGGCTCAATGGAACAGATTAGAAGATGTGACACAACTGCAAACACACTCAGCCACCTTATCTTTGATAAAGGGGCCAAATATGTTCACTGGAAGAGAAATAGCCTCTTTAATAAATGGTGCTGGCAAAACTGGCTCTCCACTGACTAATAAACTTGCTTGTCTCTGCACCCAGCATCCACAGATGACTCAGTTAAATAAGCGCATCTGCCGAAACGCTCTGAGGCACTTGCTCTAGTGGCCAAGTAGCTATGGTGCATTACCTGTAGCTCTCAGTGAATATTTCCATGTAGCTACAGCGCATGAGACTGATGATAGAGCCACTAAACAAGCTACTAGGGAGAACCACTTGTCAGGGCTTTGATACCACAGTAAGACTCATCTAAATTTGAATCTCCAGATTTTAAAAGTTATCTCTCTTTTTATTTTTGTACTATTTTTCATTAATGCAGTACATAATATTTACATTCTTCCTATGGAGTTGGTACATGTACATAATGAATTTAAATTTCATCACACAGAATGAAGTGAGAAACGTGCCTGAGGATGAGGTTTCACTGAGACGGATTCTGACTCATTATACAAACATTAATAACTGTGGGATGGTATTACTTCCCGAAGCCCTGCTGTATCATTTTAAAACAGGCACACAAAGAGACACATTATGGTAGGGATGTTCTGGTAGATTTAATACAGCCTTATTTGCAAGAACTTTCTCTTCAAAGGATGGTTCAAATGATTTAAAAATGATGTCATTTATGTGCTACAAATAACCCAAACACTGAACACCACAAATGCATAATTCACTCAGATGCCTCAAACAGTACATTATTCTCTGGTTTGGATTACTAAATTCTATTCAAAGTGATAGTGTACTATCATTTGCTTCTGAAGTCACTCAAAAAGCATGTAAGCTTTACAAATAACTTGGAAATTACATTCATCCTGGAGACTGAAATCCATAAGAAAAATAGAAAAGTGAATCATGGCTTAAAAAAAGACTCTCCCTAAACTAGTCAAGAGATCCATTTCAAATGAGAAAAGGGTTTTCCTATTGCCCTGCTCCAAAATCAGGTAACACACTGAAATAGGTTTAAATTAAGTTCCACTGAAATTGGATTTGGGAAAGACTTTCTAGCCTGTAGGGTAAAGGCCCCACTTTTAAAATTAGAAACGAGGCAGGGTTAATCAATGTGTACAACAGTCGGGCCCAATGTGCATACCTGGCATCAGTTTGCTCTTTTCAAGTTTGACCACCTAATGTACGAGCCACTCCAACCATTCTATTATGGAGACGAGGAGCTTCTAAAAGCCTAGAGAACCCAAGGCCCTGAACATCATCCGGCTGAGGAGTAGCCAGGCCCATATGTTGTACTATTTTCAGCCCACAATGCACTGAAGCTTGCAGGAGTGAAGTCTTGGATACACCAGTCTGCAATAAGCCAAGTTCTGCCAGTGAAATATACCTGCGGTCCTTCTTCAGATCCTGCCTGGACTTGCACACACTGTAGGATCTTTAAAAAGCATTCAAAAGGACACGATAACTAAGATAAGTTATTAAAAGGATATTAACCCATTTATTACGCCTTTGTTTTTCCATGGCTTATGCCTGGCAAGATACTGCCCTAGTTAGAATAATTCAGACTTTGGCCACCACTATCAAAGTAACTAACTGTTGAATTTTTCACCCCAACCTTCACTTGATACATGATCACAGCCTAATGCTAATGCTTCCCATATATGATTTCTCCCAGGCTGCTGGAGACATGGCCCTAGTAATAAATCAAAAATTGTGCACCACATCAGAATCACATGGTTCACCACTGAGGTCACTTACAATCCTCCAAGCTTCTCCATTCCAGTGAAAACAAATGCAGGTAAAACAAACTGTATCCTGCTGCTCATGTATTAATATCTCACCCCATGTATAAATGAACACTGATGAAATTAACAGACTACCTGGCTCAAGCAGACTTTGGAGCATCAAAACTTTTTTCTTCAAGAAATCAAATACTGGTTTCCAAATTTATTTTCTTTGCTATCTTCTTGGATCAAATTAATCCCTTAAGGAATTACATATTTTTTATTTTAAAGAGACTAAAGAACAATAAAAAAACATTAGAAAGAATACAGAATTTGAACAAAACAAGATAGGAATTCAACAATGGTTGTTATATTGCATATTATTCTCTTCAAAGTAGTTGTTCAGATCACCAGACATAAGCATGCAAAATTGGTCAAAAAAAATTAAGCATTAACTATTCCTTTCAACAAACCAATAGAAATTAGTAGTACAATTATGCTAGCCATCTTGTTGTCCCTTTTTTCTTTCTTTATGTTGTCCCTTTTTTCTTTCTTTTCTTTGTCCCTCTTATATGTTGTCCCTTTTTTCCTTTCCTTCATCCCAGTGGTTTCCTTTTTTTTTTTTTTTTTTTTTTCTCCGGTACCAGGAACCGAACTCACGACCTTGCGCTTGCCAGGCAGGCGCTTTGTCACTGAGCTAAATCCCCAGCCCCCCAGTGGTTTCCTTTTGAGCAATTTCTTTCTCTTTCACAATATCTATTGTACCTTTTGGATTTTATTTACTCTTTCAGGTTCTTATACTAGAGAGAAATATGGTGCTTACACATACAGGTCTGATTTATTTCACTTATGAGTATGGCCTGGAGTTACATCCGTTTACCTAGAAAAGCCTCGAGTTTATCTTTCTTTATAGCTGAGTAACACTCCATTGTATAAAAATACCATGTATTTTTTTTATCCATTCCTCAGTTGATGAGCATTTGTGTTGTTTCCAAGATTTAGCTATAACAAACTGCGCTGCTATAAACATGGATGCTTATATGACGCTGTGGTATGATGTTTTCAGTTCTTCTGCAAAAATACCCAGAAGGGGGAATAGCTGGGTTGAATGGGACCTTTAATCCTAGTTTTTTTGGAGGAATCTCCGCACTGATTTCCACAGTGGTTGTACCAGTCTACACTCCCACCAGCAGTGGAGTAGGGTTCCTTTTTCCCAACAGTCCCTCCAGCATTTGTTATTGGTTTATTTCTTGATGATAGCCATTCTTACTGGGGTGAAATGGACTCTCAGTGTTGTTTTAATTTGCATTTCTTGAAATATCTATGCTGTTGAACATTTTTTAATGTATTTATTTGCCATTTGTATTTCTTCATCTGAGAAGTGTGTATTCATCTCAGATACCCATTTTTGGATTGGTTCTTTAAATTTTGGGGGCATGATTTTTAATTCTTTCTATGTTCTAGATAGAAGTCCTTTGTCTGAGGGACAGTTCGCTATAATTTTTTCCCAATTTGTTAATTTTTTTATTCACTCTGTTGGTGATTTCTTTTGGTGTGCAAAAACTTTTTAATAGGGTGCAATCTCAGTTGTTGAGTCTTTGACCTATTTCCTGTGCAGTTTGGTTTTGTTCATGCACTCTCTGCCTACCCCTATGTCTTCAAGATTTCTACCTACTTTCTCTTCCACTAGATTTAGTGTTTCTGTTTTAATACTTAGATCTTTAATACATTTTTACTTTACTTTAGTGCATGGTGATAGACATGGGCCTAGTTTAATTTTTGACATGTGGAAAGCCAGTTTTTCCAGCACCATTTATTAAAGAGGCTATTTCTCTTCCAGTGAACATATTTGGCCCCTTTATCAAAGATAAGGTGGCTGAGTATGTTTGCAGTTGTGTCACATCTTCTAATCTGTTCCATTGATCCTCAGATCTGTTTTATTTTTATTTTTATTTTTTTTGCCAGTACCATGCTGATTTTATCACAGTAGCTTTGCAGTATAATTTCAAATCAGGGATTGTGATGCCTCCCTCCTGCCTTGCCTTTGTTAGCCAGGATTTCTTTTGCTATTCTAGGTCTTTTCTGGTTCCAAATGAATTCTAGGAAGGTTTTCTCTAGATCTGTGAGGTGTGTTAATTGTATTTTGATCAGGATTGCATTAAATCTGTATAACAGTTTTGGGAGTATGGCTATTTTCACAATGTTGTTTCTTCCTATCCATGAGCAAGGAATATGTTTCCATTTTCTGAAATCCTCTTTGATCCCTTTTTTTCAGAGTATTATAATTTTCAATGTATAGATCTTCTACTTCCTTTGTTAGATTGATTAAGTATTTCATTTTCTTGGATGCTATTGTGAAGAGTGTGGTTTCCCTAATTTCTCTCTCAGGGAGTTTGTTGTTTGTGGACAGGAATGATATTGATTTTTGAGTGTTGACTTTGTATCCTGCTATGCTACTGAATTTGTTTATTAATTCTAGGAGTCTTGTGGTGGAGTTTTTCAGGTCTTCCATGTAGAGTATTATGTCATCTGCAAATAATGATAATTTCACTTCCTCCTTTCCTATTCTTATTCCCTTTATTTCTCTCTCTTGTCTAATTGCTCCAATTAATGTTTCCAGAAGTGTATTGAATAAGAGTGGGGATAGGGGACATTCTTGTCTTGTTCCTGATTTTAAAGTGAAAGCTATCAGTTTTGTCCACTTAGTACGATGTTGGCAGTTGGTTTGTCATAGATGGTTTTTATGAGATTGAGCTAAAAACCATCTATTCCAATTTTTTGTAGGGTTTTTATCATGAGTGAGTGTTGGACTTTGTCAAAAGCTCTTTCTGAGTCTATTGAGATGATCATGTGTTTTTTGTCTTTGGTTCTGTTGCTATGGTGTACTACGTTTATAGATTTGTGTATGTTGAATTATCCCTGCATCTCTGGGATGAATCCCACTTTGTCATGGTGTATAATCTTGATAATTTGTTGCATTCTATTTGCTAGTATTCTATTGAAGAATTTTGCATCTATATTCTTTAGGGAGATTAGCCCGTAGTTCTCTTTTTTGGTTGAGTCTTTCTCTGGTTTTGGTATCACTCAGTATCATTTTGGTATCATTCAGTATCATTTCAGTATCATTTTTGCATCCAGAAATGAGTTAGGGTAATTGCTTCCCTTTCAAATTCACTGAAGTGTTTGAGAAGTATTGGCATTAAATCTTCTCTAAATTTCTTGTAGAATTCAGCTGTGAATCTATCAGCACCTGAGCTTTTCTTTGTTGGTAAGTTTTTAATTACATTTTCAATTTCATTGACTAATATTTGATTATTCAGAATTTTTATATCTTCTTGATTCAATTTTGGTAATTCATATGTATCTAGGAATCTGTCCATTTCTTCTGTGTTTTACATTCTATGAGAGTAAAGATTTTCAAAGTAGGTATTGATGATCTTCTGAATTTCCACAGTATCTATAGTGATTTCCCCATTTTCATTCCTTATTGCATGAATTTGAGTTTTTTCTTCCCTTTTTTGGGTAAGGTTGGCTAGAGGTTTATCAATTTTATTTATTCTTTCAAAGAACCAACTCTTTGATTCATTAACTCTCTGTATTGTTTTTTTTTCATCTCAATTGTATCAATTTCTGCTCTGACCTTTATAATTTCCTCCCTTCTTTAGGCTTTGGGCTTGACTTGCTCTTCTTTTTCTAGAAGCTTGGGGTGCAGCATTAGGCTATTTATTTATTCTTTGTTCTGTTTTGCTAATGTGAGAGCTCACTGCTGAAGACTGCTTTTATTGCATCCCACAGATTCTGGTAAGTTGTATTTGCATTTTTGTTTGATTGTAGATATTGCTTAATTTCTTCTTTAATTTCTTTCATCTGTGACCCATTGGTGGTTCAGAAGGGTGTTATTTAATTTCCATGTGTTTATAGAAATTTTTGTAGTTTCTTTTGTGATTAATTTTCAATTTCATTTCACTATGGTCAGATAGTATGCATGGGATAGTTTCAACTCTTGTGCATTTACTTAAGCATGTTCTATAGGCTAGTATGTGGTCTATTTTAGAGAGCGTTCCACGTGCAGCTGAGAAGAATGTGTATTCTGATGTTGGGTGGCACACTCCATAAAGATCTACTAAGTCCATTTGTTCACAAGTTTGGTTCAGTTCCGTTATTTCTTTGCTGATATTGGTTATTTGGTCCCAAAGGAATTTTAAAATTAAGGTTTGTCTTAGCCACTTTCCCATCTCTGGGACAAATACATGACATTGGCAGCTTAAAGGAGAAGACTTTTGTTTTGGCTCACAGTCTAGGCTTCAAGGCAGAAACAAGATGGCAGAGGGACATGGCAGAGGAAAACATGTTCAACCCCGGGCAGCCAGGAAGCCGAGACAGAAGGGGGAAGCCAGGGACAGGAATATACCCTTCCAAGTCATGCCCTCTTGACCCACCTGTAACCAGATACTACCTTCTAATGGCATATTCACCTATAAACTCAACAGATTAATCCACTGATGTGTGTAGTGCCCCATTATTCAACCACTTTCTGCACACATGAGAGCTTTGAATGACATTCTAGATCTAAACCGTAACATGGTCAAAAACTTAACAATAATAATAATGAGAGCCTACTTAGGATTTAAAAGTATTGCATTAGCTGTACAGATACTATGCAAACAAACTTCTAAATTAGCAGCCAAACAAATGCCTTTGACCACATCCTCCTTTAAAAACACCTAAAGTTGTGGTTCACCATGTCAGTATGTTCCATTACAAAATTCCCCACACTGCCCATATCCCACAGAAAGTAGATCAAATGGAGTAGGTGGCCTGTTCCCCACAGAAATGGAATGAAGGACTGACAGTACAGAACTGTAACAGGGGCAACTTCTTTGTGAGTTTTCATTTGCATAGTTACTTCCTCTACCTTTGCCCAGCATTCTGAATTCTCAAGAAAAATCCTCCCCTAAAATCTTTAACTGAAAAATAAACTTTTTTTTACATTTACGGATCCTAGAACATCTTGTGACCTTCAGATTATATCAGAATGCCTAAGTTAACGCTTAACTTGCAGAAAAGTATTGTGTTCGCCCCAGGAGGCCAAAGTTGATTGCATTGTTCTGGCCAAAGAGGGAAAAACATCCATGTCTTACATGACAAAGACCCTGGCTACCACATAATTTTCCTGCTTATTGCCCCAGTCTCAATAATGGACAGAACAACCAGACAGAAGATAAAGAAATAGACAACTTGAAGACAATAAACCAACCAAATCTAACCTATATACACCAAAATACACATCCAACAATGATATAATACTGTTCTTCTCAAGTGAACATGGAATATTTTCCAGGGTAGAGTGTGTATAAGTCCCAATCAATTTTAAAAGATTGGAAATGTACTTTGGAATCATATATTGTGGTCTGTAACTAAAATGGAATTAACTATAAGTCAATAACTGAATAAAAGTAGAAATTCATAAATACACAAAAATTAAATAACACTATCCTAATCATTGAGTCAAAGAAAAAGACCACAAGGACAATTAGAAAACACATTGATATGAATGAAAATGAAATACACAACATATGAACACTTCTAGGGTATAATGAAATCAGTGGCCATGAGACAATTTATAGTTGTAAACTTACATTTTAAAAAAGAAAAAAAATTTAAGTCTTTAGGACAAATTAAACACAAAATTTATATAAAGAAGCACATAATAAAGACTAGAATGGAGATAAATGAAGCAGAGAATTTTAAAATAATAAAGAAAACAATGAAATCAAAGCTTGCTCTTCAAAATATCAATAAACCTGGGAATATAGCTCAGTGGGGCAGCGTCCAGCTGGCAAGCGCAAGGTCATGAGTGACTCCTGGTACAAACAAAAACAAAAACAAAAACAAAGACAAAGACAAAGCCTTTGTTTAACTAAAAAAAAAGAAAGGATAAATTATTAAAGTCATAAATGAAACCAGGGACATTGCTACCAACATTAAGAAGCAATAAGGATTGAAAGATAATAGTACAGTTCAACCATATGAGCAGGGACAAGAGCAATAATTCCCAGCTTTCCCTCCAGATTTAAACAGGGTTGGACCAGAGAAGCCATTTTAGACACCTTCCACCCCACCCTGCCCTCAGTACAACAAGCGAGAGATGGAGTTGGACATAACTGGAGCAAGAAGCCATAGTTATTAACTTCTTCTGTGTCACTAGATGATGTTGGAGAACAGAAAATCCCCACATTCTTTTTTGCCTTTTTTGTAGGGAACAGGGTTTCACTATGCAGCTCAGGCTGGCCTTGAACTCACTTTGTAGCCCAGGCAGGCCTTGAACCCACAGTGATCCTCCTGCCTCAGCCTTCCGAGTGTTGGGATTACAGGCATGTGCCACCATGCGTGGCAATCCCCACATTTTTATATCTACAGCACATAACTGCCATTTCACTTAAGGGAGTCAGTGGGCACCTGGTTCACAGAGTATGCAAATGAGAGATTCCAGCAGAGCGTGCACGTTTGTCCTCATTCTAAGATGCAAAGAAGACTGTGTTGGTGGTTGTGGGTGAGTCCCATTAGTGGCAGAGCTGCCCAATACTCATCTACAACCACTGAAAGCTGGGGCAAAACCTCCCTATGGCCCAATTGGTTTCTCTGATTTGGACATAGGCAGAAAAGGATAACAAAGGGCTGAAGAGGAAAGATTTTCACAACCCTTTATTTATAAGGTACCCATAGAAGTCTGGAAATAACAATTACTTCCAGGATAAATACCCCAAAAGGAGGAATATCAGACCTAGATTGTTGCTGTTTCTTCAATTTTTCTTTCTTTTTGTGTATATAAGGAACATATGTGTGTATGTGTGTTTGAGTATTAGTATTGCTTTTGTTTCTATAGTGTTAACTTTTTTTTTGTCCAATTTTCTGACTCCAAAAGTTGCTTTGTAGAGTTTTCTAAACTGATGTTTCTGCTAATCAATTCACTGAATTGAACCTCTCCATATCTTCTCTCACTTCCCATTTAAATTCCCTCCCATTCTCTTGGACAACTTTAAAAGAAGAAAGTTCAGCCTCACTGGTCTTGAGGAAGGTGTGGAATAAAAAAATTATAAAACAATGAAGATGGAAATTAAAGAAGATACTTAAAAATAGAAAGTCTTCCTTTGTTCATGGATCAGTAGAACTAATATTGTTAAAAATGACCATATTACCAAAAGCAATCTATAGATTTAATATGACTTCTATTAAAATATTAGCAACATACTTCACAGAACTAGAAAAAATATCCTAAAATTCATATGAAAGCACATAATATCCAGAATAGACAAAGCAATCCTGAGCAAAAAGAACAATGTTAGAAGCATCACAATACCCACTTTCAAATTCTGCTACAAAGCCATAGTAGCAAAACAGGTATTTGGAGAAAAACATACATGTAGACCAGTGGAATAGAACAGAAGACACAGTAACAAACCCAAGCACATGCAGCCATCTGATTTTTTATAAAGGGGCCAAAAACATATGATGGAGAAAAGACAGCATCTTTAACAAATCATGCTGGAGAAACTGAATATCCCCATGCAGTGAAGGAAGAGAGGGAGGAAGGAATGTAGGAAGGAAGGAAGCAAGGAAGGGAGGAGGCTGAAATGACTGGAAACTAGAAGGTAGACTTTTAGAGATGGGGAAAACAATCAGGAAAAGGAAAAGGAGAGGGGGATAATGGGAATGAACATAATTAAAATGTTATATGAATATAGCAATATACCAAAATGTCTCATTTTGTGCTATTAATATATACTATATAGAGAGGAAGATATTGGGTACCCAGAAATTGGTGAAAGGTTCTTAGACTTGACATGGAGAATATGCAGTATAAAAGAAAAACTAAAAATTTGGACTTCGTTAAAATAAAAAGAAAGGATAATGTGAGAAAATATTGTAATGTACATGAAAACAATTATAACTCAATAATAAGAATACAAATAATGAGAAAAATATTTGAACAGACACTTTAGAAAAGTGGATGCAAATGGCCAGTACAATCAATCAGCACATAAAAATACTGCACCACATTAGTCATCAAGGAAATACTAATTAAAACCACAATGAGATACAATTACATATTCATTAAGATGGCTAAAGTAATGTGGCTACCAACATGTAACATTGACAAGGACATTAAGGGAAAAACCAGAACTCATATATTGTCAGTGAGAATGTAAAATGATGTCTAAACTTTAATTTAAAAAGCTAGCAGTCTCTTATGCAAATAAACATTATCTACCTAATGACTCAGACACTTTACTTCTAAGTATTTTCCCAAGAGCAACAAAACACAACTCCAAAAAATACTTTCCTTAGAATGCTTAAAAGCTTCCTTAAAAATAACCAAACACTGCAGATAGCCCAAGTGCCCACCGACAGAAGAACAAACAACTTGCAATATATTCGCATCATAGGTTACAAGTCAGCAATAAACACGAATAAACTAATGATTCCTGCAACAACATGTAGAAGTCTATGTATCAGTCAGCTGTCCCTTTCTGGAACACAATATCTGACACCCACAACTTAAAAGAGGAGAGGTTTAATTTAACCTAGAAGTGTGCTTTACTAATCCCCTAGGTGGTTTCCAAGCCAATCAAGTTGACACATCATGTTGTTCAATAGAAATGTACTATACTGTATTCTTATTTGGGTGAAAGAAACAAGGATGCATGAATTTGTCAATCAAGCTGTATATGTAAACTAAGTACATCTTTTTATAACCACAAGGTGATTCAATAAGGAAAAAAGTGCACTTGGAAGTGGCTTACCTTAGCAGTTCTGAGTCCCTTGAACTGGCCAGCAACTGTATTGATGCCTTTGTGACCCCACCTGCTTGTGAGAATAAAAGCCTTAGTATACAATTCAGAGGTGCAGAAATGGTAAGCACAAGTCCAAATTTTCTTTTACAAGTTTAAATTTACAACAGCAGAGAACTTACTATGTAAACTACAATATCTAGAATGGGACTTACTAGTGGTATTTTGGGTCTGTTCTATGGGCTTTTTTAATCTTCACAGGTGCCAAAAGGGTGCAAACAAAAACATTAGACCACAACACTAAAAATCAGGGTCATGTCCTCTGTACAAAGAAATCATAAGAACAAAAAAGAGTTAATGTGTTAAGTATATCTACCAATTCCCCACAATAAATGTAATCATTATGTACTGTAAGCATGTGCTACTACTAAAAAAAAAGTTTTAAAAAGTTAATGGCAAAAATGAATTTATACCTTTTAAAATTTTACTAAAAATTAAAGTACTCTCAAGTCTTACAAACAAAACTATGTTCCTTCAACGGCCAGAATTAGCTGGGTGTGGTGGCTCACACCTGTAATCCCAGCACTCGGGAGAGGGTAGGAGGATCACTGTGAGTTCAAGGTCAGCCTAAAGTGCATACCGAAGCCCTGTCTCAAAAAGTAAAAAAAAAAAGCCAGAATTACTTATAGTCAGGTAATTTTCTAACTGTCCTTACTATGGGAATGTATGAGCAGATTTCTTTGAGTTGCCAATGATAGCCTGATCCTTTATGAGATTTTCAACCTTTTAAACTTGAATTGAAAATTTTGGTTTAAAATTTCAAGTAAAATCAAGTTGTTCCCTGTGAAAACAGAAACTTACAAAGTCCATATTTCAAAATTTTCCTGTGGATAGAGAAATATCATGAAGTTAGTGATTCAGTCTTTGGTCCAGAAGTTGTTAATGAAGCCATGAAAGAATAGGAGAACATGGATTCTTAAAATAGCAATACTACCAGGTGTGGTGGTGCACTCCTGTAATCCCAGCACTTGGGAGGCTGAGGCAGGAGAATCACCACAAGTTGGAGACTAGCCTGGGCTACATAGGGGCTTTAAGGACAGACTGGACTACATAGCGAGACCCTGTCTCAAAACAAGCAAACACAAAACTTCTTAACTGTTATTAGCTTACCAGATCAATGAAGAAAATTTCCATACCCATTTCCATATAATTTCAAATAAATGTATATGCTATAAATATAAGTTAGATTTCTCCATGATTATTGACCAAGAAACATGAAGATTTCACTTTATTTGAAGAGGTAAGTACTACTGACTTACATATTTAGTCTTAATCTTAAATTTATGTGTGTGGTGCTGGGGATTGAATCTAGGACTTCCTGCATGTTAGGCTAGTGCTCTACCACTTAGCTGCATACCCAGTCTCCCACTTTGCATTCTTAAGAAGTTCCTTAGAATGTTTATGAAGGGCTACATTTCTCAGATGATTAGTGATGGTGGGCATTCTTTCATATACCTGTTGGTCATTTGTTTGTCTTCTTTTGGGAAATAACTGTATAGGTCTATTGTCCATTTTTAAAATTAGGTTATATGGAGGAGGTCTTTTTGAGTTTCTTATATATTCTGGATATAAATCTCTTGTACGATTATACTTTGCAAATATTTTCTACCACTCTGTAGGTTGTCCCTTTACTCTTATGATGATTTATTTTGCAGAAGATTTTAGTTTTATCTAATCCCTTTTGTCTATTTTTGCTTTTGTTTCTTGTGCTTTGGGTATCTTGTCCCAAAAAAGTTCCTTGCCTATTCTAATACCATTCTCCAACATTTTCTTCTAGTAGTTTCATTATTTTAGGCCTTACATTTAAGTCTTTAATCCATTTGAGTTGATTTTGGAATTGGTGGGTAATTGTACCTTCATTCTTCTGTATTTGGATACCCATTTCTCCCAGCATTTTTTATTGAAGTGACTTTCCTTTCTTCAACACATGTTCTTAGCACCTTTGTCAACATTAGTTGACTATCGTCAGGTTATTTTTGAGCACTTAAGAGAGTTCCATTGGTCTTTGTGTCTGTTTCTATGCCTAAAGCTTAGGGTTAATAAGTCTTTGTAGCAAATATCTTCAGCTTTGTTCTCTTTGCTAAAAGTCACTTTGGCTATTCAGGATCTTTTATAAGATAAGAATTATGTACTGCATATCTCAGAAAGCTAGAAGAAAAGTTTTTGAATGTTTTCACCACGAAGAATTAATAGGTGTTTAATGAGACAGGTATGTTTAATTTAACCCAAACATTACAACGTAGATCTATCTCAAAACATCATACAGTATCCCAGTAATATGTATAATAAAAAAGTGTACAGTAGACAACCTAGATGAAATGGAAAAATTCCTAGAAACACTCCAGTTACTAAACCTGCCTCAGGAAGATGTGGAAAATCTCAACAAATGAATATGCAGGAAATGGATTTAGCCTTCCAACCCTTCCCACAAGTGCTCTTCCAGCTACAGAGAGCAGTACTTCTTTCCTGTGCTTCAGTTCTGGCAGCTCCCTTCCAGAACTGTTTGCGTGCAGGGCAGGAGGACCGTGCCTTTGGGAAACACAGCGCTCCCTTCCTGAGCACTGCCCAGCACTGACCCCCTCACTAAGAATGAACCTCTAGATGCGTGACACCTTTGGGTCACTCCAGCCGGGCACCCCCTTTCTACTCCCCACTGGTTAACGGAAGCCAACAACTCAACTTCAACTCAGGGAAACCCTCTTGTACAGCGTCACCAACACCCCCTTCAAATTTCTGCACCCAAACCTTCCAGGGCTTGCAAATAGGCCATCACCTCCTGTAGCAGAGAGGACTAAACAGTTGATCCTACTTCTATGTGGGAATTGTCTCCTGCTCACCTCTTCAAACCTGAAAAACCATCTCTTCCATTAGACTAGCTTGGTCCAGACACCTCACAAATCACTAGCACCCTACTGCTGTAACAGAAAATGCTCCCCAGCTAGTATACTTCAGTTGCCCAGGTGACAGTTTCTGTTGCAGCTCCAGTTACTTCTGTCTCTTAGAAACGGCTGGTCAGTGTGATGCATATTGTAAGAACCGATCGAAGACAGCCAAGTACTCTACCTCTGTACCACCCCTCCCCTCTGAAGCCCCATAAAAACCTCCCTCTCTAGGCCTTTGGGGCCTGACGGAGGGACAATTCATTCCTTGTCACTGCCTGTCTGATGTTAAATACATCTGCTTCCAAATCCTGGGTGTCGTTTTGGTGTTTCTGTTGCCATTGTACTGTCCCTTTGCACTATCTGTGAAGACACTTCTACCCACAGATGCTCACCGACAAACGCACCCACCCATTGATCTACCTGAAGTATCGCTACTGAAGTCTGTCATAGCCCTAGGGTTCACAAGCAAGCCTGTCAGAATTACCCTTCAACAGTATTTCTTGTACCTGATGCACCATCCGGAGTGGGGCTGGCCTCCAGCAGGTACCTGCTACAGATAAAGACCTCAGCCATCACACTAGAGCCTGTCTTGGTCTGTGGTATTCTCCTTCCTGACTGAACAGGTTACCTCCACCATTTGCCCTGTACAGTGGAAGCTATCATTAGAAACACAGTTGAGAGAAGGAAAGTAGAGGGGTAGGAGGGAAAGAGCCCTTGTCTCTGGGCTCCTGGCTGGCCCCTTCCTTCCTCCTCAGACTGCTAAGAGCCGGGGTCCTCCTGCAGCATAACCAACATCCCCTGCTGTCACCCAGCAGCTGTCATAGGCCGTGGAATTGGGGGATGCCAAATCTCTGCACATATAACCTCACAAGTCTCCACTTCCAGAATTAGCATTGCTTGCACTGTCTCGCAGTGTTGTTCCAGGGAGTTAAGTGGTGTCCTCCATATAAAAAGCCATCCAGAAGTACTCGAAATGGCCCAATAGTGGCACTCACATTGCTCATCAAGATTGCGACCCTCGGTGTCCCTGCCTCTCAAATGAGAATGATTCCAGAACATTTCCTGAGGGTAAGGCTGAGATGAGCCAGCCTCATCTATGTCTAAAGCTCCCACAACAACTTTTTTTTGTGGCGCTGAGCGTGATAAGTAAGCATTGTACAATTGAGCTACACCCCCAGCTCTCCCCAGACACTTCTTTGCTCAGGGCTGTGATTCTGATGGCTATGGTGTCAGGTCTCCCAAGTCTGGGAGCCACCCGATCCTACCCTGCGGGCACCGCCCGAAGGCGCAGGGGGAGCCTTGGGCCCTTCCGTGACCTGGCCCGTGCGCGCTCTCCGCACACGCAGCCAACGTCTGCGGATCCCGGGGAAACCCGACTCGGAGAGGGATCCTGAGAGTCGCCACACTGCAGCCAGCGCTGCCTGTGCTCCCGACCGCACCACACCTCTGCTCTGCGTGTCCCGGCACGGATCGGCTGAGAATGGGCTCCTCACGGCTGGGATGGACACGGCCCACACGGGCTGGAACGCCTTCAGCCCCATCGGGCCCTCTGGGGTGTCACCGAGGCTGAGCGCCGCGTGAGCCTTCCCCCCAGCCTCCCCCCAAAACCGGAACCGCGCGCCTCCGCTCCCAGGGCTTCCTCCCGGATCCTCTCCCCTCAGATCCTTAACTCTCCTGACTGTTCAGCTCATTTCCTCAGGGAGGCCACTTGGACCAAATTCACAGGAAGAGCAGTGTGTTAACGTCACCAAGACAGGGATTGTGACCTCGGTAAACACAACTTTTTCTCTCTCCTGTTGGGTATGGATGTCAGGGCCTTGCCACTGAGCTAAACTCCCAACCCTTTTATGTGTTTTATTATGAGACAGGGTCTCGCTAAGCATGACATTCTTAACTCAGTCCCAAAGTATAAGTTAGCGCATAAATGATGTTGGGACTCAAGGAACATTTCAGGGATGGTCCAATGCCATTTTTCACACTAAAGTAAATTTCTGGTAGATAGACATCTTAAAGTACTACCCTAGGCTGTCAGGAAATAGTCTCACGATTTTATAGTGGGTATTGGTTTCCGCACCACACAAAGTCCAGATTCTTCATGATAAAATTTATCAGTTAGATGCATTTAAAGTCTTTTAGTCTTCTACATGGGAAAGAACCATGAACATAGTTAAAATGAAGTAATGAGGAGAGAAAATATTTTTGAGTTATACCAATGCTTTGACTTTCTAAATATATATACACAGCACCTACAAATATGATATGAAAAGTATAAGTGTTCCTATTAGAAAATAGGAAAAGAAGGTACTACTGGATAGATGTCAAATGAATTGTTGTTCATCCATACCAGAAATGAAAAGGGAAGTGAAACACCACTGAGATGTGATGCTGCTGGTTGTATAAGAAAAGATAGAAAACATTGAATGTAATTTATTCTGTTTGAAGTAGAATGTAGGAAAATAAAAACTGGTGTAAACTTTTGTAAGGACAATTTGGTCATATGTATCGAACACTAAAAAAAACAGCTTACACTATGAGCAACAATTCTTCTAAAAATCTACAGTACAAAAACAAGTATAGCAAGATATTTATTTCACATTGTTTGTAATGGTGAAAAAAATAGAGAAACAGCCAAAAGGTATATCAATAGGGGACAGGTTAAAGTAAGTATGGAATATAGATGTTGTGGAATATTGTACTGCCCCAGCCTGCACCTGTATGTATGGGTAAAGAAGTTATGGAAACACAGACAGCCTTAGGAGGTCACCCATCAAAGTGGAAGTGACCTTATGATAGATATGCTGTGCTGGACCTATGGAACATATATAATTCCTTCCTTATATCTTTCTTACAAGGATCATGTGTACTTTATCATTAATGTAGGTCAAAGAACAGTAAGACACTTGCTTGAAGGCCAGAATTCCTCACAAGCAGCAGCAGTAGAGGCAGAAGACGTCTACTGCATACACTACGGTCCCTGCACCGGGGGTCAAAAAGACATCAGATTCTCAAACAAGATAACCATGTTTCCAGAACTTGCCCTTCATTCCAGGTGGATCTCACATCCACCCTCAGAATCTCCAGTGCTAAGGTTACCTGGACTTGCCACACTGGCTCTGCAAGCTTGGTTATAGTCGTTCATTGCTTAGAGCCTGACCAACACTGGATACCGTGATGCAGCTGGACTTGCAACTCAGCGCAGAAGAGCCTATGGGTCTTAGTGACCATGCAGGGTGTCACCCCTTAGTTTTCCTGTCTGGGCACCTCATGGATTCATGGCCAGATTTTCCTTGGCCTTCCTACCCCTCTGTATTCCAGCTTGTTTTGCTCTCGCCAGGTTCCTGCCACTGCATTGGGAACCTAGGGTTGTGGTCTTGGCCTACCTTCCTAGCCAAGATTCCTCCTCCAGGGCCATCTAGAATACACAGCTCCACTGGCTACACCAAGAGCACAAGGCCACCTCTGCTGTCATCCCTGTCCCTGGTGACTAACTAGATATTCCTCTGAGTGACAAGAGCCAGCTCAGCGACCTGTGCCTTGCACATGGGCTTCTCTCCTCAGTGTCAGTCGCATGCTGCTCCTCTATGAGCAGAAGGAAGTGATTTATTCAGTCTTCAGTCTCTGAGTGAAGAAATGCCTGTGGTGTCTGGCATACCCAATGTGGATTAAAGCCCTGGCCAGAGGCCTACCTTCACCTCCTCGTTGAGCTCATACCCATGTCCAGAGCTCTTGCTCTTAGAGTAACCCCATCCACCCACCCATCAGTCACCCTTCTGCAGCGTCCTCAGGGTGAGGTTGCCATCCCACAAAAACTCACACCAAATTCCACTACAGCTCATCCACTGGGCAGGGATGGTTCTGCTACCTGCACACAAAGTCTTCCATGCATTTGAAGACTCCCCTGTAAGCTGCAGGCAGGCAACATTATCCAATATCCTGCACAGGCCAGGGGTACTGAGTTTGTGTGCTCTTTACATACACATGTGTGAACACATGCACACATCAGCTCTAGACACATGTGCTAAACATCTTTATGTGCCTAATGTACATGTAAACACACACAGATGCTCACACTCTATTGCATACCTTAAAACTAGAGGTGTGCAGCACTGACACAGCATCAAGTTTTGCCTGCCTGTTCCCAGATGCAGCCAGAATTCTGCCTCTTTCTGGTAAGGTCACCCTCACCTGAACATGCTCCTCCTCTTGAGTCCTATAGGTACTCTCAGAAGTGCCAATGCACTCTCTGCCACCCCAACTCCTAGCCAGGTCTTGGCTGGCCTGAAACACGAAGTACACATGTGCGTTGTGGACAGATGTGATGGATAGAACAGCAGCTTCTCTAATCTGTTCTCTCTGGCTTGTGCCTTGCTGTGACAGCAGCTTTGGTCCCCAGGTTAGGTCTTATTTACTGATAGGAACCTGTGCTTCCCATATGCCTTCTGCCCCTCTTTTTGTCCTCCTCAGTTTTTAGCCACAGCTTCCCAGAATGGCCCCATTTTCACCTACTGTCCAGTAGACCCTTGTACTCTCTCCAGGCCCAGGGACCTTGAGTCTTCACATAGTTCCATAAGACACAAGAGGCAACACCCAAAGCACAGTAAACCAAAGGATGTAGGGATGGAAATTCTTTCATCAGCCAAGTAGGCAAACGGAGGCAGAGCTTTCCTTGATTCTGGGGAAGGTTAATTGCCAGGACCCAAATCTTGTAGCCTGGTATTTATGCAGCCACCTTACCTGGCTTTGCCACCCATAGTAACTAGCTTTCTTTTATCAGCTCTCACCAAGAAATTCTTTACAAGGTGATGAGGGACCTCTCTGGAGTCCTGGTTCACAAGATCGGGAGAACAGAAGTTGTGGGCACAAAGCAGGGTAAAGGCAGTAAGACAAGATCAGGAACACTGTTGGGAAGATGAAAACAGCCTTAGGAGGGTAATTCCCAGAAATTCTCATTAAAGGAAATTGACATAATTGGCCCTTGGGAAGGAGAAAGCTTTCATATTTTCCAGTGTACTCCTTTAATTCCACTGGGAAAGTAGAGTTTTAAAATTAAAGTATAACAGGCATTGGTTTTAAAAGACACTGAGAGGTCCCTTGAGCCAGGCCCACTTTCACTATCCAAGAAAGAGAAAATGCCTTACTTTCTCTTCCACTCACTGGTCCAGTGATTAGAAGTGAATAAAGAAAAAAGGAGCTAAGTGTATGATAGCATATGACTGTAACCCTAGTCCTCAGGAGGCTGAGGTAGGAGGATTGTGAGTTTGAGGCCACCCTGGACTATATAGCAAGTTTTAGGTCAGCCTCTACTACATCTCAAAGAAAAAAAAAAGAGGAAAGAGAGAGGGGGGAGAGGACCAACTCAGTGAATTCACATCCTCAGACAGAATGGTTAGCCACACTCTAGTCCTCATTCATATATCTCATCTCCAACCACTGATTCTCAAAGCAAAGTCCATGGGCTAGCATCATTAGCATCATCAGCTAAATCTCTGGAACAGTGAACTTCATGACATTTCAACTTCTTGTCTTTCTAATCCCTTCTCCCAGTTCTATGATAGTCTTAAAAACTAGCCTACTATAGTGAAAACCAGAAACCTAGCAACAATTGCAATGGGTAGAACAGGTTTGAATGTCCTTCCAAAACAATCATCATTGTTTAATTTGCCTCACAGTCCCCTGAAACAAAAGCACCTCTCAGAATGCTGAGGGATGATGGGATCTACAAATATTCCCTAGAAAGTAGTCATGGTCCAGAGCCAGCTGGCTACACTACAATACTCCACAATCCTGTGTTCTGTTGACTGTGGCAGAGAGGAGTTGCATAGAGTAAACTACATAGCAGTGACACCGTTAGCTTGCTTTTTTATTCTACGACAAACATTCCAAGGGATAGCTGCCTTGGTATATGCAGAAAGACAGTTTCTACAGGCAAAATTAGTCTTTCCAGTTCCCAAGATCCCTCAGATAATACTCATCTGGACGTTCTAGTCCTTGTTTGCTTACATTCTGGTTCCCTTGATTTAGCAAGAGTCTTGGGAATACAAAAGGGGTATTTCAGGAAATAGTGCCAAATATCCTAATTTTTCTCAGAGGAAATGCACCACATAAAGGCTGTGTTTATTTAACCTAAGTCAGAGCTTACCCAATACAAACAGTATTTTGCAGAGCAGCATGAGATGTTGGATGCCAAAAACAATCCAGGGCAATTGTTTAACACTGTGGCCACCTGAAGCAGTAGATAATTAGGTGGGACAAACAATAAGCTTTTGACAAAGTTTAAAGGCAAAAAGGTATTGAATGAGATGCCCAAAGGGGGCTTTGAAAATCTCTGATACATTTCTGGAAATTGAGAAAGCCTAGAACATACATGGGACAGGAATCATGCTCAAGGAAGGCCTGAGAAGGCCCTAAGCTTTTAATTCTGACTAAACTTGAAGCTCTCCCAAAGCATAAACTGAAGGCTAAGGTTAAGACAGAGGTAGAAACTGCCTAGCTGCATGATAAAGATGGATCCCAATATACATAGTGCTCATTTTCAAACACTGGAAGAAATACCAGTTCCAGAAATTGAAGGAAATATTAGTCCAATCATTATCTGACTACTGAGCTAACCAAGAACACTCGAGTGGTCACATACAACAAAGAATTCAGACTTTGCAGGATTGATTCAGAGAACTCATGAAATAAACAGCAAAAATAAAAAATTCTGTGGAGGGGATAGAATCTGATTTACAGAGTTACCAACAGTATAATATTCAAAATGGCTAGTTTTCAATGAAATACTAGGACATATGCAAATAAGAAAAAAGTATGTAAGGGTAACCATAGAGGTAAGCACAAAAGACAGTATAATTATATTTTTGTTTTTAAAGTGTACTCTTCTTTTATCTGATTCAAAGAAATATTGAACAAAGAAGGAACTATAAAACTGTTTAATGAGTTTATAATGTATAAATATCCAATTAATATGATAAAAATAGCACAAAAGATGGAGGAAAGAAGGAAGAAAGTCATATAGGACCAAAATTTTCTACACTATTCAAATAAAATTGGCATAAATTTCAAATATAACATTAAACAATAAGATGCTACCTCTAAGAATGAGGCAACCACTAAGAGAATGAAACAGCCAAGTGTGGTGGCACATGCCTGTAATCCCAGTACTCTGGGAGGCTGAGGCAGGAGACTCAAAAGTTTGAGCCCAACCTGGGCAACTTTGCAATTTACTGAGACCCTGTCTCAAAATAAAAGGAAAAGTGCTGAGAGTGTAGCTCAATGACAGAACACTTGGGCAGCAGGAATGAGGCCCTGGGTTCAATACCCAGTACTAAACATAGTCACTAGAAAATATCTGTTTAACCCAAAATAAGACCATAATGAAAGAATAGATGAATACAAAAGACACATGACATGTACAAAACAAATAACAAAAATGGCAAAGATGAATCCTACCTTATCAGTAATTATATTAGATGTAAATGGTTAAATACTCCAAATAAATGGCACATTGACAGAGTGAATTTTATTTTATTTTATTTTATTTTATTT
>NW_004955580.1:1220051-1222381 GCF_000276665.1 Chinchilla lanigera
TGTGCTTGTGATATGTTGTAAAATGTTGTATGTCTGTTAATGTTTCCCTACTTTTATCTTTAAAATTAAAAAAAAAAAAGAAAATATCCATTGGTGGATAAAGAGATATCAGGACCTGGCCAGTCTCCCAATCCCCTGGACAAGTGTTCAGTGAAGAATAAAAGACAATACTCAAATGTAGTATGGTATACAGGTATCTGGGCAGGTCAGAGCTCTTGTGGCTAAGATGCCAGCTTCTCTGACCTGGCCACTACTTATTGGGTACATTGTATATCAGGAGGCATGCAGGGAAGTACAGGGAGTAGCTGAGGCAAAAGGCATGAAAGTGAGCAAGGCCTTGTAAAAATGGAACAAAGACATTCCAAGCAATGAATCTTTGCTTAATGAGAGAGCTGTTTTATCTCTAAGGTTGGCAGTTATTGGCTTGGAATTCTGAGTGAGTTAGTGTCCTCAGCAGCAGTGTTATCTTGTCTCCAGAGATGTCACAGTGTCACAGGCCACTACAGGCCTCTACTATGACCATTGGCATGGAGAGTTCTGTTTCTGCATGCTAGCCGCAGGATCATCAGGCAAGTTACTTAGGGCTGAGACAGACCCATAAGTTAATAGAGAAAGCCAACTGATTAATTCTAAAGCTTACTCAGCACTGCCTCAGTCTGGTCTCCATCAAATAGATAACAAATTGTGGTATGTCCATACAATGGAATACTATATCTTTTGACCATGAAAAGGAACAAAGTACTGATACATGCTAGCAAATGGACTAATTTTGAAAACATAATTCTAATTAAAAACCAGTCAAAAACCACTACACATTGTATGACTCCATTTATATGAAGTGTCCAGAATATGCAAATCCAGACTGACAGAAGGCAGATTAGTGGTCACAGGAGCTGGAAGTGGAGGATAAAGAATGACTGTTAATGAATATCAGGTTTCTTTTTGAAATGGTGGAAATATTCTGAAAGTAGAGCATGGTAAAGATTGCACAACTCTGTGAATATACTAAACTCCACTGGATTGTATACTTTTTTATGGTACTGAGAATTGAATCCAGAGCCTTCACACTGAGGTACATTCCCAGCCCTTTAAAAATTTTTTTTATTTTGAGAAAGTGTCTCACTAAGTTGCCCAGGTTGTGCTCATACTTTGCAATCCTCCTGACTCAGTCTCCTGAATGCACCACCATGCTGGCAAATTGCATGCTTTAAATGGTGAACTCCTTGTGTATCTCACTTTTTTTTTCAATATTAGGAATTGAACACAGGGCCTCATGCCTGCTAGGCAAGCACTCAACCACTAAGCTATATTCCCCATTCCTTTTTTAAAAAAAATAATTTTGAGACAAGATCTCACTAAATTGTTCCAGGCTGTTATTCAAATTGCAATTCTCCTGTATCAGTCTCCCAAGTAGCCGGGATTAAAGGCATGTGCCACCATGACTGACAATTTCTCAATTTTTAGAACCTCAAGAAGGAAGTTCTATTAGTAAAAGAAGCAAGGAAGAATATGGAAATATATGTGGAGTGGACACCAGTGGAAAGGAACAAGTCAGACTCCAACCCCAATTCAGCTGATCATTTATTCTTGTCCCTAAGCCTTCCATTCAGCTAGAAAAGAAATGGCAGGTAGCCTGAGAGAACCCTGGGCCTATTTTATTAGATCTAAGAATGGCCGTACAACCTATGTTCAGTTACCATTTGCATGGAATATCTTCTTCCCTTGTTTTTGTTTTCAGCCTCTATCTGTCTTTAAAGCTTTGGTTGGTCACTTTCAGGCAGCATAAAGTTGGATTTTGTATTTTTAGACATTCAGCCACTCAGCATCTTTTGATTGCAGAAATTAATGCACTTACATTCAAGATTATTATTAATAGGTGTATGGCTTGTATCTAGATGCCCTCCCGAAGTAATTGGTGGGGCTTTTAAGAGGTGGCTGGATCCAAAAACTCCATAAACACTTGGAAATTAAACAACAACCTCTTGAATAACCAATGGGTCACAGAAGAAATTAAAGAGGAAATTAAAAAATACCTACAAACAAATGAAAATGTAAATACAACTTACTGGAAGCTGTGGGATGCAATGAAAGCAATCTTCAGAGGGAAATTTATAATGGTGAATTCACACATAAGGGAAACAGAAAGAGAACAAATAAGTAGCCTAATGCTACATCTCAAACTTTTACAAAAAGAAGAACAAGTCAGGCCCAAAGCCCAAAGAAGGGAGGAGATCATAAAGATTAGGGCAGAAATGAATGCAATTGAGACAAAGAAAACCCTCCAAAAAATAAATGAATCAAAGAGCTGGTTCTTTAAACAATAAATAAAA
>NW_004955580.1:1244610-1287647 GCF_000276665.1 Chinchilla lanigera
AGCCATTGGTTTATCATAGATGGCTTTGATCAGTTTGAAATAAAGGCCATCTATTCCTATTTTCTGTAGAATTTTTATCATGAATGAGCATTGGCCTTTATTGGAGGCTTTTTCTGCATTGATGGAGATGATTATGTGATTTTTCTCTTTGGCTGTATTGACATGGTGTATTGCATTAATTGATTTGAGTGTATTGGACCACCCCTGCATTCCTGGGATGAATCCCTCTTGGTCATGGTGTATGATATTCTTGATGATTTGCTGCATTCTGTTTGCTAGTATTTCATTAAGTCTCTTTGCATCTATGTTCATTAGGGAGATTGGCCTATCGTTCTCTTTTTTGGTTGGGTCTTTCTCTAGTTTTGGTACCAAGATAATACTTGTCTCCAGAAATGAGTTAGGGAGAAGTGCTGCCTTTTCAATTTCATTGAAGAGTTTGAGGAGTGTTGGCAGTAAATCTTCTCAGAATATCTTGTAGAATTCCACTGTGAATCATTCAGGACTTGGGCTTTTCTTTGTTGGTAGATTTTTAATCATGTTTTCAATTTCTTTAATTGATATTGGGTTATTCAGGATTTTTATATCTTCTTGATTCAACTTTGGTAATTCATACTTATCTAGGAATCTGTCAATTTCTTCTGTATTTTCCATCCAATTGGAGTAAAGATTTTCAAAGTAGATATTGATGACCTTCTGAATTTCTACAGGATCTGTAGTGATTTCACCCCTTTTCTTCTGTATTGTGTATATTTCAGTTTTTCTTTCCTTTTTTGATAAAGTTGGCTAGGGGTTTATCTATTTTATTTATTCTTTCAAAGAACCAACTATTTCATTCATTAATTCTTTGTGGGGTTTTTTTTGTTTGTTTTTTTGTTTTTTTTTTTTTTAGTCTCCATTGCATTACTTTCTTCCCTGAGCTTTATAATTTCCTGTCTTCTTTGGGCTTTGGGTTTGACTTGCTCTTCCTTTTGTAGAAGCTTGAGGTGCAGCATAAGATTGTTTATTTGTGCTTTTTCTGTTTTCCTGAGTTGGGAATTCACTGCTATAAATTTCACTGCATCTTACAGGTTCCTGTAAGTTGTATCTACATTTTCATGTATCTCATTTTCAAAAGTGTTTAATTTCTACTTCAATTTCTCCTGTGACCCATTGGTTGTTAAGGAGGATGTTATTTAATTTCCAACTGTTGATGGAGTTTTTCTGTTTTCTTTTGTCATTAATTTCCAATTTCTTTGCACTATGGTCTGATAGTATACATGGGATAATTTCAATTCCTTTGCATTTACTTAAACATGTTCTATGTGCTAGCATATTGTCTATTTTAGAGAACATCCCATGTGCATCTGAGAAGAATGTGTATTCTGATGCTGTTGGGTGGAACACTCGGTAGAGGTCTACTTAGTCCATATGTTCACAAATTTGGTTAAGTTCTGTTATTTCTTTCCCAATTTTTTGTCTAGTTGATCTATCTCTTTGTGACAGTGGTATTAAAGTCCCATGTTATGATTGTGTTGCTGCTTATTTCATTTTTCCTGTCTGTTAAAATTGTCTTATATAGTTGGGTGCTCCTGTATTTGGTGCATAGATGTTTATGATTGTTATCTCTTCCTCTTGAAGTTCCCCCCTCACAAGTATGTAGTGACCTTCTTTATCTCTCTTGATTGTTCTTGGTTTGAAGTTCATGTTGTCTGCAAACAGAAGAGCTTGATCTGCTTTTTTCTGGGTTCCTGTCGCATGGAGTATTGTTTTCATCCTTTAGTTTTCAGTCTATGAATTTCCTTTTGATTTAAATGTGTTTCTTGTATACAGCATATAGTTGGATTTTGTTTCTTGATCCACGCTGCTGGTCTGCTTCTTTTGGTTGGTGCATTGAGACCATTTACATTGATGGTTACAACGGATATGTACTGGCTTATCTCTGTCATTTTATTTTCTTGCTGTTAGATCCTCATTTTCCCCTCTGTTTAACTGCTTGCTCTGCTTGGTGGTTTGTTTCTGTTCTTGTTCTTGAATTTGCAGTGTGTTTTAGCTCTTTCTAGAATATCTTTTACTAGTCTTTGTAGGATTGGCTTGGTGCTCATGAATTTCTTCAGTTGTTCTTTATCATGGAAATATTTTATTTCTCCATTAAATATGAAAGATAATTTTGCAGGGTACATCAATCTGGCTTGGAAGTTGTTTTCTTTCAGTACCTGAAATACTTCATTCCAAGCTCTTCTTGCCTTGATGGTTTGTGTTGAGAAGTCTCCCATGATTCTGGCCCCTCCCACACATGCCTGGAAGCCAACTGAATGCAAGAAAGTTTGGGAGCATCTGAGACTCCACCTTGCCACCACTCACCAGCACAGGAGCGGCACTGAGCACTGTGAACCTTTATAAGTGACCTGTTTCTTCTCTCTAACAGCTTTTAATATTCTGAACTTTTGTTGAGTTTCTGAGATCTTGACCTCTGTATGTCTGGGTGTAGATTATTCTGGTTTTGAATAACTGGAGTTCTACATGCTTCACTTATGTGTATGTCTGATTCTTTTTCCATGCCTGGGAAATTTTCTGCTATTATTTCTGCAAATAGTCTTTTTATGTCATTTGTGTTGACACCTGCTGTTTCATTAATACCTATTACCCTGACATTGTTTTTCTTTGCCTTGTCTTGCAGTTGTTAAATTGTGATTTCCTGGTTCCTTGTTGTTTTTAAGAGATCTCTCCTTTCACATTCATTAGTGGCAATGCTGTCTTCAAGGTCTGAAAGTCTATGTTCAGCTTTATTCAGGTGGTTTTGCAAGCTTTCAGTGGAGTTTTTAAGTTCCTGGATATCTGTTTGCATCTGTTTCATACCTTCTAGTTCTCTTCTATATTGTTCCCTGAAGGTTTCATTGAGTTGTCTATGCTCTTCTATTTTCTTGTCAATGTCATCTTTGGATATACTGAACATTTCTTTCATTATTGTTGTCATTTCTTTTCTCACCTGAGACATTATTTCTGATCTGATGTCTTCTATGGCCTGATGGAGTTTTTTCTTTACTTCAATTGCTGTCATTTCAGGAATTTCAGGTGTATGACTTCCAGGCTCTTCTATGTTGATGTCTCCTGTTCTTGTTTTGGTTGGTGTGGAGGTCTGGGATTGCACTTTGCTCCTTCATTTTGTCATTTTTGAAGATCCAAAGGCTTCCTGATGTGTAGCCTCACTCTCCTGATTGTGTGTGAGTGGCAGGGAGCGAGTTTGAAGGTTCACAGTGCTCAGTGCCGCTCCTGTGCTGGTGAGTGGTGGCAAGGTGGAGTCTCAGATGCTCCCAAACTTTCTTGCATTCAGTTGGCTCCCAGGCACGTGTGGGAGGGGCCAGGGAAGCTCACTAGAGTTCCTGAAACAGTCTGGGGTTTGGCCCACCTTTCACAAGAGTGGGGGGATGCAGGTCATGTTCACTGAGGCTTCAGATGTTACCCAGGACAGAGCCTGCTTCCCACACTGGGAGGAGAGGGTGAGGGTGGATTCCCCGAGGCTGCTGACTCTGTCCAAGTTTCAGCTGAGCTCCCAGGGAGGGTGCGAGTTCTTCTGGCAGTGACCACCAAGGCCCCAGAAGTTGTCCAGCGATCCACGTGCCTCACACACTAGTGGGGAAGGCACCAGAGTGGCTCACCGGGGTTCCCAAAGGTATCTGGCATTCAGCCCAGCCCCCCCTAGACACACTATGGGTGTGGTGAGTAGCCACCAAGGCCCCAGAGGGTGCCTGGGGTTCTGCCTGCCTTGCACACTTCTCAGAAAGGCTCCACTGGGACTCACCAGGTTTTCTGAAGATGTCCGGGAATCAGCCCAGCCAAGGCAGACCCACTATGGGTGTGGCCAGTAGCCACCGAGGCCCCAGAGCGTGCCTGAGGCTTCGCCTGCCTTGCACGCTGGTCAGGGAGATGCCGCCTTGCCTCACTGGGCTTCCTGAAGATGTCCGGGATTCAGCCCAACCAAGGCAGACACACTATGGGTGTGGCCAGTTGCCCCCAAGGCCCCAGAGGGTGCCCGGTGCTCTGCTTACTTTGCACGCTGGTCAGGAAGGTGCCACCGAGACTCACCAGGCTTCCTGCAGATGTCTGGGATTCAGCCCAAATGCTGTCCAGGTTTCTGCGTCGTCCCAAGTTCATGTGTGGGGCCGGCAGCAGCTCACCTGAGTTCCGCAAGCCGTCCGAGGTGCAGCTCAGCTTCGACAGGGGAAGGGGGTAGGAGGGGAGGGGCGGGGAGTGGATCCCAGGCCCCTAGAGCTGACTGGGTTTCTGCCTGGTCCCAAGTTCATGTGTGGGGCTGACAGCAGCTCACCCGAGTCCCCAAAGCCATCTGCTCTTTTATGATTTCTGTAAACAAAATTTTTATTCTGTAAGCCTTCTAGTCTTTTATTCCCTGTCATGTAGTTTCTAATTCCATTTAGCCTTAGGCTGGTCTTCTTAGTGGCTTCTAGTAGCTGTTGGATGAATTTTTCTTGTTCTCTCATAATGTTTAAGAATTTTCTGAATGATGTGTCATAATTTACTATTTTTCCTCAATTTCAGAAATTCTGTCTTCACATTTGTCACTTCTGCCATTTATGAATTCTATACAATTTTTATACCTTATATTCTATTTGATACATTTTTGTAGCGTCTGTATCTTTGGCAAATTTGTCATCCATGTTTTGGGTCATTTTGGTCAGCTCTTCCAATTTTTTAATCTGTTTCTTTCATATCCACATTGATCCTCTTGTATGATAGATAATTCCATAAACTTTTGGGTCAGGTTGTCTTTGAACTCGCCACATTTCTTTACCTCTTCTTTGATCGGTTTATAAAGCTCTACTGCCTAATGTTTGCTTTCCTGTGCATTGGTGCCCTCTAGATCTCCCTTGGGAGAATTAGAAGACCTCTGGGGCTCTTTGTTGCCTTGTTTTTGCATGTTTCTCTCTCTCTCTCTCTCTGTGTGTGTGTGTGTGTGTGTGTGTGTCTATTGGGTGTGTGTCTGTGTGTAGTACTGAGGGTTGAGGTCAAGTAGAGTGAGGAGTGATTATAGTTAATATAAGGATCTTTTTAGTCAGATTCTTCCTTCCAGCAATATGTTTGTGACTTTACTTGTCCAGAGATAGTGATCACCCCTTCTATTTAATTTAAATGGTTTGGATGCAATCACTGTGTTATGAGAAGAGAATGGATCTTATAATACATCCTTTATTGAGTTAAACCTTGTATTTACACTTTCACCTTTTATAAGTAACCCTTACAGCCTTTACTGTTTTGTTATTAGCAGTTAGTCTTCAGTGTGGAAGGAGAAGGGAAGGGAAGGGAAGAGATGGAGGGATGGGTGAAAAGGGGATGTAAGTCAATAGTAGTTAGCAGAAATAATAGGTAAAAAAATTAGATTGGCATCAGCTTCTGTTATAGTTGAAGTGAAGGGTTCGTGTGGAGGATTTTAAGAAGATATTTATGGGAGGTGCAGATGTAAGAAGAGGGAGGTGTCATTTGGAATTAAGGAAACCTGCAAGGTTGCCAGAACCTGTTCATTTATTTGTGCACCTGTAAGGTAGAGAAGAGGTGAGGGAAGGCGAGGGGCTAGTTAAGATAAGAAAGAGCAAAGAGAATAGATAAAAGTTAGTATGGGAGAAGACAGGAATGTCTGAGGGAGAGCAGGACATATGGAAAAGCACACTTAAAATGAGGAACTTAAAAAGTGCTCCCCAAGAACACGAGAAACATTACATGAGAATAAGTAAAAAATGTTACATGGGAAGCCGGGCGTGGTGGTGCACACCTGTAATCCCAGCATTCAGGATGCTGAGGCAGGAGGATTGCTGTGAGCTCAAGACCAGCCTGGGCTATAAGTGAATTCAAGGCCAGCCTGAACTGCATAGTGAGACCCTGCCTCAAAAAAACAAGAACAAAGTTACATGGGAAACATGTAAAAAATAAGATCACAGTGTTGCTACAGATGCTAGAATTGAAGAGAAGAAATAGGGAGAAGACAGAGAAAAAATAAACTAAATCAAAGCACAAAAACAAAGTAACAAAAAAAAGGAAGTCAGGCAGGGACCTCCAGCAAGACATGTGCAGTTCCTCTGTGAGTGAAGTTTCCACAGGCAGCCGTGCGAAGGTGGGGGGTGGGGGTGGCGGCCTCTCCGGGAAGTTGGCTGGGACACTTCTCACTTGTTTATCCTCTCTCTGGAACAGAGGCCTCCCTGGGGAGTTTCCTTGCCAGTTGAGAGCACTGGAGAGAACACTGCCAAAATGCAGTTTGCCGCAGTGTGGTTTTTTTGGCAAGGCGTGATGGGGAGAGCAGCGGTTCACACAATTCACAAAGCCTTCCCAGGTGCCTGGCCTCCACTCCAGCTGGGTCCGTCCCTGGGGCTACTGTGTTTGCAACACTCTTCCTACAGTTGCGCCAGGACTGAGGAGGGCGGGACGGACCAGTCTTGACAGTGTTGCCTCCCCTCTTTAACTGATCAAGTGTTTACTTTGATCTATATTTATTGTCTTTCGTATTAATTTTTCATTTCAGGAGGCAAGAGCCTCCCGCATTTGAGAATACCTTCGTTACAGTGAATCTTCTCTGGTACAACTGCTCCTCTGCCCAGCCATGCTGGCTCTCCTCGAGCCTGGATTCCTACAGGATTTCTTCTTCTTTACTGTTCCCCAGCACTGCCCCTTAGTTATTTTGTCAAGAAGATAGTTGTTTATTCATTGTTTGGTGGCGTGAGTTGGGAGAGACAGTGCCAGGATCTCTTACATGGCTGTTTTGTTAACATTACTGCTACAATTTGGATCTTAAGCATTCCCCAAAGGTCCCTGTGGTAAAGCCTTGCTCCCCAGAGAGGCACTACTGGGAGGTGGCAGAACCTTTACAATGTGGAGCCCATTGGGAGACCTTTAGTGCTGCCCCTGAAAGAGCCGGTGTGACCTTGGTGTTCTTCTCTCTTTTCACTCCCCAGTTGTGAGGGAGTGGCTTTGCAATGCCAGATGCTCCCACAATAGTGTGCTGCCTCACCACAGGCCCAAAATGGATGAGGCCAACCATGGACTGAAACTTCTAAAATTGAGCCAAAATGAACTCTTTCTCTTTAAAAACTGATTATGTCAGGTGTTTGTTACAATAATGTCAATTTGACTGACAGTCACATTTCCACTGTTTATTTTTTCAGAGATAGATGTTGAACCAAGGGTTTTGACACTGAGCTGTATCCCCAGTCTTTTTCTACTTTTTATCTTGAGACAGGGTCTTGCTAAGTTGCACAGGCTAGGTTTGAGTTTGTGATCTTCTGCCGCAGCCTCCCAGAATGCTGGGATTATAGGGGTGTGCCACCATACCCAGGCTCCATTTATTTATGAAAGGGTTAAACACACATTTGCCAAAAAAGCCAACCACTGAATGACTGTATATTTATCTAAGAAAAATTAAAACTCTAAAAAAAAAAAAAAAAAGAAAAATTAAAACTCTAAACCTACACAACACCTTGTGTGAATGTTCATAGTAACTTCATTCAGATAAGCACTAACTGGAAACAATATGAACGTGGCATTCCAATAAGAGGAACAAGCTATTGGTACATGGGTGAAAATTGAAAGTCATTAGGACAAATGAAATTAGTCACACACAGAAGACTACATACTGCATGAATCTAATTATATAAAATACAAACTAATCTAGATGGAGTGAAAGGTTAGTGGTCGTCCTAGGTTAGGGGTTGTATGAAAGACAGAGTCATGCAGAGTCTTTGGGGGAAAATCAAAATGTTCTGTACATTATTCCAATGGTGATATAGTGATTATATGCAATTTTTGAAACCCAGCAAAGTGTACACTTTAAATGGATTCACTTTGTTATTTGTGAATTATTCCTCTGTAAAGTTGATAAAAGTTACTTACTACCTTTACTTCCTTAGAAAGTAGGCAACATGCTGTCCAAAGTCACAGTCTTGGCAGAAATGTTAGAAAGAATCAAAATATTGGGGGTGGGCCAACAGCTTTTTGCCACGTTCAGAAAAGTTCTACAGGAGAAAGATGAACTTGTGCTGTGGTTAGTAGTCTAGAAAGAGAGTTTGGGAAGAATGCACTGCTCCTGAGTGTGGTGCTTGCTCTTCCTGAGACCTGCAGTCTCGCTAAAGGAGAGCCAAATCCTTTGGACCCTTACAGGTTAAGAAAGGCAACTGTTTCTACAAAACCAGTCTGTAAGGGTGGCTTGGAATCAACTTCCTGAAAACAGAACACAGACTATGTTCACAGACTATGAACACAGACTAGGAACTTGCCAGTCAAGACCAGCTTCAGAGTGTTATATTCTCAGCTGAGCCCACTGTCTGAGATGGACTGAAGACGGGTGCTATTCACTGTCAGAGAGGAGCACAGGCCAGTAGGGAAACTTAAGAACTAGTACTAGATTAGTAATTTTTCTATGTTGGTAACCAGACATTAGAGAAAATCACATTGCCCAAAGTACCAGCTGGGGCCTGCCAAAGCCAGCAATGTCTCCAACCCCAAAGCATCGCTCTGGGAGTTCTCAGCACCCTTCAAGAATAAGAGTACAGCCTCCAAGGAGGGCACACTCCCCATTGTCACTTCAGGAGTGGCCCACAGAGACAGATGGATAAAGAAAGACCCTGAGATGACAAAATCAATGCCCGTACATGACGATGTGAGGACAAGTGAGTCTTTGCCAGAGAACAGTTACGGAGGCTGCCTGCTGGACTAACCGCTGCGGGTGGTGGTGCTCCTATTACTGCTACCCGGAGGTGTTCATCCACTGTTGTGCACCAATGGCTAGCTCATTTCTCATTCTCCCCTTCTGGCCTTTCTGGGGCCAGTCTCCCCTTCCTTCTTTCAGAAATAAAACTTTTTCGTCTTTTCTGTGTACGTTTATCATCCATATAAATTTATGCCCAGTCTTCCTTGTCATCAGATGCCTTGAAACATGACTAGGGCCAGCTTCCGAGATATGTGACCTCTGCGTAGTCCCTGCTCTCGGAAAAGCCTTCCCCGAGGTCCAGTACAGCACTATTGATATCTAAAATTCTTAGTTATGTTACATTTGGGCCTGGTTTGTGTAAGTGAAGTGCAACGGGACAATGGGGCACGTGTATGAGCAAAGGAGATACACTAGTGTCACCATGCAGATGTGTGGGGCCAGGCCCACAGGCTTAGGGAGCTGTGGAGCACTGTGCCAGGCCTAGGGCAGTCTTAAGTGACACAGGGCCCTAGTGTAATGGCCAAGGTAGGACCTGGGCCAGACTGGCAGTGGCAAAGGTGGCTGTGACACAAAGCACATGAAACCTCTGGCCTCTGAACCAACCATTAATTTTTTTTTGTCTTTTTGAGGCAGGGTTTCACTATGCAGTTCAGGCTGTCCTTGAACTCACTTTGTAGACAAAACTGACTTTGAAATCACAGTGATCCTCCTACCTCAGCCTCTTGAGTTCTGGCATTACAGGTGTGCATCACCACACCCAGCCTTGACCATTTATTTCTGTCTATGAGCAGTTTCTCTCAAGTTGACCCACAGTCACCAGAACAAATTCCTATCTCCCCTTTTGATCCACAACCCACTGTGCTATGACTTCTGTCTCCATGTGTTCACTGAAACTAAGGAAGAAGTGACAGGTGAGGGTGAACGTGGAAAGGAGGAATGCGCAGGTTCTGGCTGAATTGTCTGTGTACATGGTGAAAGAGAATAGAGTAGGAGCAGGGAAGGTGAGCTAAGCTCTGTCTGAAATAACAGTGGAGAAGGTGAGCAACATCCAGCTAGGAGAGAGACACAGGATGTTTCCGTGGCAGAGAAAGGGAGAGAGGGGAGAATCAGGATGGAGATCCTGTAAAGAGTAGGAAGAGGGATTGAAGCTCCAGAAGAGGGTAATTTTTTCCTGCTAATTTGGTGATGGATGGGAAGTATGAGACCACGGGAAGACATGATAGATGACATCATCACCGTGCATGTAGAAACTGAGCCATATAGTGTCCAGACCCAGGACACTACAGCCAGCAGACTACAGGGCTCCTGCCCGGAGAGTAGGCAGGTGTCCAACAGAGAAGAAGAGACCACCGAATCTGATAAGCATTCTAGTTACAAGCTGCAGTGAACTAGGGGACAATGGCAGTGCTAACCCTCAGGAAAAAAGAAAGCCAAGGCTTTTCTGCCTATTTCCAGTGAGATACAGGCAGAAGGGAAACCAGTGTGGCCGTAGCTTCTCAGTGCAGAAAGTATCAGCTGTTTCTGTGTATGAAGATGCCACATTCAATCTGTCAAAAAAGTAGCATAAGGCAGGAGCCTCTAGTCCTGGATGGCCCCAGCGCTCCCAGAAGACCAACACCGAAGTGGTATGCTATGTGCAGCACTCACTTCAAAAGCGATGACACTTGTTAACGACGGACTGCCTAGCCACTGAAACAGAAGAAGGCACAACTGGGAACTCGGGGAACAAGGAAATATAAACCCTCCCCTCACACCATGGAACAGACATAACTCAGCAATTTGAACACACGCACCTGCCACCCAGTTTAAAGGCAGATATATTTTCTAAGTAGGAACACAATGTATGAGTAGTTCTCAAGCTTTGGTGCACATCAGTCATTCAGACCTGTTAAAACATTTACACCCCCTGCCAAGCAGTAATTAGAGAAAATAAGTGCAATTTCTTCAAATATCCCAAAGTAAGATCTCTAGGATGGACAGGCAAAATGTGCATGTAGCTCAAACAACATATTTCTACCTGGGGATAGATTTGATGATAGATGATATGTAGATAGATAGATAGATAGATAGATAGACAGACAAACAGAAGTCTCCAGGGCCAGCCCTGCCACCGTCTTCCTGCTACCAGAATGGAGGTCCCCAAGGAGCCACTTTGTGGTAGTTAACTGACTATGTCAACTTGAGTAAGAAATGCCCAACTAAATTGGATCAGCATAGTTCTGAGTGTGGCTGAGGGGATTTACTGAAGACAGCAGACCTGCCCTGGGGCAGCTCGTCATCTGAATGAAATAAAGGGGAAACAAACAAGAAAAGTTCTCTTCTGTTTCTTCAGAGGAGTTCCAGTCTTAACCTTCACTTTGGATGTCATCTTTCTCCTGGCTTCCAGCACAAACTCTTCAGCCTCCATCAAAGACCCTTCGGTCTCCTGATACGGACTCACATGGGACACTATAGTGAGCTCCAGACCTTCAGGTGGATCCTTCAGACAGACCTTTTGCACTCTTCCACACCTGATTCTGTGGGCAACCATTGTGGGCCAATCTTGTAAATTCTTATATATTTGCATATCTTGCACTAAATCTATTTCTCTGGTAAGCACTGACTGATACATGCATGTACTCCCATCTCCAGCCCCACACCACCCTAAGTTCTGCACTAAGATACCCTGGTCTTCACCTGCCCTAGCCTACCAATTTCTTCTTTGAGGTTGTTGGTTTCATTCTGGAGTACAGCCCAGCAGATAAGGGAGAAAGAGAAATGGTTACCATGCTCTTGCTTCCTCTTTCCGCTCATTCTCTCTATGGTGGATTGACAATGGGTGGTCAATTTGTAGCACCCAGCCGCACTGAATCAGCATGGTACTGGGTGTGGAAGGCCCACCTGAAGGTTGCTGCCAACAGCATAAAAGGAGAGCTGGAGGGGAAGACTGTGTGCTGTTGATTCTCCTGGAGAAGCTTGTCACACTGGCTTTCCTAATATGAACTCAGCTGTTATCATCCGAGGAGCTTGGGTTGTCCCTGTGCCGAGGATGGCTGTGGTTCTCTACAGGGGAGCTCTGGTCTTTACCTTGAGCATGGCTTCCTGGCTCCAGTGTAGATCTCTCAGCCTGCTGGCACAGATCCTTCACCTCACTGGCACAGACTTTCTAGCTTCCACCACTGACCTTTGGGCCTTCCCAGTGCAGATGCGTGCTACAGACTTGCACGAGACATTGTTATGGGCTCTAGGCCTCCAGTTGGAGTCGTGGAGGACATTGACATGGGCTCTAGGTCACTAGTGTGTGGACAGACCTCCCCGTACTCTTTGCATTTGACTCTTGGGGTGAATATTATAAAATAATCCTATAAATTATGTGTCCTGTATTGTATCTTTCCCCTTGTAAACCCTGACTACAATACTGCTCATCTATTTTTGGTCTCTACCCACCACACTCCATGTCCCAGAAAAGGATCTTCGGTGGGAAGGAGTACCTTCCCTCCATGAGGGTGGTGGATAAATGAGATCCCACAGGTAGGGTGAAATAAGGGATATTGGCCCTTTAGAGCTTAAGAGAAAAACAGCCTCTGCAGTGTTCCCAGAATGTAAACAACAGGCAGTCTGCAGTCTTGCTTTTGTAACACTGTCCACCCTAATTGCTGCAATGTGTACTCAAATTCCTCTACTAGTCCATGAGACCCAAACCCCTAGCAATAAACCAACTAATCAGGTGAGACTGCCTCCAGAGGGGGGGAACGCCACCTCAAGTCCATAAAAACAGGGCCACTGCCCAAACTCAGGGGTTTTGGTGGTTTTTTTTGTTTTGTTTTGTTTTGTTTCAGTTTTTTTCAGTTCTGGGGCCCCCAACTCCTCGGAGGAGTTTTGTATCTCTTCTTCTTATAAACTACTTTAGATGTGCATTCTTCTGATTCCTCTTCCTCTTTGTACATCAGAGAGCGAGAGCAAGAGCAAGAGTGAGACCGAGAGCAAGAGCGAGAGAGCAAGAGCGAGAGAGACAGAGAGAGAGAGAAGCATAAGAAACTATGAGGATCATCTGGTGACACCGGACCCACCCAAGGATGTGACAGTGGGAAGGACACTACATGAGTCAGTTTAGCCTAGTGTCAGACTCCAATGCTTAGGTGAGAGAGCATTACATAGGGGCAGTACCATGTTCCACACAGTAGGTGATTTCTTTCTTGTCATAGAAATGAAATGGGACTTAAAAAGAAAAAGTCAAGTTTCCCAAACTTCCCTCTCTCTACAGCTGTTATTCTTTTTTCTAATATAGATAAAAGCAGTAACTTTTGTCCCTATAAGTAAAATTGTATTTTTTTCATTTTTCCCAATCAGATTTTATTGGTACATTTTAGGTATATATAATGATCACATTCATCATAGAAAATTGGTACCTATATATGATATAACTTGATTTTTCCTCATTCCCCTACCCTCCCTTCTCCTTTGACAAAAGCTTTGTTTCCAATTTTTCCTTCTTTTCTCATTTTTAAAAAATTTCCCTTTTTTTCCTTTCCCCTTCCCCCTCCCTTGTTTCCCTCTGCATTTGAACATTTTCTTCCTGTTTCACAATAGCTATTATGTATTTGTGGTCTTTACTTACACTTTTGGTTTCTTGCACCAGAGAAACAATGTGGCATTTACACATGTGTGTCCCATTTTTTCACTGAAGAGTATGGTCTCAAGGTGCATCCATTTACCTAGAAATGTCTCAAGCCAATCCTTCTTTATGGCAGAGTAGTATAAAAAAAAAAAACACATTGTATAAAATTGTGTTAAAAAAAACACATCTTCTTTATCCATTCACCAGTTGATGGGCATTTCGTCTATTTCCAAGCTTTGGCTGTTACAAACTGTGCCACTATAAATATAGGTGTTGTGTGTATTGCTATGGTATGATGCTTTTGTTTTTTTGTTGTTTTGTTTTGTTTTGTTTTGTTTTTGGTCTTTTGAGACAGGGTCTCGCCATGCAGTTCACACTGGCCTTGAGCTCACTTTGTAGCCCAGACTGGTCTCGAACATGCAACAATCCTCCTGCTTCAGTCTCCCAAGTGCGGGGATTACAGGAGTGCACCACCCCGCCCAGCCAATGCTTTTAATTCTTTTGGGAAGACACCAAGATGGGAAATAGCCAGGTCAAATGTAACCTCTACCCTTAGTTTTTTGAGGAATCTCCACACTGATTTCTACAATGGCTACACAAGTCTACACTCCCACCAACAGTGGAGAAGGGTTCCTTTCCCCCCACAGCCCCTCCAGCATTTGTTATTGGTTGATTTCTTGATAATAGCTATTCTTTCTGAGGGAGATGGAATCTCAATGTTGTTTTAATTTGCATCTGATAAGAAAAATAATTTGCATCTGATGAATGACCAGAGATGTTGAGTATTTATATATATTTATCTGCCATTTCTTTTTCTTCATCTGAGATGTGTGTGTTCATTTCAGATGCCCATTTTTGGAGTGGGTCTTTATATTTAGGTGGTCTGAATTTTTTGAGTTTTTTCTGTGTTCTCAATAGTAATCCTTTGTCTGAGGAACAGCTGGCAAACACTTTTCCCACATTGTGAGTTGTCGCTTCACTCTGTTCGTGATTCCTATAATGTGCAAAAGGCTTTTAAGCAGATGAGATCTCAGATGTCCTCAAGGATAGTATCCTGTACAGGAAGTAAAGGGGCAATTTGGAACTTGTAGAGTTCATATGGCTCTTTCTCTCAGTGACCTAAAGCAGATCACGCTAGATCTAAAAAACTTTTCAGATGACCCTGAAAAGCACACTGAGGTCTTTAGAGTACTTACTGATGTTACTCTTAAATCAAACATTGAATTCTAATGAGAGGCAAGCAACATTACAAGCTGCTATTGCATTTAGGGATAAATATCATACTGTTAATTTTAGAAGGCCAGAAAATAGACAGCCAGGGGAACAGCCATTTCCTACTGGAACCCAAGCAGTCCCTACCCTAGACCCCTACTGGCCTAGCAACCAGAAGGGATACTGGAATAGGAGGCATTTCCAGATATGTATTCTTGAAGGTCTAAGAAGAATGAGAACTGAACCATTAAATTATTTTAAATTGTCAGCTATTCAACAAGAGAAAAATGAGCATCCCTCTGCCTTATTAGATCATTTACAAGAGGCATTTATGAAATATACTTCCCTGGCTCCTGACTCAATAGGACAGATTATTCTTAAAGATAAGCTTATTACCTAGTCAGCCTCAGATATTAGAAAACAAAAAATAGCTTTTACTCCAGATAGCTCACTTGATACTCTAGTAAAAAAACTTCCTCCAGCCAGCGATATAGCTCAGCAGCACAGTGCCTTGCTTGGCAAGCGCAAGGTCCTGAGTTCAATTCCTGGTTAAAAAAAAACCCTGCCTCCTTACTATTCTATAATTGAGACTGGGAGAAAGCCAAGGAGAGAAAGCAAGAGACCAAAAAGCGGCTGCCTTTGTCGGGGCCTTAAAAAGAACAGACCCTAAGTCTGATTCTTGGGGCTCCAGAAGACCTCAACGACTAGATTCAACTACTGCTACTGTGGAAAGCCAGGCCACCTCAAGAGGGACAGCCTGAAGAGGACCTCCAAGCCATACCCTGACTGCAAAGGTGGCCACTGGAAGGAAAACTGCACTCTGAGGCAGAGGCCCCAGAGCACAGATTCCTCTTCCAGGTGGTCTAGCAAGACTGAAGGGCCCCAGGGCACTCTGCCTCCTCCCTCTGGCCAGACTGTAATCTTCACCTGCCATCCCCATGACTATACAGGAAGAGAAACCAGCCTACCACTGGAAACTGTCACAGGTCTCTTTGTCCTTCTCTAACCCTGGCCTTTCTTCCAGTAGTCATACCTCAATAAAAGGAGTCACCAGGAAAAATAACTGTCTTAAGCTATAACTGGGATAACTTTTCTCTTCACCTCATTTTAGTTATGCCTAAAAGCCCAGCTCCCATCCTGGAGAGATTTTATCCTGTCTAAACACTACAATAAATATGCCCAGGTTGCCAGCTAATCAAAATGATGCTTAGACTGGTTTTACAAACACAATATATGTTGTTGTCTATATACAATAACTTGAGAGTTTTACATTGGTAAAAAAATAATATGTTAATTGTTATAATCTGTCTGTCATAAGTTATCAAAAGTTTGGAGATAATTATAGCTAGAGCTGGAGGGACTTACGACAAAACAGCAGACTTCATCAGTAAAGAGGGCTAAGAGCCAGTGGGTTACAGTTGCTGATCCAGTCCCTTACGAACAGTCTGCAGCCCTGGCTCCTCCCCCAATCTACCTATTCCATTCTAGTGCTTATGCTTTGATTATACATGCTCTAATGTCTTGGAACATTTGTTTACTCTTGCAAGAGGCTGCCAAACCCCAAGTAATCATACAGATAAAGCCAATAACAACAACAGCAACAAAAAATAACAAATATGCTAGATTCCTTTTAGGTTTCTTTTACTGAGATCCACCAGGTCAACCTTGTCTGAGAGAGTTAGATGACAAATATTGAGGCTTTATAGTCAGCAGGTCTCAAATGACACTGTAGCTAGTCTCTCTCTCCAAAGTGAGAAGTAAAATTAATAAGACAAGCTGACCTCCAAAATCAGATGGCATTAGACATTCTAACAGCAACATGGAGAGGTATTGTGCAGCTGTAAAACCTCAATGTTGTGTGTACATTCCTGATCCTTCTGCTAATATCTCAATAGCTGTTCAAGATATTAGATGACAAATTAATGACATGTCAGACTCTGAAATTCCCTGACCCTTATCCTCTTTATGAAAAGCTATTACTAGCTCTTTCTGGTGGAAATCTTTGTTAACTGTATTCATAATTATCCTGTCGATCCTATTATTTGGCCCATGCATACTTGTTTCTTTGGCTTTGTCTCCTCCAGACTTAAAGCTATATGCCTACCCAAGATGAGAATGCCTGCATTTATCAAGGGCCTTTAGATAGACTTTCTGTAGAGTATCTCTGACTGCCAATCACAACTAAACCCCCTTCAGTGTTGAGAAGCCAGGGCAGTCACCACCCAGTGCCCCCTCATGGTAGCTTGGGGTACTTCTTCAGAGGGGAGATTGTTATAGACAGCTAAACTAGGTAGAAATACTATAAGCACTGTGGAAATCAGTATGGAGATTCCTCAAAAAGCTAGGATTAGAAGTCCCATCGAACCCAGGTATTCCCCTTTTGGTTATTTTCCCAGAAGAATTAAAAACCACAGCAACATATGTGCACCCATGTTTATAGCAGCACAACTTATAATAATAGCTAAATATTGGAAACAATCCAAATGCTCATCAATTGAGGAATGGAAAAAAAGGATGTGGTATTTTTACATAATGGAGCACTACTCAGCTCTAAAGAAGGATAAACTCGAGGCTTTTATAGGTAAATGGATGCAACTAGAGACCATATTCATAAGTGAAATACATAAAACTCACGTGTGTAAACATCATCTTGTCTCCCTAGCGTAGGAAAATAAAAGAGTAAATAAGATACAAAATCTGCGGGGGCTGGGAATTTAGCTCAGCGGCAAAAGCGCCTGCCTGGCAAGCGCAAGGTCGTGAGTTCGGTTCCCGGTACCGGAGAAAAACCAAAAAAAAAAAAAAAAGATACAAAATCTGCAATAGATATTGGGAAAGGGGAAGCAGCTGCTCAAAGGAAAGAACAACTGGAATGGGGGAAAGGAGAAAAGAAAGAAGGAAAAAATGTATGTATATATATATGATAGCTAAGATAATTATATACTAATTTCTATCAGTTCATTAAAAAGAACAGTTTGCACTTACATTGTTGATTAATTTTTCATGCCTATATCTTGTAATCTGAGCAACTACTTTGAACTTTGAACTACAATATGCAATATATTAGCCATCATTAACCTCTTAAAAAAGAGTTTAATGCTTCCAAACAAGTACAGGGTAAATGCAATATAGAGAATTTTATAAATACAACAGAGAGCACCTAACAAAAGTAACTGAATTAAAAGTTAAACAGTGGGCACCATGGCACACACCTGTAATCCCAGTTACAGCAGAAGAATCAAAAGTTCAAAGCCAGGCAATGACACCCTGTCTCAAAATTCGAAGGGGGATGTGGGGAATGTGATTCAGAGCTCCCTGCATATAACTCCGCAAAAGAGATGACAAAATAAAATCATGAAAATAAATTCAGAAACATGAGTAACTACAATAAGATAATTAAACTCACCTACTAAGATCCAAATAATCACACCGCATTTACTTTAAACCCAGTCATATACTGCTTACAGGAAATACATCTAAAAAATAAATGATTAGTTATTTAGAAGGAGATACACCTCAAACAAAATTGTGTTGATAGGTTGAAAATGAAGAACAAAAAAGGAAAGGTACAAGAGATATTATGAAAGGGAAAAAAACTGCTCAATAGGAAAGAACAGCTGGGATGAGCAAAAGAAGAAAAGAAAGAAAGAAGGGAAATACACACACACACAGTAGCTAAGATAATTTTACTACTAATTTCTGTTTATTGAAAAGAACAGGAAATGTTTAATTGTTTGATCAGTTTTGCATACCTATATGAGGTAATCTGAGCAACTACTTTGAAGATAATAAGTAATACAACAACCATTGTTGATTTCCTATCATCTTGTTTTGAAATTCTGTGTCATTTTTATAGTTTTTGTGTTGTTTTGTTTTTGTTATTTTGTTTTGTTCTTTTCTCTTTAAAACAAAAAAAATAAAGGCGCAGAAAAAATGTATACTATGTAAATACTAACAAAAAAAGACAAAATGGAACCTAGAGCAAAAAAAATGAACAAATCAAGTACAAAATATTAGCACATCGACATAGAAATAGAAAGCACATAACAAAAGTAACCAAAGATGTACAAAATTGAACAAACTTAGAAAATCAAATAGACATGTTAAAAACCTGTACCCAGTGCTAGAGAATATGGATTTTTTTTAAAGTACACAAGGTGCAATTATAAAAATTTACCAGATACTAGATCACAAAGGAAGCTTCAAAAAATTTCAAAGAATCAATATCATACAGATTATATGTTTTGATCACTATACACTTAATGCAAAACAAACTTTAAAATGATAATTTAAACACAAACACATTTTGAGAACTTTAACATGCTTTACTGAACAATGTATTGGTAAATGATCCAAAAATCGTACAAATGGTGAAATATTTGGAATCAAATGACAATAAAAATATTGCATATCAAAACATAGAAGGCAGTGGTCACTGGAGAAAGCCATAGCTTCAAATTCATTTGTTGAAATTTATGTATTTAAAATAATGAGCACTTGACTAGGAAAAACAGAAAATGACTTGCTGTCCACAAAATCCACCAGGAGATGTCAAGTGAGTGAGTGAGACTTCAAGGAGAGATGAGAAGTTGCACCACCCGAATAGCACCTCTGAAGTGTTTGCTGATTATTCCAGGAGATGACGCTTAATTTCCCTCCATTTGATACTAAGATAGATTAGTCACACCCTTCTGATAATTATTAAAAGGAAAATAGTAATTTGCCAGTAAAGAAACTTGGAAAGCACACCTAAATCAAATGATTAAAAAGAATATCACCAGTGATCTGACCTGATGAGATCAGAGTCCCTTGATATTACCAGACGGGAAGCAGACTCGCCCTCTGTTTCGTCCCCTGAATTCCATAACCCAACTCTAATCCTGTGCAAAACATCGGACAAACCCAAATTAAGGGACATTTTACAAAATTCTCTGTCAATGTGTCCTTCAGAAGTGTCAGGGGGGTGAGAGGGGTAGCTCAGTGGTAAACACTTGCCTCGCGTGCCTGAGGCCGTGGTTTAGCACCACAAAACAAGGGCCGAGGTCATGAAAGGCAAGGAAAGACCAAGAATCCGTCACAAACCAGAGAAGTCTGAGGAGACCAGTCTTTAAAGCAGAGTAGTAACTAAATGTAGTGTGGTACATAGATTTCCCTCTGGGGGTCAGGGGGAGAAGCCGAAAAGCTGAGAAAATCTGAATAAAACTGATAGCTTGTTATCTTCTTGGTTTGGGTGAGTATGCCACAACTCTGTCAGGTGTTCACTTTACTGGAACCTGGCTGAAGGGTTACAGAAATTCTCTGTACTATCTTTGCAACTCTTCCATAAATCTAAAATCATTTCATAATAAAAGTTAAATTTTAAAAGGTCTAAAAAATCATAAGAGACTGAAAATAAATTGTGTTTGACTCAAGAAACTAGTAAAATATCTAGAGGATAAACTTAAAGAAAGCATAAGAAAGAAATACAATGAACAGATATTAATGAAATAGAGAACGAAGGCAGAGGAGAGAATTTTTAAAATATCTTCTCCAACAAAAAAGGTGGGTGAGCCATATGTCTATCTCTCCTGGTTCCATATCATCTGACAGCCCAGAAAACATACAATATCTTGTGGTCTCTCTTGTCACAAAGAGCAATCAATCACATGACTGAGTTCTGGTGACTGGGCTGTTAAGCAGGGAATTTTTTGGAAGGTAGTAATTCTTTACATTGTAGAAAATATCTAGTGATACTTGGTCAGCTTTATGCATGACAAATATCTTCTTTCAGGTTGTGCCTGACCTTTTCATTTGTTTATGGTTTCTTATTTGTATAGGAGCATTTTAATTTTAGTTAAAAGTAGTTAATAGTAGTTAAATTTAGTTAATAGTAGTTAATTTTATCAGAAAATTCTGCAACAAAATATCATAAACTGTTGGGTGATTAATGGTTGTTTGCTGCACTATTCCTGTAATTTTTCTGCCTATTTGAAATATTTCACACACAAAAATAAGAAAGGGAGAGAAACAAAACTAAGAAAAATAAGGAAGGGGAGGGAAATGAAAGACTGGGGAGGGAGAAATTCATGGAGCAGGACCATTCTAGCCTTGCAACGTTCTGTAGGGTCGCTGCATCCAGGTGGCATGATGCTAGGATGTGTCAAAATATTTTTCCCTAGTTCCCGAAATCGATGACTGAAGTCCACAGATGTGGGAAAAAGGGATGCTCAAAATACCGCTCATTCTAAATAAAAAGGGCCACCTGTTCAGGGTCAGCCGCCTCCCCACAACTTCCTCAGGAAAGGGACGGAGAGCACCTTTCTCCCTGAGCTTCACTCAGTGTTGGCATCTTGTTTCAGGGTGGGTGTTTCCAGAGCCATCAAGCTTGCAAGCTCTGCAGTGCTCTATAAGCAGTAAATGCGGAGGTAAGGACATGGCCAGCTGAGGGCCACCTCCCCAGCAAAATGGGTCCCCGTAACACTTGGTTTTTACCACTACTGAAACTGTCCCCCCCAAAGGCTGAGTTAATTTATAGTCTCCCTCAGTGATATTTCCCCAAACCATCGCCAACATTGTATTCTATAAATAGTTTTCACTATTGTTAGCATAAGTAAAGGGTGATATTTTGTTGCTGAATAAATATTAATGTTTATTTCTTCTTTACTGAACTGGATGCTCATGTCTGCCGGACATCTTCTTATTGGAATATTTACCTTCTGACCTAATGATGTGTGAGACGTTTACATATACAGGCTATTGGTTATTTTTCCATTATGTACTGGCAAACCTTGCTGCTCATATGTAGCTCACATTTTATGTTTAGTTAGGAGGCATGTGACATATAGCAGTTTTATATTTTTCCATCAAATCTTTGTTCTTGTGTGACTTCCATTATTTAGATGCTTTGCAAGTTCTTTCCCCGTTCTGAAGTGCCGCTCACAAATGCGCAGTTGCTGAGGCAGCTGGCGCCTCCGCACCCTCCTTCCCCCAGCTCTTGTGTGCCTCAGGCCTCAGGACTTGGCTCCACAAGTTACCCTTCCGAGAGCATCTTTTACATCCTTATTTCTCAGGGTGTAGATGAGGGGATTTAACATTGGGGTCACTGCTGCATAAAATATAGAGACAATTTTGTCCCCATCTTGGGACTTCTTGGTCTGGGGTCTCACGTAAATATATATTAGTGTCCCAAAGTAGATGGTGACCACAGTCAGGTGAGAGCCACATGTGGAAAAAGCTTTAAACCTAGCCTCAGTTGGGCGGATTCTTAAGACAGCCCTGAGGATAAAAAGGTAAGAGATAAGAATGAAAATTAAAGGTAGTGGCATTGAAATGACAGCACATGCCATCATCATAATCTCTAGGGAAAAGGTATTGGAACACAGCAATTTAAAGATGGCTTGGACCTCACAGGAGAAGTGATTGACTGTGTTATGCCCACAGAAACTGATGGGAAAGAGCAGAATGGGGGTAATGGTGAGCGTGAAGGCTGTCATCCAGGCAGTCAAAGCCATTAAAAGACACACTTGAGAAGACATGACCAGGTTATACCGTAGTGGATCTGAAATAGCTACAAATCGGTCATAAGCCATAATGGCAAGAAGAAAACACTCAGCCAATGCCAAGAAGGCCCGGATGGCAAGCTGCGCAAAACAGGAGCTATAGGAGATGGTAGGGAAGTTCTTCAGTGAGTTTACCATGATGAGGGGCACAGCACTAGTGGAGAACAGAAGATCCAGGAAAGACAAGTTCCCAAGGAAGAAATACATCGGGGTGTGCAGCTGAGAACTGGCTGCCACCAGGAAAATGATCACGCCATTTCCTACCAAAGTTACTGTGTACAGAAACATCAGTGCCCAGAAAAGAATACTCTGGGGTGTGGGGTGGCTAGACAGGCCCACGAGAATGAACTCAGTCACTTTGCTATGGTTTCCAATTTCCTGGTAATTCATGTTCTCTGTCCATAGCTACAGGAGGGGAAAGAAAACAGGAATCAGCTGTTTCTCTATTACCAAAGTGGTTAAAGCACTGGAGTCCCTGACACAAGCTCATCTTTGAATTTTTCAGCACATAAACCACAAGCAGCGTCAGTACCCCACCCCCATCCCTGCATCTGTTGCTGGAAAAATAAAAAGGCCATCCTCTAGCAAAAAGAGTTGGGGCCCTTAGACTTGTAAGAACACAAATGTTTAAGGCAGAGAGACCAGAGGATCCCCCAAGCCTTCTGCCAACAAGTCTCTCATGAGCTTCCACTCCAAGCTAAATGAGGCCTGGCCACAGGAAGAAACCAGCTGCCTCAGCAATCAGGGTCAGAAGGGTGATAGTATGGTGCCACCGGGTAGAGAAGAGAGAAAGGGGAGGTGGAAAGGCCTGATATTTAGGGAAGGGACCCCTGGAGACCTGCTGAGGGCTTGTGACTCTCGCCTGGATGTGGGCAGGCGGCCGGGGCTGGCAGACCAGGAAACACTGCCCTAGCTTTGTGACCTGCAAGGTATGGAGTGATTTTCCTTGCACCAGAATGGTGAGGTCTGAGATCAGGGTAGTTTTCAACCTTTGTCCTAAAGAGGGAATGAGACAAGAAACAGATACAGATAGCTTTTCAGATGCTTAATAACTCTGGGGTCCTGATGTCAGAATGAGGGAGAAAACACCTCAGTCTCAGAGAAACCAGCCCTCCATCTCTCCTTGTCTGTGCTCCAAGGGCTCCCACCAGCTGGCTTCTGCCAAGGAAAGGGTCCTCCTGGTCACCTCAAGGCTGTTCAACCACATCTCTGTTGTGTGACTCCAACTTTTCACATTTACAGAGTGCTTTCATGCCGCGTGGCGTTAAATGGTACAACTGGTGAGAGGTTCCGGGAGCTGTGCTCCCTGCCCCAGGACCCAGGATACGGCTTGAACAAATGAGCAGCTCACTGTAGAGTGGAGAAGAGACGGTACCTTTCCTGTGAGGTGCTTGGGAAAAGAGTCGCTATATCTACTTGTAGTTCTCCAAGGCACAGAGTTGACAAGTGAGAAGACCTAAGCCCACTTTGGTTAGGGACTCACAGAGCTGCTTAAGCTTCTGTCCGCTGGACGAGGAGACTTCAAACATTTTTGCTTATCTACCTCGAAAAGTTTTGGAAAACTGTTCACAAGCGCTGGCACTTTTAAACTAATATCTGCAACTCGTCATAAGTTTAAATAGTTGCAAAGATATGATTTCACATCTTACTGTAAATATTCATAATTTAAAATTGTTCCTGCAAGAATATGCCTTAAAAAGCCTTCCTTTACTGTAATAGTTGGTACACTGTGACAACTTGAGAAGTCCAGAGCCTGACTAAGTGACTCAGCAGTTCTACACACTGGGCTGAGAAGGACACGCCCTTCCCGCTCTGCGGGGAACTAAGTTGCTCACTGTGCCAATGTGAGAAGTTTAGAAGGTTCACTAAGTGACTCAGCAGGGGCCGGGTCCTTGCTTTGTACTCATCCTGAGCCTGTGCGGGAGGAGGGCACGGAGATGGTGTGGGTGTAAAGGATCCCGCCCACCCCCCCAGAGCGGATAGCCAGCATACAATATACGGGAAGAAAAGAGGCTTGCTCTTCCCATTTTTGCTCTTGCTGCGTTTGCTGTCTTCTGCTGCCTTAAAGTGTTGCCCCTGTGCCCTGCCACCCTGCCTTGGAGCCAGCTGATTATGGACTGAAACCTCCACACACGGGGAGCTAACTAAACCTTTCCTTCCTTAATTTGTGGCATCAGGTATTTTGTCTCAGCAAGGAGAAAAAAGTAACCAAGGCATTTACCTTCTTCAGTGGTGTGCATACCTGAGTTTGAAGAGCAGGTGCTTAGAGCTCATTCCACGCCAAGCTCCTGGCAGAGGCTGCTACCACATCCTTCAGCCCAGAACGGTAGTGTCACTGTGGAAGATGGTCGCTTCTTGCTGCCATCAGGACCAGCTCTAACCTCAGGAAGACGGGCTTAAGTGACGGGACTGGTCACTGTCTTCTGGGGACTCCACCCAGAGCTCTAAGGGAAGCAGTACTCAGAGTACCCTCCATCACTGAGACGTTGTCAATACCCTCATCAAGAAAAAGATCCCAGCAAGCTCTTAAACAAGAATTCCACTGCGGCACATACTTCCAAAGTGTCAAAGCCAGCACCTCCTCACAGGCTATAAGATGAAACCAGAAAACAAATTGTGTCTGTGAGCTGGGCTAAGCAGCTAACCAAATCACCCCAAATACTCAGTGACAGCAGTGGGAAAAATCAGACCAAGAGCCTCTTCCTGCTCTGACTTTAAGCCAGATTGTTTTCCCAAAATTGATTCTGCTTAGGAATGAGCATGATGGGATTTTTCATAACCCTTCTATTGTCAGATCATGATGCATATGCCCAGATTCATTGATGCCTTAGGCAACCGTCTTCACAAAAGCATTGGCTTCCAGCTTTCGTGGAGGACAGAAACCCCAGTCTTGCCTCAGCGAGTGTTTCCCTTTGGACAGAGGCCACCAGGTTCCACGACTAGGGACCCTAAGAACCTAAGAACTGCATTATCAACAGTTAGTTAGTGTATCACTTCCTGATCCCTTCTTTGGAGAAAGAATGCTCAATAAGTAATTCTCGCTTTCTTCTGGAAATGTAGGCAGTGTAACAGATAATGAACATGTGGATGGAAATGAATATGTCTTCTTCTCCAAAGGTGTAGGTGAAATTTCACTCTTTTCCATTACTATCAACATTTCCTAACTAGATTCTGAGGTCCACCTGGGACAGACACAAGGGATATGTCTCTAGGCACAAGCTTGCCAAGGACTTCAGAAGTCTGGACTATGCCAAGAAAATCATCTGAACCTGAGTTACCCTGTAGCCATTCACTGTGACCACATCACCTACAAAAATTCAGGGCTGCAGTGAAACTGGGACAGGTAAGGTAAACATTCAGTCTCTTGCTAAGGACGCACAAAGACCAACTGGCACATCTCCAGCTAGACTCACACTCTCGGAAGAGAGACACTTCCAGTCACATGGATCGCAATGCAGCTTCAGAAAATAGTCACGATGTTCCAATCTGTAACCAGGCTGAGGAGAGAAAGGCTGGCTTGGGGTTTAACTCTGCTGGCTTTATTAAGCACAGAAGGCTTAGGAAATAGAGAAGGATCTTAACAGGAGGACCTCAAGAGAAACAATTAGAGATGTGTGCCAACCACAACACTGAGGTTGTGAGTAGCCTCCATGGACATCCACCATGGTCCCTGGTGAAGCAAACAGATTCTTTGAGCCAAGGACTTGTAACAAGCAAATGCATGCTGCAGCCTCAGTGTCCAGCATGTGAGATCTCTGCACTCCTTGTCTGCAGCTGCGTTTCAGGGGCCTTATAGAATCAGCAGCTCTTGTTCAAACGTAAGATGTAGTAGCTGAACTTCCACTATTTTCTGTGCACCTCCTCTATGCTAGGGTCAGTGTAAGTTGTTGTGAGGGGAGCAAAGCCAGCAAGAATTCACAGACTAATAAAAGACTGAACAAACACACTTGCAGCAGATGTTAAGTATTAAGTGTTAAGCATTAGAAAGAAATCTGCTTAAGGGAAAGCTAAAGGTAAGGCTTCATGGTGGGTGCACTTGAGTTCCAACCCCAATCCATCCCTTCCTGGCTGTGTGATTTGGAGTGAACTGTGATACTTAACCTCTCAGCTTTAGTTGTTCCTCTTTGACATGGAGCAAAGAGTATTAATTACCTAGCTTCATTGTTTGGAGGAATAGCTGGAAGACTATATGTATAACTAATCCTTAAGCACAGGCATGCAATCAGGAAAAAGCCCAACACTCCCCTTGTATGGCCCCCAGCCTGGTATTCGTATATTAAGTTCCCATGGTTTCCTGGGCTAGTTGGAATTGGTTTCTCCTACTTTTGACCAATAGAATCCTAATTGGGGCTGGAGCTCCTCTGTCATCCCAGCACTCAGGAAGCTGAAGCAGGAAGATCACCATGAGATCAAGGCCAACCTGGGCTACATAGTAAGTTTAAGGCCAGCTTGAACTACATAGTGAGATCCTGTCTCAAAACAGAAAGGAATCCTAATTGGTTCATCTCCTTGCTCAACCTTGCAGAAGGTCTGTGTCTGCCACTATGGGAAGATAAGAGGGCTCCATCAAACAGTATGTATGCCAGTCTTTCAGGCAGGATGACAAGAAATAGAAAAGGTTTAGACTCTCCATGGTTCCATTTTGCCAGCTAAGAGATCTGGTTAAATTTAAGGATCCTAGGACACTGTCAGTAGAGAAGATCTTTTAAAAACTACTGCAAACTTTTCCTAGGAGGGACTAAGCCAGTCACTCCGTTCCTGGTTAGGATGCTTTGGATTTTTCCCCCTAAAGATCTGTCCACGTCCTAGCCCTAGACCTGCTAATATGACCTTATTTGGAAACAGGGTCTTGTCACATGCAATGAAGTTAAGATGTACTAATCCAGTATGACTAGCGCCCTTATGAAAAGAGGATATTTGAAGATAGGTGGAGAGAGATAGAGAGATAGAGACAGGAGGAAAAAGCAAGACCACCAAGGAAAGCCAGCAACCAGCACGGGACAGGAGAGGTTTTTCCCTAGGAACTTTTGTCAGTACCTTGACGTTGGACTAGTAGGCTCCAGAATCTGTAAGTCAATTTGTAAGCCGTATAGTTTGTGGTAACTTTTTCTAATAAAACTTAAAAATGAATACAGTCTGAAAATTGATAGTCTACAAACTGATCCTGGCTTGTGAAAAGTATGGAAATTGTGTAGGTAGACAAGGTGAGTTTACATCTGCTGAATATGAGGGCATATTGGCACATGCCTTTAATTCCTGTGGCTTGGGAGGCTGAGGCAGAAGGATCACAAGTTCATGGTCAGCCTGGACAATTTAGCCAGACCTTATCTCAAAGCAAAACAAAATTAAAGGGTTAAGTGCAGCTCAGTGGTCCAGTATTGGCCTAGTGTGCAGCACTAGGCCTTGGGTCCAAGCCTCAGCACCTTAAAAAAAGGGACTTGCATTTGGTATATCCTTATTCAGCTTAATTTGCTACTAATTTTATTGTATTCCACAAAAGTATCAAACCGTCATATAAATATAAAGAAAAATAAGAAAGGCCCTTCACCAAAGAGAGCTGGGAAGCACTACATGATGCAGTTCACAGCCATGCCTCAGAATTTCTGGAGAGAAACTGCTGCTGTTTCCCAGTGTGCTACTGTACCTGCTTCCCTCTATAATTTATGTAATTTGTAGTTTCAGGAAGAGTCTGAGGAGAGGACTTAGATTCATATCCTCAAGTCACTATTTTGCCTACACCAGTGATGGCGAACCTTTTAGAGCTTTCAGTGACAATGAGCAGCCCGCTGTGGCACACATGCCGTAGTTTCCCCACCACTGAGAAGTCCTAATCACTTACTGTTGTGTTGTGTTAAATTTAAAACATCCTTATTAATTATCCTGATATAGAAGTGATATAATTTCTAGATTCTGAGAAGGTGGCAGCAGTGATGTTAACATTGTTTTTTAATGTCCATAACCCATACCCCAAAAAAGAGAGAGAATAGGACAACAAAACCAAAACAGCATCCAAATATTATTTGGTAATGAGGTATCCCCAGGAACTCTAGAAGCTGGAGCAGCTGAAACCAAAGTTGGCAGTGAGCTCTACGAATCTTAGCATCTGAGGTAAGGAAGCGAGCCAGCATCTGGTGGACCTAGAACCCCAACGCTTACCTTCCTGCAGGCAGTTTCCACTATAAATTCTTTGTAGTTGCTACAAATACAAGAAGAGATGTGCAAATAACCTATCAGTCTGAAGCTAATCCTCTCAAAATGTGAAGGGGTCAGAATCAGAAAGCTCATATGAGGGAAAAATGATCAGCCAGACTCCATCATATTTCAACCAAATACATGCAGATGACTCCACTGAGAAGAGCTTAGTCTCCAGACCGTGGAGTGGCTGTGGCTCCTTCACCCTTCTGCACAGGAAGTAAGGTTAAGGAGGGAGCTCTACTCTGGGAAGCAGAAGCATCAGGTAAGAAACCAAAGAAATTCTGAGGCACCCAATTGGAACTACATTCTTGAACATCAAGCTTTCAACAATTTACAAATATTAGCACTGAAGTTAAGAAATTGGAGGAGGCTGAGGGGCCGATAAGGAGCATACCTCTTCCCTACCAGACTGAGTTCTGAGTCAACTGAGAAAGGCCAAAAGCATACCCGAGGATGGGAAACCAAACATGAGCTTCACAGCGGTAGAGGCCGGTTGGCAGACACAGCTTGCTGCAGGAACAGTGTGCTTTGTTCATCCCCTGTCTCTGCCCTGCACTTGAGACAGCAAGAAGGAGGAAATGGTTGGGTCTGTAGTGCAGGCTCACATTCCACCCTTGCTGCTTTCCATCTGGCTAGGTGGAAAGGGAAGGGAAAATGGACCAAGCCCCCACTGTCAGAACTTCTAACAAATTAACCACTTGATCAAGAAATGTGGGTCAACAGCATATTTCACTGCCTCTCCGTGGGGCATCTCCTTCCTAGGGGAACTGGGAAAGGAAGGAGTTACCTCTGGCATACGCACCTCACACTTCATAGATTTTCATGCCTTTTAGTCACTTCCCTCATTGCCAAGACACAATGCTCAGCACCCACAACCTGCAGGACAAGAGCTTTATCTTGACTCACAGCTTCAGAGGTCTCAGTCCAAGCACGGTTGGTAGGCTTCGAAAGAGAAAGGCGTGGCAGAAGGGCCTGGGCAAGGAGAGCTACTTGCTTCATGGGATCCAGAAAGCAACAAGAAGGGAGGAGCTGAGAGGAAGAAGCACCCTTCCAGGCCACACCCCCAGTGAAACACCTCTTCAGGCCAGACCCCGCCTCTAAAATGTTACTATTTATTCTATTTCCTCACCCCAAATTATTTCTAACCATCATTGCCCAGTGTATCTCTGGAGGTCAAATAAATCTATTACATACTCTAATAATAAAAGTCCAACTTTCAAGGTGTCCCAAATTTAACCCTCTCCCACAATGAATATTCTAGGACAGTTTGTGGGGTCCCAATTCTGCAGTCTGAGCCACTACCCACAAAAGTACCAGCTCGCTGTGACTGAGTGTCACTACCTCAGAAGGTTTAGGAATTGCCAAAGGCAGCAGCAGCCCCAGTTACTTAGGCCTCATCTGAAGTGCTTCCATTCAAAGCGTCATTAAGTTTAGAGCTGAAACTTCATCCCTTCCACTCCACACTATGAGCCAATGTCAAGGTGTCGCTAGTGCCCTAAGCGCCCTAAGTCTCCATGCATAGGTGCAGCACCCTCAGCTCCAGGCCAGGTCCTTTCCTTGAGCTCCTGTGAGTTTGTACTTTTGGCTGGCTCAGCTGAGGAAGGCTCAGTGACTTCATAATAGGCCCACACGTCTGCCATGTGCAGGACAAGACCACATTATGGGGCTTTTCCCAAAACCTGTTCGGTGGGTGCGTACAACAACAAAGTTTCCATGGTCTTTGTCTCAGTTAAAAGCTGAAGAGCTTTGGTTTGGGAAATTGTGGCCCAGAAGAGAGGGAAGCCATAAAGGAGGAAGGAGGAAGAAGGAAGAGGAAAATGGAGCTGCGGGAAGAGTGCTATGCGCCCACCTAGGAGTATCAGGAGCCCCTTGGGGGTGGAGGTGGAGGCAGAGGCAGAAACTACTAGAATGGTTTAGGATTGGGTGCGATCTAAGGTCGGAGAGGGCTTTTGGGGACCCCATTTCCTGCTTCAGGGTGGAAGAAGAGGCAGAGAAAAAGGCTTTCCTCCTGCTGCTGCTGCCCAGAGCCCAGCACTGTCCCAGTACTCCACAGAGCAGAACGTCCAAGAAGTGACAATGGCTTTGGGGGATCATTCACTGTCACAGTTCCATAACTCTTATTCCCTGTGTCACTCAGGCCACATTATGATTCCGTCCGCTGATTAAAAGCGGAGGCCCTAAGATCCCTGCCTCTGCCTCCTCCTAATTACCACACAGACTCTCAGCAGGATGGAGAGAGGGCCTCCAGAGGCCACCAGTATTGTGCTCCACTGCCCACTTTTCATCCTCTGTAGCCAGGCTTGACCGCTGCCTTCCACCTGAGCCAAACACACACATGTTCTGCCTCTTCAGTCAACCCAAGGCCCATTCACATAGTGACAGTTTGCATGTGGGGGCCTGCATTTTCAGTGACTCTGACTTCAACAGCATGATCGAGACCTGCAGCAGAACCAGAGCTTGCAAATAAAACAATAGCCACTGGGGTTTGGGTTTGGGCGCAGCTCTGTGACCTAGAGATGGCAGTCCCCTTGGTGTGTGGCTCTGGGCTCGGCCTCCTCCCTGACCTCTCCTAGGATTTTCTGAGTCTTGCCTTCGCCTCTATTTAATACATGTTCAGACTGTGGCAGAATCTAAGGACACTGCTTTGCTAACAGCCATCAGCAGTACTTCTGAGAGCTGCTCCCCATGGTCCAGGTGGGCTGCAAGTCACCATCTGGGCTCTGGAAAGCTGTCCTGCAGACTCCGGCTGGGGCCACTCAGTCCCTCTACTACTCCCCTGAAGATGGGTGGATTTTTCATTCTTCATGGTTCCCTCCAGCAACAGAGTCTGCAACAAGGCCCTCCCCAGGTCTCTGCTTCAACACCAGTCTGGCCCTCCCAGGTAAGCCTGTCTTCTCTAGCATGCAGACAGAAAGAAGCAGCAAGGACACCTCTGGCTGCTGCTCCAGACTCCACGCTGAGATATGCCTTGCCCCATAGAGCATAAGGAGCAGATTCAACAGTAAACTACTCCCAGATCCAACTAACGAGGGACAGATTAAGCTATGATCTGCTTTGCTATGCTATATTTTCGCTAGATATTATTCCTGTGTGTACTATTAACATTTTAATTTAATTAACTGTAGTTAAAGTGTGGTGTATCCACACTGTGCAGTGCAGCAGTTAAAAAGAATGAGGGAAACAGTTAGGTGCTGACAGAAAACTCTCTAAGGCACATTATTAAATGGCATCACTACAGTAAGAGCAGTCAATTTGTTTGTTTTATTCGAGGTATATTTGTTTGTTCGTTTGGGGGGGGGGCTTCTTCTTTGTTTTTGTGTAACAGTCTCTACCACTGAGCTATATCCCCAGCCAATTTTCAATTTTATTTTAACTTGAGACACATCTCACTATCTAATCTAGGCTGGCCTTGAACTTGCGATCATCCAGCTTCAACCTCCAGAATAGCTGGGATTACAGACAGGTGTTGCCCTGCCCATTCTAAGCATACTTGGTTTGTATACTATGAACCCATGTACTATTTTGTTGTGTGAGTGCGGTGATTGCACACGTATGTAAACGTGTGAGTGTGTGTCAGTATGTGCAGGTGTATGTGTAGAGTGTGTCAGCAATGCCTGCCCGTGTGTGTGTATGAATATGTGAGTATGTGCGTATATGTATTTGGTAGATGAGTGCATGAGCCTGTTTATACGCAGGGACCAAACAGGGAAAGAAATGCCCCATACTGCTAAGAATTTTTCTCTCTGAAGAATGAGGGAAAGGAATGAAGGAGCAGAAACTTTCACCTTGATTTTCACTTCTCTCTTTTTAAATGTTTGGAGTCAGTGTGACTTTTCATTTTGTCTTCTTGGGTTTTGGTATTTCTGAGGTGTAGGGCCCAAAGCAATCCCCAGATCTCCCCAGCGATGACAGCAGAGAAGAGTGGAAGTGACTGAGTCTGGCAAAGCTGAAGCCAAGGATCCAAGGCCGAGAAAGACAAATGGAACCCGAGAAGCCCACCCTTACTCAAAGAGTTATCTGGGGTGGTGGAGGGATGTGGGAAGGCTGAGCATGTGGAGGGTGGGAGGCTGGACTGGCTACAGAAGAGGCTGAGCTCAGGCTATTGGGAGCCCCTGCCTGGAAGCAGGCTGGTCACCCTGACCCCTGCAGTCCTCTGGGCTCCCATGAGCATAGGTGAGGTGATACGAAGGAGGGAAGCCTGAGCAGGGACAGGCTCCACCAGGACAGAGGCCTTTGGCAGGGGCTTAGGGTGATTTCTGAGGGGGCAGGGACAGATGCAGGGCCTGGGCACCCAGGGAAGAAGGCTTTGTGAGCATCTGCTTTGAAATGAGGTATAAATGCTTTGCCCTCTAGGGATCTGTCCAGCTCAAAAGTTCCAGGTGCCCCTGGAGTAAATAAACACTAAAGTACTGCTCCGTGTGACATGCAAGGGGCTGGACACCTGGGATTGGAACTCCCATCTGTTCCAAGCAAACCACCGGCCCTACTTGGAGTGAGCCAAGAGGCAGTGCCCCTGCGGAATGAACCAGTTGGGTGGCAACTCCACCTCTCCTAGCTCAGCACTTCCTCAGTCTTCATTTGCTAGATCTCTAGAATATTCAGAAACCTGCTCCTCTTCTCTCCTGCTCTGACCAGGGGCTGCACAGGGGAAAACTGCAGGCTGAAAACAAGACTTTCTGCTTACAACTTGGGTCCTGCCAAGGCAAGGAGGAGGCAAGCACCCAAAGTCTGGGAAGTAAATCAGCCACGGACGTGGCTGGCACAAACCTTCACTGCCCCTGACTCTTTTCTAACTCTGTTTGTTCCCACCTGTGACCCAGCCCAGCCCTTTGCCCTCGGCTCTTCTCACTCTGCTCCATTAATAACTGCAGAGGAAACAGACACGAGCACCAGACATTCATACAAGAAACATTTATGATGCTCCTAACTTGTGCCAGCCACTGTTTGAGAGGCTGAATGAGACCCCATTCTTGTCAGCCTGGTTGCTGAGGTGCACAGAGAAATAATCAGAGAATTACAGAAGTCAGTGGTAAATAACATGACTGGCGAAGCCCAGAGTGAGGTGGGAACACAGGGAAGGGACGAACCCAAAAGTGGGAGACAGAGGAGCCTTTCTGTCACTTCCAGAAAGAAGTGACACCTAAATGGAGGCCTACATGCAACTGAGGAATTGAGGCACAGAAAAGGAAGGCAGCAGCTACCCAGGGTTGTGTGCGTGTCCTCTCCTGTGAACAGTTCACACCGTGTCGGCTGCAGGAGTCCTAGGAATCTGCAGGTGGTACCTAGTAAGGAAAAGATAATCCAGCCAACGCACACAGTCAGAAGCGCTTAAAATGAACTTCCTAGGCCTTCCTACAGGAGGAACACCATACAGCGGTATCGACAGCCCTGTAGACCCAGACCCATTTAAACTCACTGAGCACAATAAGCTCAGACCTCCATCCCTATCCCGGAGAACTCGTCAAATTGTAAAACAGCTCTGACCGAACGTTGTCTCTAGGTTTGTGAAAAACAACTTCATATTTAGGATTTGCTTATGTTGGTTCCTCTTTGTGATAACTCAACAGAACTAAAGTGGCCTGCCTCCAGCAGCCCTTCATCCTCCTTGAGCACAGGGCAGAATTCAAGAAGCTAACAGAACGAGAGCCCAGGCGAAATCTGAAAAAGCTGGCTTCACTCTCATCCATGGACAGGGCTCCAGCGTTTCCCACAGCCTGGAGAATTGCTAGGAAACTCTCCTTTTCAGCCTAGGAGTTCTACATGGGAGAATACAGAATGGGCCCATGGAAGAAAAACCACACCTTAAACTCTGAGTTTATTATCCTGGGTTTTGGAGACCTGGCTGAATTGAAAATCCTCGTTTTTGGACTATTTCTAATCATGCATCTTGTCACCCTAGCAGGGCATACAACCATTGTGCTCATCACCCTCATTGACAGCTGTCTCCAGACCCCTATGTATTTTTTCCTCCGGAACCTGTCCACCATTGAAATTTGCTATACATTGGTTATTGTCCCCAACATGCTGGCCAATTTCCTGTCCAGAAGCCAGCAGATGCCCTTTCTGGGCTGTGCCCTACAAATGCATCTCTTCGTCGCCTTGGGTGGGGCCGAGTGTTTCCTGCTGCTCGTGATGGCCTATGACCGCTTCGTGGCCATCTGCAACCCCTTGCGCTACACACTCACCATCACCAGGGCCCTGTGCCTGCAGCTGCTGACCCTGGCGTGCCTCAGTGGCTTCGCTCTCTCGCTCACCCTCACAGTACTGATATTCCTCTTGCCCTTTTGTCAGTCCCATGAGATCAATCATTTCTTCTGTGACATCCCTGCTGTGCTCTTCTTGGCCTGCTCAGACACACGAGCCAACGAGGTTGCAGTCTTCCTTGTCTGCATGCTCATCCTGCTGATTCCCTTCCTGCTCATCCTGCTCTCCTATGGGTTTATAATTGCTGCCATCCTTAGGATCCACTCTGGGGAAGGCAGAAGCAAAGCCTTCTCCACCTGTGCCGGCCACCTCCTCGTCTCCCTTCTGCACTATGGCTGTGCGATATTCATCTACAGTCGCCCCAAGTCCTGCTACACTCCCGAGCAGGACAAAATTGTGTCTCTGGTCTACACCAATGTGACACCCATGCTGTACCCTATGATCTATAGTTTGAGAAACAAAGAAGTCAAGGGCGCCCTCAGGAGACTCCTGGAAAGCCGTGGCTGCTGAGGTGGCCTCTCAACACAAGCAGAGGCAGAAGGCACAGCCTGCAGCACTCACCCGGCCCCTTTGCAAGTGTAAACAGGCATCTCCCCACATGGCCTGTGGTCCCACGCCTCCCTTTAAGGGCTTTCCCTAGTTCTGAGTTCACCCGGAACTCACTGTCCCCTTTTCTGTAGTCAGAAAAATTGAATAAGCCAGGTATGGTGGCACACACCTGTCATCCCAGCACTCAGGAGGTTGAAGCGGGAGGATGGCAATGAGTTTGAATTGAGCCTGTGTTACATAGTGAGACCCTGTCTCAAAAAAATAAATAAAATAAAAACAAAAAATAAGAAAGATGGAGTAAATCCTAAAGTTTTGTGAGACATGGCACTATTTCTGTATTTGCGAGTGTTTTTCTTTCTGTCCCCTTGTGGACAGTTCCATCCATCATCCAGATCACTGTCAGGGATGTGACGAGCAGAATGTCAAAGGTGGGCTGAACAAAACCTCTCTTGCCAAAGAGCCAGGAGGGATAGAAATACAAGGAGCTCTGAGCTCCAAGTGAGCCGACCCAGAAACTGAATTCCTGCACCACCAGAAAGTGGCCTAGGCAGAGCCTGATGCCCAGCAATGCGAACGGACATGGCACTACTGGCACTGAGGGCAGCGGCACTGGGCTGTGACCTGCCCTTGCTTCCCTCGCCATGCTCACAGGGCGTGGCCCCCTCCAGGCTAGCAGCTCCTCCACCTCCACCTGCTCTCCAGGCTCCATGGGCAGAAGGAGGTGCCTCTCCTCTGCTCCCCGAGTTCCAGGCACCATCCCCTGTCTCCCTGCGCAGCCCGAGGGCTCCTTAAAGGTGAGAACTATGCTTAATGTCTGCACCCTGGCACCTGGAACTATGGGCACCCAATAAGTGGTCGCAGGACTGAACTGTGAGCGCCCCACCAGCTTTGGCACAAGACTTGGACACCTTGTGGATCAGGTCAAAGGCCAGATGCACTGATCATGAGAAAGTGTTGCTGACCCACTGCACCCCACAGGCTGCGCTGGGTGCCTGGGCCCCTGTGTTTCCCTGCACCAACACACTCAGCAGAAATCGTTCCTTGTTACAGAAATGTAACAGGCACTGGGTCTTGGAAGTATGGAGAAGTTTAAGACAAGGTCTCCGCTTGTCCTCGAGGAGCTCACAGATTGGCCTGGGCTATTAACCCCTAAAATAATTCATCTTAACACAATGGGTACTTGCTAGTCATTCATAGGAAGGGGTGACCATCCCCACCACGAGTCTCAGGATATCTGCATGTCATTGAAAGTGTCAAGGAGGAGAGGGAGCCAGGGTGCTTGATGGGGCCTTTCAGTGAGCAAATAAAAAAAAAGCAAGGCCACTTCCCCCTGCACCTTGTGTTCAGTTAACAAACAGTGTATTTCCTACGGACTGAATCCAAAAGTCATGGGACAAAAAAGCTGTTTCCAACGTTGACTGGTCCTCAATTTACCCCTTCTACCACCTCTGTGTTCACATCTAGAAGATGACCCTGTCCTCAGAGCTACCAGAGGGACACTCCTAGTTGGGGTTTTTCAGGTTCATTCTCCAGAGTCCAGCCCTATCTGGTCTTTGGTCAGTGACCAGGCCATGGAAATTGCTGAGAGAGGACTGTGACCCTTAGCTCTCCCTGGGGGCTTGCAAACCAATGCACAAGACAGAGCAGAAAATTCCCAGTGCTACCAGAGCTGTGTCTAGCAAATGGGGCCGTGGTGTCCACACCTCCTGGGGCAGTGGTGGGGATGGTATGGGACAAGGCCTGGAAAGTGACACCTGCCCAAGACCCAGTTAGCAGGTACTAAAGCCATGGGATGAAGACTAGCCACAGCAGTGTGTTTGCTCTTCCCGCTTGGACAGGAAGCTGGTCATAGTGGGACACTGTCATGAGGTCCTCCCAGAGAACTTGGATAGAGACCTCAGGGTGACCAAAGGGAAGCTAAAGTGGGTAGCTAAATTAAACCCACATGGCTTGGGAAAGAAAAAAGTAAACTGACGTGAGAAGGAGAAAAAGACAGTGATCAAATAATAATGTTCTGTCCTTCCCACACCCAGCCCAGCTCCCCATGGCTCCTGCTTCAGGGCCACATGATGCCCTTCATTTGAGCGAGTATGGCAGGTCCTCTCCTCTTGTTGCCTCAAGAAACATTAGCTCCCACTGCTCTCATCCTTGAATCCTCCTTTACTTACAAAATGAGCCAGTAAGAGGTTGACAACTGCTGAAGCTGTATGCAGATTTTTAAACATTATTTTCTTTACTCTCATATATTTACTTTTATGTAAGTTTGTTAATGAAAATCTTTACAAGTTAAAGACTGCTGATTAGTCCCCTTTGCCTAGACAGTCTGCTTACTTAGCGTGCACCTCCTCATCCTGCCCACTTGCACGTGCACACGCGTGTGCACACACACACACACACAAGATCTTCAGGGAGGCAGCACAGAAGCTCCCAATAAGAGGCAGAGGTCTCTTCCAGTCGGGGGCAGGGAATAAATTGGGCTGCAGAGCACGGAGGGGCAGGAGCCATCAGAAGGGCCCTGTGGCAGGTGGCCTCCCTGTCCAGCGGGCAGCACCTGGAGGGCCAAACTGCCAGAAGCAAAGGAATCTGCTCCATTCCTAAACAAGTTGGTCCCAGCCCCTGAGGGCGGCCTCTCTCAGTCCTCAAACAGTATTCAGAGGAAACTAAGGACAAAAGACCCCCAAGCTTCCTATCAGGCCCTGCCTGGGGTCCTGGGTCCAGTGCGAGAGCCCTCCAGAGCCCAGCAGCTTTCTGTGACCTCCAAATGGACAGCAGAATGAGATCCACAAGCCCTGTAGGTAGAGCAGGGCCCTCCCCTGGTCCACGTCAGGGGGACCTGTGCCAGCCTTGTCCCCCTCCTCAAAGGGAGAACCCTACTTAGGCCACATCTTTGCAGAACACAGGAGACACTGTGGTCCCCACACAGATAAGAGATAATGCTAAGTTAGCCTCAGGTGGCCTAGAGGGCGGAGAGGACATATTTAAGGGGATCAACTGCAAGGAAGTGAGAGACTGGCAGGCTTTGGGAATGCCTGTTGCCAAGAGAGAACAGAGGAGAAGTGGGCACCTGGGGAGCAAGGGACACCGTGAGTTTGGTTAGAGCTAGTTTGGTTCGATGCTATAGGGCTTGGTTCGATGCTATAGGACTTGGGCCTCCAAATCTGCAAATGAAACCAACCTCGGATGGAAACTATTAGAAGAAAACTACATCTATACTAAACATGTACAGATGTTTTTCTTGTCATTATGCCCTAAACAATAGACCAACTATTGCCATAGCATTTACACTGCATTAAAATTATAAGTAATCTAGAGCTCAGCAAAACTATACTGGAGGATTTGCAGAAGGGATATGCCAATACTATGACATCTGATATAAGGGGCCTAAGTATATGAAGATTTGGATACCTGATCCCCAGCCTGGAGCCAGTTCTCTGTGGATGCTAAGTCATACTCGTATTGGTTTGAAGCTTGGGAATTCAAGAAAGATCCTGAGTATCTGGCAGAGAGATACTTGTTTAACTATCACTTTCCTCAAGTTTGTACACATGGGCCCTGTCACCTCCAAGTCATAATCATTAAATATTGCGCCCTATGTGACACATTGGACAGACATAAATATATCTTTATTATATTCCAAACAAGTCTTCTCTGATAGAAAAACATAACCATTGAGACTGGCAATGTGTACGCCAGGGCTGGCAGTATGGGGAGGATTATGTGATGAGCAGTTCCCATGTGTGGAGTGTATTTTTTGTGTCCAGAAATTTTTTGTGTTGATATGTGAGTACTTGGAAGGAATAGCAGAAAAACATCTCATGTAATACTGATAAATCACTGATGAAGTGAGCTACTGGTTGCCCTCTGCTTTTTTGTTTGTTTTTAAGACAGGATCTCGCTATGCAGTTCAGGCTGGCCTTGAGCTCACTTTGTAGCCCAGGCTGGTCTCGAACTCACAACGATCCTCCTGCCTCAGCTTCCCGAGTGCTGGGATTACAGGCATGCACCACCACACCCAGCTTTGTTGCCCTCTGGAGGGACAACTTTCAAGGAAGGAGAAGCACTGTGTGTAGAACTCGGAAAGGGCTGCTTTTCAGAAGAAGCTCAAAGCCACAGAGACGAACAGAGCTATGTAGCATTGGCCCCATGGTGTCTAGCCTTTGCCCCGAGACTCAGTGACTTCAGGGAGTGCCCAGTACAACAGTTCCCACTGCATCAAGCAGAGGTGCCAATTAGAAGAACTTTCACAGGAAAAAGTTGGCCTCTAGTGAATTGTACAGAATAATTAAAACTTCTGCAAAGTAGTTCACTTGGGAACTAATTAGAAGTTTTTCTCAACAAGTAACGAATGACTTTCTTAACTGTTTTTCTTTTCACAAATGTAATATATGTTAACTTTAAAAAAATATGGGCAAGTTTGGAAAGTAAAAGCAGGGCATGGTGACACAGGCCTGTCATCCCAGGACTACGGAAGCTGAAGCACGAGGGTTGTGTTGAGTTCAAGGCCAGCCTGGGTTACAAAGTGAGTTCAACACCAGCCTGAACTGCATAGTAAAAAAAAAAAAAGTAAGTAAAAATCAAGCACAATGAAAATGAGGTATATTAGTGGATAAATAAGCTAACTCCTGCTTAATGCTTTGAACAGTGGTTGGAACATGGTAATCACCCAAAACACATTTTTGGTTATTATCATTCTATTATTAGTAGGTTTAGGAAAGTCTTTAGCTATCCAAATGTCAAATAGGTTCAATTAAATTTTCTTTTCCTATTTTTGGTTTGATTTGTATGTATTGCATGAACACATTCTAAACAATTCATATACAAAGAAACATTTCCATGTATAATAGTCTGTTAGACACTTCCTTCCATGCTTCTATTGAGATTCAGAAAAAGAGCTTAACAAGTCAGTGTCCATTGTCCATACTATTTCTATTCATGTAACAGTGATTTGTACCTCAAATTTACTCTCCAAGGCATAAGAGACTGAGGCATCCAGCAGCTATTGGAGGCTGTCCACTTCTTCATGAATTTACCCATGTGGCTACCAGGTGGCCCTGGATACGTTGCAAACCTGGCCATGTTGCAAACCTGGCCAACAGCCTCTGTTCACACGAAGCTGCCCCAACAGGAGCGCAGCGTGGGTGACCGAGAGGAATGTCGCTGAAGGAGCCAGAGTCCTGGGCAAAGCCCCAGGGTGGGCACCCACAGGGATCCGCATCCCCAGCTGGCAGCCTGGGCTGGGACCTCGGGGCGGGGCGGTGGGGCACGGGGATGGGTGTGGGCCGGGCCGGGCCGGGCTTGGCTCCTCCTGCCCCCAGAACTCAGTGCGTGGATGGGCCCGCACCGAGCCCTCGGGTGGCCCGTCCCTGTGGGCATCGCGGGCCCAGCGGCTTCCCGAGGCCTCCAGGCCCGAGGCAGGGCCTGTCCACACACCCGCCCCCCCCCCCCCGGGGCTGTGGAGGGCCTGGCCCATGTCCGCGTTCCAGAACTGGGTCTCTTGTCCCCTCAGTCCCTCCGTGGCCAAAGGGGTCTCTGGGACTCTGGGCTGAGCCAGCTTGGAGGAGGCCCGACACCTAGTGGCTTACTGCCACATGCGCATGGCGTGAGGCCCTGTGAGGAACCACCTTCCTGCCAGGCTTCAGACCTTACAGGGGGCCACTCTGCGGTGGTAAGGCCAAGGACTCTATCCCAGCAGTGGCAGCATCACCTGCACCAGCACAAACACCTGCAGCTGCAACAGCACCAGCTAAAGCACCCTGTACTGCCACCGGCTGTGCCAAGCCGGGCCACAGTGTCCCCACAAGGATCTCCTTCCGGGTGACACTGTTCCCCCTGAGCACCCAAGGACCTAGAACCAGGCTTGGGCGGGGCGCTGCCCCGGGCCTGGGGACCACCTCTGTCCACTGTGTCACGTTCTCTGCCCACCCATGGCCAGGAAGCCCAGCCTCAGCTGCCTGGGGAGCACTTGCCCGGATGGTGCGAGGTGGCAGTGCCTTCCTGCCTCCTGCTTCCTTTGTAGGACTCTGGCCCCCTCTGGAGGTCCCGCACCCCAGTGCTCTCCTGTTGGGTGGCGTGAGATCTTCTTTGTCAGCGACCTGATGTTTCCTGGTTAAATGTGAGGGACACGGGGTCCCTGTGTGCCTGGTGTTTGTGGCGGGTGGGCAGACCCGCTGGGCTCCCCTGATGGGAGGAAGGCTAACTCTCTCAGGGCTTCCCAGGGCTCCAGGGGCTGAAGGCTCTGAGCAGCCGAGCTGCAAGTACCACAGGTGCCAGGGGCTCCCCCTGAAAGGGTCTGCAGAGTCTGCTCCTGTGTGCTCTCCCCACCACCCGCAGCCCAGGTAGGTGAGGCGCGGCCGCCTCTGGCCCTGGTGGTGCGCCCGCTTCTGACGGGGCCACCAGCTTCCTGGGGAGGCCGAGAGATGCTCTGAGACCTAAGGCAGCGGGGAGCTGCTGAGCACTTTTCTGTAGGAGAATTTTCTGGCTTGGGCTTTTATGAAATGCTTCACTGCAGAGGAAATTCAGGATGGCTCTAAGTGTGGGGGGTGACGGAAACGTTCCCTAGACTGATGGTGCTACTCATTTAGAACATACCCGGGTCTCCAGTCACGACGCTGTGTGCTCCTTAAACACACAGGATTTTGTCAGTTAGGCTCAGTAAACAACAGAAAGGAACGGAGAGCAGACAGAAGGCATGGCCCATAGCACAACCCCGGGAGCCCACACCCTCGGCTGGCTCCAGTGACACTGACACTCCTTGAGGCCTGGCAACTCTTTCTTCCTGGGGGTGCGGCTGTGAGCCCTATGTGGCACCCTCCCCGCGTGGGGCCTCCCACACTGAAGCCACGCAGGTGGGGCGCCAGGATGCAGTTCTAAGCAGCACTGCCGCAAGAGGAAGAGCCCGCCGAGGGTGACACCTCTTGTGTGTAGGGGCAGGCTGGCGAGGACAGCTGCAGATGGGCAGAGCCCGAGCAAAGGCCCAGGGGCCTGGTTTCCCACCTCAGCAGGAGAATATCTGCCGCATCCTGCCCACCTGCCCACCGCTTGGGAGCCCTCATGACCTCTGTGCTGTTTACATCCACCTGTTTGTTGAGTTTCCTCACTCTGCGTCTGGCGCAGTCTGTAAATGCGTCCCCTGTGGGATAAAGCCATCATCCTCAGGGACAAGAGCGAGAAAATCGATGCTGTAGTGGAAAAGAAACTCAAAGATGGAGTCATTGCTCGGCTTTATTTTTGACAGTGACACACCTTTAATCACATCGTCTGCCCACCAACAGGGAAACAAAACAAGCAGGCCAGAAGCACCCAATGATTAACTAGCAGAGGCAGAAAATTTGGGGATCTGAGAACACGGCAAATAATGCAAGAACCAGAGCCTAGTGAAGAATGTGCTGTCTGGCATGGGCCACAGTGGCTTCAGCCCTCCCTTCCTACGAAGAAACGAAGGGAGATGGGGGCCCCAAGAAGTTCATGATGTTGAAGACAAGGATAAGGTCGTTAAGGAAGGAAGTGAGCACTGGTTGGAGTTGTCCAGGATCTTCCACAATCCATGTCCTAAGAGACAGAGGAAACACAAGCTGAGTAATGGTAGGTAACTGTCCCCAAACACCGTTTAGACTAACACTAAGGGGCACTCTTCTCTCCATTAGAGCAGCCCTCCTTGTACTTTGGCCACCCTCCCCGCAAAGCCAAACCCGCCCAGGACTGACACAACCAGAATGCTGCCGGTCATGGTGAGCTCCCTGTCAATGCTGGGGTATTCGTCGAAAATAGCCAGGAATCCTTGGGCGATCTCCGCCTCGATGGGAGACTCGAAAAGCACCCTGAGGGTGCTGACGGACAGAGGTTAAGGCACAACCCTCTGCCAACCAGGCCCTCCTTCCCGGGCAGCTCTCAGGCTGCGCCCACCTCCACCGCCACCCCCTCTTCTCCCCCAAGCCGCCACCCCCACCCCACCGCCTCAGGCCGGGCCCGCCCCGCCCCGCCCCACACGGGCTCTTCTTCCTCTCCCGCCTCGCCCGCTCTCCCTCCAGGGGCACCCCGCTCCCCTGCTGGTCTCCATCCC
>NW_004955580.1:1305604-1307446 GCF_000276665.1 Chinchilla lanigera
GGGAGGCTGAGGCAGGAAGATCGTTGTGAGTTCGAGAGCAGCCCGGGCTACAAAGTAGCTCAAGGCGAGCCTGAACTGCATAGCGAGACCCTGTCAAAAAAAAATACAGTAAAATAAATAAAAGAGAAGAAAAAGAAAGGAAAAGAAAAGAAAAGAGAGGGAAAAAAGGTAGGTCTGGGGATGTAACTCGGTGCTAACACCCTGGGTTCAATACCTAGCACTAAGAAAATAAAAAATTTTTAAAAAATGAAAGAAAAGAGTCCATGCAAAGAATGAACGCCAGCGTCCAGTCCATACAAACCTAAAGAGTCACCGCAGGTGGTCAAATACTGGGCTAACGAACTGATTGAAAAGATGCTGAGGCAAGGGGTTTTGATAGTCAATATGCAGGTCAACAGCAGAAAAGGGAATGTCACACTGAACTGGGTCCAGGGACCACTGGGAGTTGGATGCCTAGAGATCTCCTGGGCAAAGGCCTTGACAAGCATACTCAGGTGGTGATATAGGAGAAATACACAGTAACTCCTCACCTGATAGATGGCACACGTGCTCCGTTCATGATCCCACGACACTGAGGAATGAAGTCACCAATCAGGAGAAGACATTAGGAGCGTTGTATTGGAAATAAGGGGAAGAAGAGTAGCTCTTAGATTTCCAGGAGGGGACCTGAATGGGTGGCTACCAAGGCCCTTTGTCCAGCATAATTTATTTTTTTATTAAGTTTATTGGTACAATTTAGATATACATAATGATCATATTCATCACAGGGCATTTGTACCTGTACATGATACATCTTGGGTATATACCAATATATGTCAGGGGAAATTTACACAGCAGAGTCACAACATGGGTACACTTGGGTCAAACTACTACAATCAACTTATAAGATTACAAGTATAGCTGCTCAACTAATATTGATCCGCTAGGGAAGCAGGTCACATAGCAAGGGTACAGGGAAAGAACAAGGGCATTTTGGGGAAGGGATAGGGTTCAGATGCTCTGGTCACCTGTCTGGGTGTCTGGTGCCTATCTGGACTTTACTGGACCAGGTGACACCAATCACAGTATAATCTCAAGTTATTGTTTCTGCCTCAGGGAGACACACAGGCCTGGCCACTGTGTCTCCCTCTTGTGCCTCCAGCCACAATCTTGTCTTTCTTTTCCGTGCTGACTTTCTTGAGGGCCCAGTCCCTCTCTGACTCTATATTAATTTTTTATCTAACTTAGCTGTCTATAATACTCCCCCTCTAAAGAGGTACCCCCAAATGTGGCTAGAGGAGAATGCATGAAGATTTAATCTAGCTACTTAACACTGAGAAGGGTCAGTGGAGGGGAGGCCACACTCAGGGGTCTTTTTTAGAGAGTTAATGTAAGGGGGCTTCGACAGAAGTCATGGTGGAGTTTAGCAGTTGTGAACTCCCTTTAGAAGTTCCATCTGGGGAACCTCATCCAGTAAAAGGAGCCTGGCCCTTTTATCATTGGCTCTGTCCCTAAGATCATTTAGACTCTGACAACTTCTAGGTGAAAATAAACAACTTTACCACGAGAAAAAGCATGTATGACCAAAGCATGAGCGCTAGCATGGAAAGACAAATTGGAGAAAGGACCGGTAGCATAGTGGGAACAATAGGTTTACCTATCACACGCCTCACTGGATATTAAGTACCTTAAATGTACAGTATGACCCTGGAGCTGCTTTTGGTTGTTGTTGTTGTTGTTGTTGTTGCTGCTGCTGTTTACCAATCATGGTGGTCTTAGAAGTTGGATTTTTGCAGAATTTTTTTCCGTTTTTGAGACCGTGTCTTGCTGTGTAGTTCAGGCTGTCCTCGAACTCACTATGTA
>NW_004955581.1:0-16218 GCF_000276665.1 Chinchilla lanigera
ACCCTGACCCTGACCCTGACTAACCCTGACCCTAACTAACCCTGACCCGGACCCTGACCCGGACCCGAACCCTGAACCCTGAACCCTGAACCATCCCCTGTTGGAGTAGCTTGTCCTGTTCGAGTGGCACCCTGGTTCGAGTTCTTGTCCCCAGCCAGAGTCTGTCACCGGCAGGCAGGCGGCTCTGTGCCCCTGCGGTGTTTTAGGCTCAGCCTGGTGTCCGGTGAGGGGATTGATGGCGTGGCTGCGTGGATTACAGGCCCCCAGAGTGTGTTGCCGGGAATCTGAGTCTGCGGAGATCCCAGAGTCTCTCGGGGCAGGGCCCGTGTCCGAGTCCCGTGTTTTAGGGTCAGCCTGTTGTTGGCTGAGGGGATAGACTCTGGGGATAGTGGGCGCAGACTGCGCAGGCACAGGCCGGGGATGGTCTCTCGCGCGCCTCCCGGTGGCGGCTCAGGGGAATTGCAGGCCTCTGGGACTGGCGGGCAGGAGGCAGGCAGGCAGGGAAGACAGACTGTGCCCCTTCTCCGAGAGGCGCCCCCCCTTTCCAAGTTACACACCCTTGCCAAGTTTGCCCCCTGTGCGAGGGTCCACTCTTGTTCGAATAGCCTCCCCTGTTTGAATAGCCTCCCGTTCGAAAAGCCTCCTCCTTTCCGAGTGGCCCCCCCCCGAGTGGCCTCCCCCTTTCCGAGTTACACCCCCTTGCCAAATTTGCCCCCCTGGGCGAGGGTCCACTCTTGTTCGAATTGCCTCACCTGTTGGAAGAGCCTCCCCTGTTTGAATGGCACCCTGGTTTGAGTTCCTGCCCCCAGGGTCTGTCACCATCCCCAGGGGTTGCCCCCCTGTCTGAGCTTGCCCCGTGTGAGGCTCCACTCCTGTTTCAATAGCCTCCCGTTGGAGTCAGTCCCCTGTAAGTGTATCCAGTCCTGTTGGAATAGCCTCCCCTGTTGGAATAGCCTCCCCTGTTGGAGTGGCACCCTGGTTCAAGTTCCTGTCACCGGCAGGCGGCTCTGTGCCACTGCGCTGTTTTAGGGTCTCGTGTCCAGTGAGGGGATAGATGGCATGGCTGTGTAGCTGACAGGCCCCCAGGGTGTTTCAGGGAATCTTGACTGTGTGCGGGGAACCCAGAGACTCTCAGGGCAGGGGCAGTGTGCGAGTCCACTGTTTTGGGGTCAGCCTGGTGTCCAGAGAGTTGATAGATGCAGTGTGTGGTGTGTGCAACAGGCTCCCTAACCCTAACCTATAACCCTAACCCCTTACCCTAACACTCTAACCCTAACCCTGATGATTCAGTGCCCATTTATTATGCTGATCTGGTTTCACTTTTTTTATTTCTATTTCCTGGACATTGTTCACATTCTATATTGAATGAAGTCATTCCCTACGATGATCACAGACCTCTCTTCAAGTTACCTAATTTTAACTGTGGACTGAAGCTGAACTGCAAGGCAGATGTTTACAACTTCTATAAAACTCTGACACTAATCCTCTTATCAGTATATTATGGCTTGAATCCAGATGTCCCCCCAAACGTTCACTCATAGGTGGGGATTTTTGGAGGTGGCTGGATCTCTGGGGTGTGAACGTGCATTAAAGGCATGTATTCCTACATTGGTTAAGTATAGTTCTGGGTGTGGACAGTGGATGCCCCACCATGTGTGTGCATAGCACCAATCAATAGGCTTGTAGCCTGGACAGAATATAAAGGGACAGAAAGAAGGCAGGCTGCTTACCGCCTCCTAGCAGCTCTCCCATGGATTGTTTCACCTATGCAATGCCTCTCTGCTATGCTGCCCTGCCAACTAAGGACTGCAACCACTACAAATTGTTAGCTGACAAAAAACTTTCCTCAACTTGTGGTTGTCAAGTACTTTACCTCAGCAACAAAAAAAGAAAATCTTGTTGTGCTTCTTACAAAAAAAAGTTTTACTCTATAATCAATTTTTGAATAAGGACATGCTCTGGCCTTTTTCTATAAAATGTTCAAAACTAAGGTTTTTTTCTTCCTTACAAATCAGTGTACATACTGATAGCTGAAATTTTCATCTTGCAATTAGCAATTCTGAGATGAATTGCTAGACACAAGGACTAGTGGAGCTCTCTCTGGTGGGTAGCAGTGCAGGTGGCAGAGGGGACTCCAGACTCACAGACTGGGATAAATGAATGCTATGTTATAGCTAAGACTGTTATAACTAAGATGGCCTTTGCTTATGGACAAATAGAAATCTGATACTCTCTATAATGACCCCCTCCCAGAGAAAAGCTCCTGGGTTGGACAGTTCAGCAGTAATTCACATATATTATCATTCATTCAGTGCCACAGCTTTCTGCCTTGCCAGTATATGATACTACATGAGTCTAAATATGTAATCAAGACATATGTCCACAAAGACCAGTACCTCACTACAGAAGAGCCATCTCTTTCTTTGTAGGGACATTCCCAGACATGCCATAAAATCCTTAATATGTCAATATATAGAATTGGCTCAAGGGCTCAGCCCAAAACTACTACTAAAGGAATGACTAATACCAAATAACTAACTAAAAACTTGGTCATGATAAAACACTGAATAACTGTAGAACTCGGAGGCAAAACCAAATCAGTATGCTGACAAAAAGTGAAATGCCTGCTGTGCTGACAAAAAACATTCTGTTGCAGGCTTCATTCAAGAGTAATTTTGTCAGCTGTGATAATGCCCATCATAGCAGCTTACCACTTGCCAGGTACTATCCAAAACACTAATTTACTACTCATAATAACCCTCATAATAACCCAGGGCCCATTACTATTCTCTTTTTCTAGGTAAAGAAACAGAAGTCCAGTGAAGTCTGGGTCTAAAAGTCATTGGATGCTGACAATTTCTGGGAAGAGTCACAGCACTCTATCACAGAAGACAGAAATGTACATACTCACCAGTTAGCATTCATTTTACACTCTCACACCTATGCTGCTGCCCAATCTAAAAGTACAAAACAGGATGAAAAGGGAAATATTCTTCCCGAGACTGCTTTTCACTGAGGATGTTCATTGTTGATTAAATTAGCTCAGATTTCAGCTATGAACAATTATATGCTTGATTTGTATATTTCCATACCAATGTTTCTGTTAGCTTTGTACATTAGAAAAGAATCTGTTACAAGATATTTTTATCATAATATCCATGCACATTTATAAACATTAGGAGAAAAGGCAACAAAACATAGTACAATATCACACATTATATACCAAAATATAAATGGCCATACGCTGGCACTTAAGCCAAAATATTTATTTGACTTGTTCATGCTAAGCACTGAAAACACAGGCCCTCATGCATGGTAAGCATACACCCTAACACTGAGGTATACGCTCAGCCTGTCATTATAGTACAAAAACTTATATATATATATATGCTCTGCAGTTATACTGGGTCCCAACAAGTAAAGTATGTTAATACAAATTACTAATATGTTATGGGATGTTTTGTGCACTGGAGGCTGCTCAACTGCCTGCCTGGACAGAAAATACTGATTGATATTTACATACCGGTATACAGTGAAATATTTTTAAATGATTTCCAATAGTATATTTAACATCTCCAGTTGAAAAACCAACATTTATATTACACAAACTGACAGTTATCCTTCCTTCAAGACTAATAGCTGCTACAAAAAATATGAAAGGTTTGTTGGAAGCTCTCATACAATGAAACAAATTTACGAATATCTTCCTTATTCAAAGTGTTCAGTGAAATTTTCCTGCCTATTAAAGCATTTTCTGCTTGCTACAATCTGTCAACAAGTGCATGTTTTCCATAAATTAACTTGAATATAAGAGGTGTTAGACTTCTCCTGTGTAAATTCTACAATATTAAAGCACAGAGAAAATCTCTCAGATGGCTTATAAAGTGAATTAGCTATTATAGATTTGCACTGTAATGCAAACAGAAAAAACACAATCATGCAACCGAGTATTTCTCACTCATGTGAACTACATAGGAATATAAGAGAAAAAGGTAGGAAGAGGTATGCTCTTCGGGATCGATTATGTTTGTCTTAAACAGTGACCTATGGCTCACAAGACCACCCTCAGCAGCCAGATTTGTTACAGGCCCAATGTGTACGTAAGAACTCAAGGAGAAGAACCGAGAAGAATTTAATAGATTTTGTGGGGTCTAGGATCGAAGTATTCACATTCTACTATACAGTTCCAGTACATGGTTCAAAACATAGTATCAGAGGCTGAAAAAATGCAAACTGTGTATTCCACAGAAAATCATAATCTTGGAAGACATAGTCTCTGCTATAGAGTCAGTCTCTGCGTTCCTTGATGCCTGTTAATGGGTGCATCCTCATGAAAAAAATCTCATATTCATTATACTTTTAGATTTTCTCTTCTGTGTGAATTCTCAGATGTTCTATCAGGTTGGCTTCTGTAAGTTTTTCACATTTATTATATTCACATGATTTCTTCTAAATGAGTCCTTTGATGTAAAATGAAGGATGACTTATGGGAGAAAGCTTTCTTACATTTCCTACATTCTAACTGTTTCTCACTTTCATGAGTTATCTGATGCCTGGTGAGGTTTGACTTCTTGTGAAAGGCTTTATCACACTGCTGACATTCATATGGTTTCTCACCTGTGTGAGTTCTCTGATGTATAATGAGGGATGCTTTATGGTAGAAAGTTTTCCCACATTGTTTACATTCAAATCGTTTCTCTGTTTCATGAGTTAGCAGATGCCTGCTGAGGTATGACTTCTGGTGAAAGGATTTCTCACATTCTTGACATTCATACGGCTTCTCACCTGTATGAGTTCTCTGGTGCACAGTGAGATGTGACTTACAGTAGAAAGCTTTACTACATTCTTCGCAGGCATAAGGCTTGTTACCTGTGTGGCTTCTCTGATGCACAGTGAGAGATGACTTATGGAGGAAAGTTTTTTTACATTCTGCACAAGCATATGGTTTGTTTCCTGTGTGAGTTCCCTGATGTACGGTGAGGGCTGCCTTATGATTGAATGTTTTCTTACACTCTTTACATTCATATGGTTTCTCACCTCTGTGTGTCCCCTGATGTGTACTGAGGTGTGACTTCCTGTAAAAGGATTTTCCACATATATTACATGCATAGGGTTTCTCACCTGTATGAGTTCTCTTATGTACAGTGAGGTTCGACTTTCGGTTGAATGTTTTCCTGCACTCTTCACATGCATATGGTTTGCCACCTGTATGAATGCCCTGATGTATTGTGAGATGTGACTTAGAGTAGAAGGTCTTCCTACATTCCTCACATTCATACGGTTTCTCACCTGTGTGAGTTCTCTGATGTATTGTAAGGTCTGACTTACAGTAGAAAGCTTTCCTACATTTTGCACAGTCATAAGGCTTCTCACCTGTGTGAGTTCTCTGATGTATAATGAGAGATGATTTATGGTAGAAAGTTTTCCTACATTCTTTACATTCATAGGGTTTCTCACCAGTGTGAATTCTCTGATGCCTGTTGAGGTGTGACTTACGGTAAAAGGCTTTTTCACACATATTACATTCATGTGGCTTCTCACCTGTGTGAGTTCTCAGACGCCTGTTGAGGTTTTGCTTCCGGATGAAGTTTTTTCCACATTCATAATCTTCATAGAGTTTTGCTTTTCTGTGGATTCTCTGATGCATACTGAGTTCTGTCTTTTGACAGAAAGTCTTCTCACATTCATTACATCTATAGGTCTCTTCTTCTGCTTGTGTTCTCTGGTGTTTTACAACATATATTTTGCTGATGAAAGGTTCTCCCAAACCACTACATTCATAATATTTCTGTCCTTTTTGTACTTTCTCATGGTTAACGAGTTTAGCCTGGTTATACAGCACTTCATGATAGACATTATATTCAACTGAGTTCTCCCTTACTTGAGTGATCTCTTCAGAAATAAGTGCTAACTTATCAAAGTCTTTCTTGTATTCATTGAACTTACTGTAAGTGTCTGGCACATGAATCCTTCTGTGGGTCAATACAGCTTTCATGTTGAAGATTTTCTCTTGTCCGCAATACTGAAGATGCTTTTGCACACCTTTAACCTTGTTATGCAGACTAAGATGCTCAGGAAGTTTGAAGGATCTCCCAGTTACATTAAGATCAACAGGCTCCTCTCCAGTCGGGACCTCATGTAGATCACCAGTGAGAAGCAGATTTTGCCATATACTAAGTTCCTCAGGCTTCACTCTTGAATAGTTTCCATTCTTTATATTCAGAACTGAAGTATAGTTTGAGTTCACATTAAATGCTTTTCCCATTTCAACCTTCGCCTCAGCTGATGCAGTTACAACTTGCCGAAAATATTTCTCTTGATTTTGCTGGGTTGTCTGAATACGACCATGTACTTTCTGGACATCTAAAATGATATAAAAAATAGTAATCTCCATGAAACAAACATAATTATTTCTTATGGAATTCAAACAAAGGTACAGAACTGCCACATCCTAATGATGTATGATTTCAAAATAACTTATATGTGCATTTCATACCTAATAAATCCAAGAAATGACACTAAAAGACTAGTGTGAAATCATGTCACATTGCTCTTATTCTTTTGAAATATGGAGAGATAGGTAGTTAGAATATTCACCTAATGCCTAGCTATAGGTTTCCACTATGACTTTTACCTATGATGTCTTCTCTGATGTTTTTATTCTTTTCATACTGCTTAAAACAGCTGTTTATATAATTTCATCCTACTTTGCTTCTCTTTCATTTTGGTAATGGCAAAGTTTTCTCGGATTCACTACTTGTAGGATTTAGTCTTACTTGACTTCCCTCTTAGCAGAAATACAATTTAAGAAATGGATTTATATCTGTTTTTCAGTTTTCACTTTTCCCTGAGTAAACATAAATTACCTTTCTTCTCACACAAGAAGACAAATTTCCTCCAAATCCCTAACCTAATTAAACTTGTGATTCTCAGAACTGTAACAGGTTCAGAAATCCAAGTCTACCTTACTGTTACACTAAATTATTTGGTTCTGCAGTTACACTGAACCTAAAATTGTTACAATATAATTTTCTGGACACTTCTTGGACATACACCCAAGGTTCCAGGCACATGTATGCCTGCTTGGGAACTCTGCTTCAGATGGCTTTTGTGCTTGGAAGTTCAACTTTTTCTGCTTGGATAGAAAATGGAGTTTTTTATGCAGATCTACCATCTCTCAATGTCTTTCACAAAGAAAAGTGTAAAAGCTACCTATGCATTTCATTCCTGAAGAGAAATTAGAGCCCTGCAATATGAAATCCTTAGTTCAATTGTCCTTCTTACCCAAGATCTTCTGGCTGTCCTACAAGTCCAAAATCCCACCTCTCCATGCACATATACTAGATACTCCTCACTTGCATAAATTCTGATGTCATATACAAGCCTTGATACTGGAATTCTTTTCTTGTATTCTCACCAATTTCCTAGTGACTGCCTGAATAACTATGATTTAAATACTGGCATTAGGCTACTGATTTCCCAATTTGTACCCATTATACTGAGGATCAGTTAAGACTTTAAATTTTATATCCACATCTGTATTATACACCATATTTAGAAAATGGACATCTGAAAATTAAAATGAATGACTATCTTAAAAAACTGCTTTCCCCTTCCAAATCTGTCTGCCCTGTGGCCCACTTCCCTCTACACCACAATTTCTCAGCCAAAGGATATTCTCCTGGGTCACACATAAAATATGCAATTTAGTTAATGTACTTAAGTAATACTATATTATTTTCTAATAACTTTTATTATAACATTTTTTAAAAGGCAGGCTACTCATCAGTCGTAATTCCTAAAATAAAATGCTATACCCTACTCTTTACCTCATTCTCATAAAACACTCCTTGTGGCTTTCACCTAACTACCCAACACTGCAGACTGGTTTAATATTATCTTTCAACAAAATGCACTGTGTAATTAGTATGTATTAATCCTTGCAATTAAAAAAAGGCCAGTGTCTATGCAGTAATCCAAAAGCAAATGTTGAAAGAACAGATGTACAAATGCCTGAGTGGTGAAAATTCTGTATGAACATGGAAGACTAAAGAATTTAGAGAAAGGATCTAAGAAAAATATGTAATATCCATATGAGAACAGGCTTTTTGGCAATTCTAACAAAATATACATGAACAACAAAAACAAATGGATTTATACATGTGTGCTTTTTTCTAAGCTGTAGCAAGCAAATCTACAAAGTAATGAGAACAGCTACTGGTACATACGAAAAAATAGTGAAAACAGCTCTTCATGGATAATATCCCCACCTAGTATGCACAACTGACCTGGGAGGCTCTGGCTTGAGGCTTCTTCTACCATGCATGGCCCAGATCCCTGCTCCAACTTGAAGATCACATCAGGTTTGGCAGTGCAGTGTCCTGTTAATGGGAAATAATGAGAGAGAGAAATAAATCCCAAAAAGATGATCCCAGAGATAATGAAGTAGATCAAATTAGGGGCAAATAATTTCAAAAGCAGATAGTTAAAATGATCAATGAGGTCAAAGAAAAGACAAATAAACTGGTAGATGTATCAATTACTAGAATGGTAAATGAGCTCAAATAAGTTACAAATCAGCTGACTGAATTAAAGAAGACAATGCAAGATGTGAAAGATGGTATCAGTAAAACAACAGAAAATGTGGAAAACAGCCAATCAGAAATCCTGGAAATGAAAACCTCAGTAAGTCAAATAAAACATTCAATTTTAAGTATACAGAATGTTTCACTCAACATTATCAGAATATAATCTATTCCAGGATACCATGGATGTTCTCCAAAGTATGCCAAATTCTAGGTTATAAAACAAGTCTCAATATATATATATATATATCAAGAGTGAAAATAATCTCTTACTCTTTATCACTTCAAAATGGAATGAAACAAGATATCAGCAAAAGAAGCCACAAAAACTATGCAGAACATTGAAAATTGAGTAATATACTCTTAATCAATGGGCCACTGAAAAGATCAAGGGAGACATTAAAATTTCCTGGAGTCAAATGATACAGTCATACCTTGAAACTTGAATGTTTTAAAACACATCAAATTTGGTACTCAATGTTATTTTGGCACAAAACTTTTGTACTTGACACACAAGCTAGTACTTCACAGGGTCAACTGCTTCCTCACTCAATACTCATTCCAGGCAAAACAATTTGTTATTCATCAATTTTGGTTCTCACTGCGTCTCTCAGAAGCACTTGTGTACCAAGGTATCACTATATTTGAGGCACTACATACGACAGCCAACTCTAGAGGAAAGTTCATAATTCTGAGTGCCTACATTAGAAAATCAGAACAAGCCCAAATAAATAAGCTAATGCTGCTTCTTGAGGTCCTAGAGAAGCAGTAACTCAAAAATGTAAAAAGAAGAAAATAAGAAACATAAACCTGCAAATTAATCAAATCACAATGTTGGTGGGAATATAAACTAATACAAGAACTATGACAATGAGTATGGAAATTTTTAAAAGACTGAACATCAAAATATAATTGACCCTGCCCCAGCTATACAATTCTTGGGAATATTCCTGGAAGAATTAAGAAATACATACATACATACTAAATTTATACATCCATACCCATATTTATATCTGTGCAATTCATAACAACTAAGCTGTGGAAACAGCCTAGATGCCTGTCAATAGTAGAATGGATAAAGAAAACATGGTATATACATACAATGGAATACTATTCAGTCATAAAGAAAAACAGTATTATCCTATTTGCAGGAAAATCAATGGAACTAGAAATCAGTATGTTAAGCGAAACTGGCGAGATTATGAACATTAAATATTACATTTCTCTTACATGAGAAACCTAAAATATACATAAATTAATACATCAATAATTAAGAAGAGAGAACAGGAAATCATGAGGTAGACTTCTGGAGATAGGAGAGAGGACAAGCTAGAGGAAGAAAATGCAGAGAGGGTGGTAATGAGACTGACATTGATTAAGACTTCTCAGAATAACCCCCTTTATTATTTACTATTAACATGCACTTGAGAATATTCTATTAAATACAAAATAGCACAACATTCCGTTATAGGAATTGTAGTACTTCTAAGTGATGGAAAGTAATGCTTTATATATGAAACAAAATCTAGGATTCTACAACTTCCAGACTTTGCATGAAACACTTTAATATTTGAAGTCTAATGTTTAGCTGAGAGTCCCAAAGTTACAATAGTTGGTGATACCTTGAAAAGTAGTCTTTAAGTATTCTTGGTATATCTGCTGTTTTGCTCAATGCTGTGTCCTAGGACAGGGCTGTTCCCTTTATATAAAGACTCACTGCGCACAGAGAGGGTGAGTCTCTGACTGGTCCCTTCCAGCATATCTGTGCTTTGTTCAATTTGAAGCTCTTGTTAGAAACAATGTTTTCAAGAGAAAAAAAGGAAACAGGACAGAGAAAAAATGACTAAAGAGGTATTCATGGAATAAGACAAAAAAGTACAGCAATAAAACAAAATAATCATTGGGTTCACAGCACCTCATGAAGATAATGTAACTGCAGTGTTTTGGGGTTTTTTTGGTTTTGGGGGTTGCATTTTTTTTTTTTTGCCTGCTTGCATTCATACATATTATGCTGAAACATGGTTTTGTGAAAAAAGTTCTGAACACTTACTTTTAACAACACACACCATATAGGTGGAAATCTACTGGAGGTAGGGCACTGTTCTTTTTTTTTCTCATTGGTCATTGCCCACTAGGTGGGTTTTCTAATCAGAGTTGCTTTACAGGGTTTCTTCTTATCTAAGCAGAATGAGTCTTTTCAAAGGCCTCCTTTGAATACAGAGTCCTTAAATAAGCTACTCAGGTCTGCACCTTCCATTTCTTAATTTGTCTTACTTTCTAATGCTCTTCAGAGTTTCTTCTGAAAAATCTGTGGTTTTTCCAATTGGTTAGCCATTTTTACTGACTTGGTTTCTACCTTGAAGCTTTTAATCTTTATTCCTTATTCTGTACTCTTCTGTTTAACTGTAAGATGACAGGAAAGTTCTGTTCCTGCCGTATTTGTCTGGGGTTCTAGATGCCTCCTATTCCTGGATGTGTACATGTTTTTCAACATCTGAAACATTTTCCATTATTTCATTGAACCAATTTTCTGTGTCTTTAGTTCATATCCTGATGCCTTCTTATATACAGAACATTCAATGTGGTCTTTTCACTATGTCCAAGAGCTCTTGGATGTTTTGTTCATATTTTTTTATTTTTGTTTCAATTATACTCTGATTGTAGTAATTCATCAACCTTGTCATTAAGCCCTAAAATTCTAACTTCTGCTTGACCCAATCTGTTGGTGGTGCTTCCCACTCAGTTCTTTGTCATACTGAGCTTTTCATTTGCAAGATACACTCATTTTCAAAATCTCTTTTTAAAATTTCTCTTCCATATCTTGCACTGTTTTTCTTAGATGATTTATGTATTTATTTTATCATTTTGAAATTGCTGTTAGTATCATGCAAGTGTGGCAGATGGCAGAGAACATGTATAATGATGAGGACCCTGAAGGAAGCATGGACCCAGAAGAACAAGGATCCTTGATATGTCTGTACTTGTGATTTTAGATTCCCCTTTTCCTCTCAACCCTGAGACTGATTTAACACTGGTTTTGAGACATACACACTTTGTTCAGCTATCCCTCCATAATACTATTAGACCCCAAAAGTGGGTGTTTTCTAAATATTAACTGGGGTACTTGATTCAGCAAAGCCAGACTTACATTTAAATTTCCTTTAGGAATTTTCTAGTAACAAGTCCAGGTCTAAGGTAGCTACAAAAAGGGGAATATAAAGTGTGATTATTTTTGTTTTTAAGATAGATCTCTAAATTTTCCAGACTTATCTCAGTAAACATTAGAGTGAGTAAGGACTAGTGCCAAGTGAGGTCAGGTGTCTGAACTGTGAAGTGTAAGTAATGCAGGATGTCATTTCCATTCAGGAATTAAGAGAGAATCAAGTCATAGATTTGTACTCTAAATCAAACCAGACTTTCCAGGATGTATATTTTCCTATGTAGATTAGTCTCCTCTTGGTTTCTTCAGTTAAGTCAAAGCTACATGTTCCTCCTTCCCTATATATTTTTGCATGTTAGTGTATTTATTGAGCTATTTTCATATTATTCTTTTCCTATGAAAAGATGTTTGTGTGTGTGTGTGTGTGTGTCCTTTTGAGACAGGGTCTTCCTCTTGAGTTTAGGTTGGCCCTGACCTCACTCTGTAGCCCAGGCTGGTCTTGAACTCACAGTGATCCTCCTGCCTCAGCCTCCTGAGTGCTGGAATTACAGGCATGCACCACCATGCCCAGCCCTGTGAAAAGGTTTTTGTTGGTTTTTTGTTTTTTTAACTTGGGACCACCAAGTTGTAAAGATCTATGTTTTTACCTGACAGTTGTGCCTCAGGTAGACTGTCAAGTTGAGAAGGGTGATTTGATAGCTTGCATTTGTTTTTAAAATTAATTTAATCCTTGATAAGACTTGCTTTTCTTTTATAAAAAAAAGTTCTTAGTCCTTGACATTACTTTCATACTGTCTCCATTTGAGGTGACATGTTTCACCAGTAGGCCTGTTACTCTCCACGGCTAACCATGTGAAGGCTTATAGGCAGGCACTGTGCCGCTAAGCTAAATCCCCAGCCCCAGTAAATGCTTATAATGGAATAAATCACTATTCCACATTAGGAAACTGTTTTTCTGTTTCTATGTGCAGATTTGCACATCTGTTGAGATGGGTATCTCTTCCACTTTTAATATGAGGATTTCCTTAGTAAGAAGCTTTTCTTTGAGGCCTCAATCCCTCATACCTCTCAGGAGAAAACTTTTAATATGAGCCCTGTGAAAAGGTTTTTGTTGGTTTTTTGCAGTAATATGCAGTAATACAATAACACAATGACAAACCAGGTATGGAAATACAGTAAAAACCAATTAGGCAACACAGTGGCACACACCTGTAGCCTCAGCTATTCAGGAGGCTGAGCTAGATAATTCCAAGTTCAAGGCCTGTCTGGGCAGTTTAATGAGATCTTGTCACAAAATAAAAAAAAAAAAAAAATGATCTGAAAATATAGCCAAGTGCAGAGGCCCAAGTACTGCCAAAAATAGAAAAATAAACACAGACAGACACACACACACACACCAAAAAACAACTATATCAGCAGTATTGTAACATAAAAATGGAAAAGATACCACAAGCTTAAAGGTTAAGAACTAATAAAAGTAAAAACTAGTAACAATATATATATATTTTTTATTTTTAAAAAATACAAGGAAAAAATTAATAGACAACCATTTACAAAATAGCATAAGAACAATACAAACAAAACAGAGTTACAGAACAAGTTGTAGGAAATTAACCATGGTTGTTGTATTACCCACTGATATTTTCAAAGTGCCTTCTCAGGAAAACAAATAGAGACATACAAGATTGATCAAACAAGTAATCATTAACTGTTCCTTTCTGTAGAGCAATACAAGACAGTAGTACAACTATGTTAGCTACCTTGTATATACATACTTACATAACTTCCCCTTCCTTTCCCTTCTTGTTTCCCACACCCTAGTTGCCCTTCACTTTGGGGCATTTTCCTTTTGTTTCAAAATGTCTCTCATACCTCCTAGTTTTTATTTACTCTTTCAGGTTTTACACTAGTGAGACAATACGATGCTTATAGATGCAGGTCTGATTTACTTCACTTATGAGTACGGTCTCTAGCTGTGACCATTTACCTATAAAAGCCTCAAATTTATCTTTCTTTACAGCTGAGTAAGGGGCTGGGGATTTAGCTCAGTGGCACAGTGCCTGCCTTGCAAGCACAAGGTTGTGAGTTCGAACCCCAGTACTGGGGAAAAAAAACCAAACCTCTTTATAGCTGAGTAATATTCCATGATATAAAAGTACCATAATTTTTTTATCCAATCCTCAGTGGATGGACATTTGGGTTGCTTCCACAATTTAGCAATTACAAATTGCACTGCTATGAACATGGTTGTACATATATCGCTGTGATATGATGTTTTCAGATCTTCTGGGAAAATACTCAGAAGGGGAATAGCTGGGTTGAATGGGACCTCTAGACCTAGTTTACTGAGGAATCTCCAAACTGATTTCCACAGTGGCTTCACCAGTCTGCATTCCCAACAGCAGTAGAGAAGAGTTCCTATTTCTCCACAGCCTCACCCACATTTGTTATTGATTTCTTAATGTTAGCCATTCTTACTGGAGTGAGATGAAATCTCAGTGTTGTTTTCACTTGCATTTCTCGAATGACTAATGATGTGGAACATTTTCTCATGTATTTATTTGCCATTTGTATTTCTTTATCTGAGAAGTGTGTATTCATCTCAGCTGCTCATTTTGGGGGTGGGTCTTTGAATCTGGGGGGGCTGATGTTTTTTAATTCTTTATATGTTCTAGATAGAAGACCTTTGTCCAAGGGACAGTCAGCTAAAACTTTTCCCCAATTTGTGGGTTTTCTTTCCATTCTGCTGGTGATTTCTTTAGATGTGCAAAATTTTTTCAGTAGGATGACATCACAGTTGTTGATTCTTTGAAATATTTCACAGGCAGTTTGGTTTCTGTTCATGAACTCTCTGCCTACCCCTATGTCTTCGAGGCTTTTACCTAGTTTTTCTTCCAATAGATTTAGTGTTTCTGTTTTAATATTGAGATCTGTGATGCATTTCAACTTGAGTTTGGTGCACGGTGATAGACTTGGATCTATTTTCAGTCTTTGGCAGGTGGCAAGCCAATTTTTCCAGCACCATTTATTAAAGAGGCTATCGTTCTTCCAGTGAATTTGTTTGGCCCCTTTATCAAAGATTAGGTGGCTGAGTGCATTTGTGTTTGTGTCTATGTCCTCCAGTCTGTTCCACTGATCTTCCGGTCTTTTTTCAGCCAGTACCAGGTTGATTTTATTATAGTGGCTTTGTAGTATAATTTCAGGTCAGGGATTGTGATACCACCTGACTTGTCCTTGTTGCCCAGCATTGCTGTTGCTATTTTTGGGTCTCTTCTGGTTCCAGATGAATTTAAGGAATGTTTTCTCTAGATATATGAGGTATGTTAACGGTAGTTTAATGCCAACTGCATTGAATATGTACAACAATTTTGGTTGTATGGCCATTTTCACAATGTTGGTTCTTCCTATCCATGAGCAAGGGATACTTTTCCATTTACTGACATCCTCTTCAATATCTTTTCTCACAGTACTACAGTTTTCATTGCATAGATCTTTTACTTCTTTTGTTAGATTGATTCCTGAGTATTTCAACTTCTTGGATGCTATTGTGAAAGGTGTGGTTTCCTTAATTTCTCTCTCAGTCTGTTTGTTCTTTGTGTATAGGAATGCTATTGATTTTTGGGTGCTAACTTTGTATCCAGCTACACTGCTGAATTTGTTGATTAATTCAAGGAGTCTTGTGGAGTTTTTGGGGTCTTCCATGTAAAATATCATGTCATCTGCAAATAGTGGAAGTTTTACTTCTTCCTTTCCTATCCTTATTCATTTTATTTCTCTCTCTTGTCTAACTGCTAAGGCTAACGGTTCCAGAATTACAGTGAACAGGAGTGGTGACAGTGGACATCCTTGTCTTGTTCCTGACTTTAAAGTAAAAGCTTTCAGTTTTTGTCCATTTAGTATGATGTTGGCTGTTGGTTTGTCATAGATGGCTTTGATCAGATTGAGGTAAAGAACATCTATTCCTATTTTCTATAGAGTTTTTATCATGAATGCATGTTGGACTTTGTCGAAAGCTTTTTATGCATCTATTGAGGTGATCATATGGTTTTTGTCTTTGGCTCTATTGATATGGTGTATAACATTTATTGATTTGCAGATATTGAACCACTCCTGCATTCCTAGAATAAATCAAACTTGGTCATAGTGTATGATTTTCTTAATGATTTGCTGCATTTTATTTGCTAGCATTTTATTGAGTATCTTTGCATCTATATTCATTAGGGAGATTGGTCTGTAGTTCTCTTTCTTGGCTGGGTCTTTCTCCCGTTTTGGTATCAGTACAATACTTGCCTCCAGAGATGAGTTAGGGAGAACTGCCTCCTTTCCAATTGCATTGAAGAGTTTGAGGAGTGTCAGTATTAATCTTCTCTGAATTTCTTGTAAAATTCTGCTGTGAATCCATCAGGGCCTGGGCTTTTCTTTGTTGGTAGGTTTTTAATCACGTTTTCAATCTCATTAATTGATATTGGGTTG
>NW_004955581.1:16573-57844 GCF_000276665.1 Chinchilla lanigera
TTTCTTTTTCTTTTTTTTTTCCCTAGGACCAGGAATCAAACTCACAACGTTGCGCTTGCCAGGCAGGTGCTGTGCCGCTGAACTAAATTCCCAGCCCTGGAGGGTTTTCTTTCTCTCAGTTGCATTACTTTCCGCCCAGATCTTTATAATCTCCTCCCTTCTTTGGGCTTTGGGCTTGACTTGTTCTTTTTCTAAAAGTTTTAGGTGCAGCATTAGGCTATTTATTTGTTCTCTTTCTGTTTTCCTTATGTGTGAGTTCACTGCTATAAATTTCCCTCTGAGGACTGCTTTCATTGCATCCTACAGATTCCAGTAAGTTGTATTGTAGGTATTTTTTAATTTCTTCTTTAATTTCCTCCATAACCCCATTGGCTGTTCAGGAAGTGGTTGTTTATTTATTTATTTTTTTGTTTTTTTTTGTGGTAACAGGAATCAAACTCACAACCTTGCGCTTGCCAGGCAGGCACTGTGCCGCTGAGCTAAATCCCCAGTCCCAGGAGGTTGTTGTTTAATTTCCAAGTGTTTATGGAGTTTTTGGAGTTCCTTTGGCAATTAATTTCCAATTTCATTGCACTGTGGTCATATAATATGCATGGGATAATTTCAATTATTTTGCATTTAGGTAGGTATGCTCTACAGGCTAGAATGGGGTCTATTTTAGAGAAAGTCCCATGTGCAGCTGAGAAAAATATGTATTCTGATGTTGTGGGGTGGAACACTCTGTATACATCTACTAAGTCCCCCTTTGTAGATTTGGTTTAGATCTGTTATTTCTTTGCTGATTTTTTGTCGAGTTGACCTATCTCTTTGTGTCAAAGGGATGTTGAGGTCCCCTATTACAATAGTGTTATTAATTGTATGAGTTCTCATATCTGTTAAGATTTGTCTTATATAGTTTGGTGCTCCACTATATGGTGTGTATATGTTTATGATTGTTATCTCATCTCCTTGCAGTTTTCCCTTAACAAGTATGCAGTGACCTCCTTTATCTCTTTTGATTTTTCTTGGTTTGAAGTTTACATTGTCTGCAAACAATAGCGACACCTGCTTTCTTCTGGGTTCCTGTTGCATGAAGGATTGACTTTCAGTCTATAGATTGCCTTTTGAGTAAAATGGATTTCCTGTGTACAGCATATCATTGAATTTTGTTTCTTAATCCACTCTGCCAATCTTGTTTCTTTTGACTGGTGCATTGAGGCCATTTACATTTATGGTTATAACCGATACGTGTTGACTTCTCATTGTCACGTTATTTACTTGCTGTTGGTTTCCTAATTTTCCTACCTGTTTAACTGCTTGCTCTTCTTGACAGTTCCTTTCTATTGTTGTTCTTGAAATTGTGGTTGTTTTCTTCTCTGTCTACAATATCTTTTAGTACTCTTTGCAGTGATGGTTTGGCACTCATGAAGTTCTTCAGTTGTTCTTTGTCACGGAAATATTTTATTTCTCCATTGAATTTTAAGGGCAGTTTGGCAGGGTCCATCAGTCTTGGTTGGAAGCTGTTTTGTCTCAGGACCTGTAATACTTTGCTCCAAGCTCTTCTCGATTGGATGGTTTGTGTTGAGAAGTGTGCCATGATTCTGATAGGGTTTTCCTTTATAGGTAATCTGTTTCTTTTCTCTAGCAGCTTTTACAATTCTGTTCTTTTGCTGGAGATCTGGGATCTTGACTATTATATGTCTGGGTGTAGTTTTATTTTGGTTAAGGTTAGTTGGAGTTCTATATGCTTCATTTACTGATATATCACGTTCTGTTTCCATACTTGGGAACTTTAGTGCTATTATTTCTGCAAATACTCTTTTTATGTCCTTTGTGTTGCCTCCTTCATTGACTCATATTAGTCTGACATTATTCCTCTTTGCCTCATCTTGCAACTGTTGAACTGATTTTTCTGGTTCCTTGTTGATTTTAACAGATCCTTCCTTTCATGATCACTAGCTGCCATGCTGTCTTCAAAATCTGAAATTCTTATCTTCAGCTTCATTCCAGTGGTTTTGGCAGCTTTCAATGGAAACTTTGATTTCCTGGATGTCTCTTTGAATCTGGTTCATGCGTTCTAATTCATTTCTATATTTTTCATTTAATGTTTCCATCTATTGCCTATGTTCTATTTTATGTTTCCTCTTTTGGTGTGCTGAGCACTTCAATAATAATATGTATTAAAAAAAAAATAGAAATAGCAGTGAAAGGGGAAAAAAAAGCAAGATTTTGCCAGACGAGGTGGCCCATGCCTGTAATTCCACCACTTGGGAGGCTGAGGCAGGAGGATCCCTGTGGGTTCAAGGCGAGCCTGAGCTACATAGTGTGTGCGAGGCCCGCCTGAGTTACACAGTGAGTTCAAAGCCAACCTAAACTACATAGCAAGAACCTGTCTCCAAAATCAATTTTACAACAGGTGAAAAGAGCAAGAGATTTTAAAAGTTCAGTTAAAGAATAAAAATAACATACATAAACAGGTATGAAAGAAAGAAAAAGGGGGGAAGGGGGGGAAGAGGAGGAGGAGGACTTGTAAATACTCCTCGGCCAATGGTTTGGGTTGGTAAAGTTGCCTTTCAGGATCTCTAATACTGCAGTCCAACAGGGGTGCCAGAGGGTAGTGAGCTGCACCTGGGCCTTTTGTATCCCTTTCCACTTGTACTTAAGAGGATGGCACTGTATGAATGCTAAAATATACCCCACCGTCCCTGCCAGGTGAAGCACTTCAAAGGTATATTGCCCACCTCAAGGTTGTATTCACACTAAAGGGCTTTTACTGTGTTTCCTTCTGCATATCCAGAGCCGCCACTAACTAGTCCAAACCAGCTTTGCAGCATGCGGCCCAGTTAGGTCCCCCATTCACTCCAGAGGACCTAGCTCTTAGTCCATGCACCCAGACGCCAACAATCCATAAATGGAAAACTCTACCTATACAGGGCCAAGAGAAAATATTTACAAGCTATTTATCAGACAAGAGATTAATATTCTCAATATAACAGAATGCAACTCAACAGAAAAACAATTCAATTAATAACAGCAAACTGGACATGGAGGCACATGTGTGTAATCCTAGGTGCCAGGGAGCCTAAGGCAGGAGAATCAAAGTTCAAGGATAGTCTAGACAACTTAGCAAGGCTTGATCTCAAAACTAAAGAGCTCATAGTGTAGCTCACTGGTACAGTGCTTGCCTATCATGTACAAGGCCCTCGGTTCAATCACCAGTACTAGCCAGAAATCAAAAAAACCTGGCCAAATGGTGTGGGAGTCAGCACTAAAAATGTACAAATGAGTGCTTTGCTTGTAAGCTGTAATGTGGCTGTCCTGAAGGGTCAGCTGCTAATAAGACATTGGAGATGAAGCAAAGCACGACTTGGAGGGAGGCCTTGGCTTCACAGCTGCAAAACATGGGAGACGTTTTCTATGATGTTTCCCAAGTGTCCCCAGTAATATCCACTGAACTGTCTCCAACAGTGTCAGCTCAAGTGAAATATGTACTTTCCTTGAACTATCTTTTGAACTTCTTTCTCATAGAATGCCTTTTGTTCTCAATCTGCAGAAAACACCTTTGGTCTTCTTATATATTTATGAGGGTATGCTACTTTAATAAACAGTAGTCATCAGCCTCTGCTTGTGTCACGAATATTCTTTCATCACAGGACGAGTCATCAGAGATCAGTACCATCATCTGCAATACTGATATAGGAGTCCCTGTATTAACTGAGAAACTACAAAATCGTCTATTGACAATCCTCAAAAGAGAACACAAAAACAGCCTAGAATTATATAAACAATTGCTTAATGTCCCTAATCATTAGGGAAAAGTAAATCAAACCCATGAGATCTAATGGCACTACAGTGAGGATGGTTAACATCAAAATGATAAAATAAATGCTGGCAAGAATGCAAAGCAAGCCCCCATTGGAGCTGATCTGCACCTCAGACAGCTCTGTGAACTCCAGTAGCTGCTGCCACCCCCACACACGAGCTTGGGAGCAGACAGAAACCCAGAAAGCTTTAGGGGCCTGGGGTCCACTCCCCACCACCTCCCTTAGCTCTTCCCCCACTGGAGCTGAGCTGCACCTTGGACAGCTTCAAGAACTCTGGTGAGCCAACCCCACCTCTGCCTCATCAGCTCAGGAGCCAAGGCGAGCCCCAGACAACCTCAAGGGCCTTGGGTGCTCCTCGCTGCTCCCACCCGGCACCCTCAGGGAAGCTAAGCTGAAACTCAACTTCAGCGACCTCACTGATTGCACACTTACCCCACCCCCCAACATAAAAAGACTATTTGTGTGAACCTGGCGGGGCAGTGGCAGTGTATGGAAACACAGTGACCATGACCCACCCACTATTACACCCCAGTGGAAACAAGGCTGAAACCTGGACAGATTTGGGAACCCCTGACTGTAAGCCAAGCTGAGCCACACACAGCTGTGGGAGCACTGGTGATCACACTCTGCCTGTACACACACACGGTTGAGCGAGTCACACCAAACACCAGGGACCTTTGGGTCCTTGCCCCACTACTATGACATCATCCTGGGAGTGAGCCTGAGCTCCAGGGAATTTCTGCATCTCTGAAAATGACAAAACGAAAGAGCAAAATGCAATCTCAGACCTCTACCCCAACCAGAACAAATCCAGGAGATACTGACACAGATGAGCTTGGAAGTCATACACCTGAAACTTCTGAAATGATAGCAGCTGAAGTAAAGAAACACTTCCATAGAAGACATCAGATCAGAAATAATCTCTGAAGAAAGAAAAGAAATGACAACAATAATGAAAGAGTTGCTTAGCACATCTAAAGAAGACATAGAAGGAAAATACAGGAGCATAGTAAATTAATTGAAACCTTGAATGAATAGTACATGAAAGAACTGGAACGCATAAAACAGATTCAAACAGATATCCAGAAAATTAAATCTTCCATTGAAAGCTGGCAAAACTGCTTGAATGAAGCTGAAGATAGACTTTCAGAACTTGAACACAGCATTGCTGTGAATGACCGTGAAAGGAAGGATCTCTTAAAAATAACAAGAAACCAAGAAATAACAATTCAACAGCTGCAGGACAAAGCAAAGAAAAACAATGTAAGATTAATAGGTATCAGTGAAACAGAAAGTATCAGCATAAATGACATAAAGACTATTTGTGGAAGCAATAGCAGAAACTTTTCCAAGCATGGAAAAAGAATTGGACATCCAGATAAGTGAAGCGTATAGAACTCCAACTAGCCATAACCAAAATAAATCTACACCCAGACATACAGTGATCAAGACCCCAGAAATTCAACAACAGAACAGAATATTAAAAGCTGTTAGAGAAAAGTAACAAATCACCTATAAAGGAAAGCCCATCAGAATCAGGGCAGATTTCTCAACACAAACCATCAAATCAAGAAGAGCTTGGAGTGAAACATTTCAGGTTCTGAAAGAAAACAACTTCCAACCCAGATTGATGTTCCCTGCAAAAAAAACTATCTTCAAAATTAATGGAGAAATAAAGTATTTCCACAATAAAGATCAACTGAAGAACTTCATGAGAGCCAAACCAACCCTACAAAGAGTTCTAAAAGATATTCTAGAAAAAGACAAAAAAGGCCATAACTTTAAGAACAATGTAAAGGAAACACCAAGCATAGCAAGCAATTAGACAGAGGGAAACAAGAGAAACCAACAGCAGGAAAACAACATGACAAAGATAAGCCAATACATATCACTTATAACCGTCAATGTAAACAGACTCAATTCACCAACCAAAAAAAGTAGACTGGCAGATTGAATCAAGAAACAAAATCCAACAATATGCTGTATACAAGAAACACATTTAACTCAAAAGGAAATTCATAAAGTGAAAATTAAAGGACGGAAAACAATATTCCACTGCAACACACACCCAGAAAAAAGCAGGTGTCACTATTCTGTTTGCAGACAATGGGAACTTCAAACCAAGAACAATTAAAAGGTCACTACATACTTGTGAGGGAAGCACTTCAAGAAGAAGAGATAACAACCGTAAACACCTATGCACCAAACACAGAAGCACATAAGTATATAAGACAAATTCTAACAGACATGAAAAATGAAATGAGCAGCAACAAAATCATAATAGGAGACTTCAATACCCCACTGTCACAAAGAGATAGGTTAACTAGACAAAAAATTAGCAAAGAAATAACAGAACTGAACCAAACATGTGAACAAATGGACTTAGTAGACCAGTACAGAATGTTCCACCCAACAGCATCAGAATACACATTCTTCTCAGCTGCACATGGGACATTCTCTAAAATAGACCATATGCTAGCACATAGAACATGCTTAAGGAAATGCAAAGAAGTTGAAATTACCTCATGCATACTATCAGACCATAGGGCAATGAAAGTGGAAATTAACGACAAAGGAAATCACAGTAACTCATAAACACATGGAAATTAAACAGCACCCTCCTGCACAATCACTGGGTCACAGATGAAATCGAAGAAGAAATTAAACACTACGTACAATCAAATGAAAACGTAGACACAACTTACAGGAACCTGTGGGATGCAATGAAAGCAGTCCTCAGGGGGAAATTTATAGCAGTGAATTCCTACCTCCAGAAAACAAAATGAGCACAAATAAACAATCTTATGCTGCACCTTAAGCTTCTAGAAAAAGAAGAAGAAATCAAACCAAAAGCCAAGAGAAGGCAGGAAATTATAAAGCTCAGGACAGAAATTAATGCAATGGGGACTAAAAAAAAAAAAAAAAATATGAAGAACTGATGAATCGAAGAGTTGGTTCTTTGAAAAAATAAAACTGATAAATCCCTAGCCTACTTCATTAAACAAAGGAAAGAAAAAACGGAAATACATGCAATAAGGAATGAAAGAGATGAAATCACTACAGATCCTGTGGAAATTCAGAAGATCATCAGTACCTACTCTGAAAATTTTTACTCTCACAGGATGGAAAACACAAAGGAAATGGGCAGCTTTCTAGAAACACATGAACTACCAAAGCTGAATGAAGAAGATATAAAAATCCTCAATAACCTTATATCAGCAAGCAAAACTGAAAATGTAATAAAAAACTTGCCAATGAAGAAAAGCCCAAGTCCTGACGGATTTACAGCTCAATTCTACAAGAAATTTAGAGAAGATTTAATGCCAATACTTCTCAAACTATTTAAGGAAATTGAAAAATAAAGAATTCTCCCCAACTCATTTCTGGAGGCAAATATTATCCTGATAGCAAAACCAGAGAAAGACCCAACCAAAAAAGAGAACTACAGGCCAATCTCCCTAATGAACACAGATGCAAAAATTCTCAATAAAACAGTAGCAAACATAATGCAACAAATCATCAAGAAAATTATACACCATGACCAAGTGGGATTCATCCCAGGAATGCAGGGGTGGTTCAATATACACAAATCAAATAATGTAATACACCATATCAATAGAGCCAACGACAAAAATCACATGATCATCTCAACTGATGCAGAAAAAGCTTTTGATAAAGTCCAACACTTATTCGTGATAAAAACCCTACAGAAAATTGGCATAGATTGACTTTACTTCAATCTGATAAAAGCCATCTGTGAGAAACTCACATCTAACATCATTCTAAATGGTCAAAAACTGAAAGCTTTCATTTTAAAGTCAGGAACAAGACAAGGACGTCCACTGTCACCACTCCTATTCAATATAGTTCTGGAAATATTAGCTAGAGCATTTAGACAAGAGAGAGAGATAAGAGGAATAAGGATAGGAAAAGAAGTGAAATTATTATTCGCAGATGACATGATACTCTACATAGAAGACCCCAAAAACTCCACCAAAAGGCTTATAGATTTAATAACTAAATTCAGTAGCATAGCTGGATACAAAGTCAACACTCAAAAATCAATCGCATTCCTATACACAAACAAGCAGACTGAGAAACTGGTGAAACCACACCTTTCAAAGTAACATCTAAAAAATGAAATACTTAGGAATCAATCTAACAAAGGAAGTAGAAGATCTATACAGTAAAAATTACAATACTCTGAAAAAAGAAATCAAAGAAGATTCCAGAAAATGGAAAGATGTTCCTTGCTCATGGATAGGAAGAACCAACATTGTGAAAATGGCCATACTCCCAAAATTGTTGTACAGATTCAATGCAATCCCTATTAAAATACCATTAGTATACCACACAGATATAGAGAAAACATTCCTAAAATTCATCTGGAACCAGAAGAGGCCTAGAATAGCAGAAGCAATCCTAGGAAACAAAGGAAAGGTAGGAGGCATCATAATCCCTGACCTGAATTTATACTACAAAGCTACTGTGATAAAATCAACATGGTAGAGGCAAAAAAGCAGACCTGAAGATCAATGGAACAGGTTAGAAGATGCAGACACAACTACAAACACACACAGCCTATTTTTGACAAAGGGGCCAAACATATTCACTGGAAAGAAGATAGCCTCTTTAACAAATGGTGCTGGAAAAAGTGGCTTTCCACATGCCAAAGACTAAAACTAGACCCATGTCTATCACCATGCACTAAACTAAAGTCAAAATGGATCAAAGATCTCAATATCAAAACAAAAACACTAAATCTACTGGAAGAGAAAGTAGGTCAAACTCTCAAAGACACAGGGGTAGACAGAGAGTTCATGAACAAAAACCAAACTGCACAGGAAATACTTCAAAGAATCAACAACTGGGATCTCCCCTCATTGAAAAGTTTCTGCACATCAAAAGAAATTACCAACAGAGTAAAAAGAAAACCCACAAATTGGGAAAAAATTTTATCCAACTGCCCTTCAGACAAAGGACTCCTATCTAGAACATATAAAGAATTTTTAAAAAATCAGGCCCCAAAAGTTAAAAGACCCAATCCAAAAATGGGCATCTGAGATGAACACACACTTCTCAGAAAAGAAATAGTAATGGCAAATAAATATATAAAAAAATGTTCAACATCATTAGTCATTTGAGAAATGCAAATTAAAACAACGCTAAGATTTCATCTCACCCCACAAAGAATGGCTATCATTAAGAAATCAACCAATAACAAATGCTGGAGAGGCTGTGGGGAAAAAGGAACACTTCTACACTGCTGGTGGGAGTGTCGATTGGTGAAACCACTGTGGAAATCAGTCTGGAGATTCCTCACAAAACTAGGATTAGAAGTCCCACTCAACACAGTTATTCCCCTTCTAGGTATATTTCCAGAAGGATTAAAAATGTCATACCACAGTGATATATGTGCACCCATGTTTATAGTGGTGCAATTTGTCATAGCTAAATCTTGGAAACAACCCAAATGCCCATCAACTGAGGAATGGATAAAAAAGATGTGGTATTTCTACACAATGGAGTATTACTCAGCTATAAAAAAAGATAAACTCGAGGCTTTTATAGGTAAGCAACTAGAGACCATAATCATAAGTGAAATGAATTGGACCCACATGTGTAAACATCATATTGTCTCCCTGGTGTAAGAACATAAAAGAGTAAATAAAACCCAAAATGTACAATAGGTAATAAGAAAGGGAAAGAAACTGCTCAAAGGAAGGAATAACTGGGATGAGGGAAAAGAAGAAAAAGAAAGTACTAAGGCATTATATATATATATATGGATCGGTAGCATAACTGTACTGTTGGTATCTGATGGTTTGTTGAGGGGAACAGTTGATGATTAGAAGTTTTTTTAAAATATTTTGACCAATTTTGCATGCTTGTATCTGATAATCTGAGCAACTTATGTGACAATAACAATTTGCAGTATAATATCCATTGGTGAATTCCTACAATCCTGCCTAGTGACATTACGTATTGTCTGTAATGTTCTTTTGAATTATTATTTTCTTATTCCCTTCAATGATTTGATCAATCTTCTATTCATACATCTGGTAATCTGAGCAACTTCATTAAAGATAACAAATGTAATATAACAACCACTGTCAGTCTCTATCATTTGGTTTTTTGGTTTTTTTTCCCAGTACCGGGAATCAAAGTCATGACCTTGCCCTTGCCAGGCAGGTGCTGTGCCACTCAGCTAAATTCCCAGCCCCTATCATTTGGTTTGAAACCCTGTATCATTTTTAATGTTCTTGCTTTGTGTTGTTTATATTTTGCTACTGTTTCTTTTTTTCTACAATTTTCTTTAAAATAAAAAGAAAAGGATACAAAGAAAGGGACACACTCCTACACTACTGGTAGACATGTAAAATATACAGCCACTATAAAATAAAGGATGAAAGACACAGAACAGCTATCCCACATATATTCACTCAAAGGAAATTAATCCTGTGTTTTGAAGAGAAATCTGTAGTTTCACATTTACTGCAGCACTGTTTACAAAAGCCATGATGCATAACCAACCTGCGTGTCCACTAACTGATAATGGATAAAGAAAATGTGGTACATACCCATGGAAACACTACTGAGCCATTTTAAAAAAGAAGCAAAATTCTTTCATTATAGCAACATGGATGAAACTAGAGGACATTATGTTAAGCCAAGTGAGTGTCAGGCACAGAAAGACAAATGCTCCATATTCTCACTTATATATGCAAGTTAAACTGGATCTCGGAGAAACAGAGAATAAAACAGTGGTGAGTAGCTTCTGGAAAGCATGTGCAAAGTGGGCAGGATGGAGAGAAGATGGTTAATGCACACAGGGGTGGAGCTGGATAGGAGCAAGAACTTCTAATGTTTCATGGATTAGCAATAATTGAGTATTTCAAAAAACTAGTACACAGGATTTTAATGTTCCCAGTACAAACCAGTGATAGATGTCAGGTTGTATTCATGTACTGAAAGCCATGCTCTACCCTATAAATGTACAAATGGTACATGACAGCTAAAAATATACAAAAGTAGCATTAAAACTTGGACATGGTTCCTACATTTACTAACCAAAAAGAAAGTAACTGCTACTCAAGAGTTATTAGGGTGAGGGGCTTCACTCACCCAAAGCCACCAGATTACTGTAGGTCTCCAGCATCACTTCTCTGTAGAGGTTCCTCTGGGCATCACTGAGGTCCTTCCACTCCTCCCAGGTGAAGTCCACAGACACATCCTCAAATGACACCAGGCCCTGTAAGGGAACATTTCTCATCAACCCAAATCTTCACTGGGCCAAAAGAACAGGACTGTAGGGGTTAACTCTTCTATGTGAACTTATGCCTTACGTGTGTTTTTTGTAAGATACAGCTTGATTTGTACTTGACATTATAGGAGAAAAAAAATTAAAAATATCTTGGCTCTGTACTAATTTAGTATTCAAAAATAATCCCAGTACTCTGGGGGACTGAGGCAGGAGGATTCCAAGTTGAAGCCTAGCCTGGGCTACTGATGACTTAGCAAGACCCTCCCTAGAAATAAAAAAAATTTTAAAAAGGGATGGAGATATAGCTCAGGGCAATGGTCCTGCAGTGAATCCCCAGAACCCAACTCCCCACAAAACCAAACAAACAAAAAAGCTATTACATAATTTATTTTATAGATTTGTTTTGTCAGGAGCAGCTGGAGCTGGAAATTGGTCATATGTGTGACAGCAGGACAGAGCCAGAGTGCCTCAAGCAGTCAAGCTACCTCAGCCTTAAAATAACATCAAGCCTGGACAATTTCAGTCTTTAGTAGCTAAGGCAATCTTGCCTTTCATGATACTAACTTTGCAAGGGTACAAATGCCCCTACTGTTGTTAGTCAGTCCTCTTGCCCACTCCACCTGACTCCAGCTTTTGTCTCTTATCTATCTTTTTCTCATACCTGCCGCCATTCCTCCCCATGGTACACCAAGAGACCGAAAAGTCCCTACACTGTTTGTTTGAGAAGTGAGCTATGTAATCCTGGCTGGCCTTGAACTCACAGAGATTCCCTTGCTTCAGCTTCCTGAATGCTAAGATTACAGCACCCAGCTCTCCTTTATACATTGTTCTTGTTCCTAGCAAGAACAAGGGAGTAACATTCTGCTCCTAAAAAGAGCCAACAGTGTAGTGTGAAGACTTAAGCATAACACACTGCCAACAATGTGTTCAATAACCTATGGCATCTGTTCAATTTAGAAAAGAGTACAAATGAAGCAGAAAAAACAGCTTGTGTTAACAAGCTGTGCATCACTGAACTGGCAGGCTCAAAACTTCTACATGAATATGTTCTCATAAATATGCAGGAATGGAAATTGTGAAAACACACACACACACAAAATAAATAAATCAGAAGTTCATATGTGTGTTCCTGGGCATAGATGAATGAGAAAGCAGTAAACATGTTCAATCACTGATAATCTAGTGCTTTTGCATTTAAATACTTGGCCTAATTCAAACAACTTAATCTTCAGGTGTTCTGCATTACAGGTAAGTTACTTATATATTACAGTTATGGGCATGCTTCTGTTTCCTTCCTAAATCCAAAACAATTTCTAATACCCATATAGAAGTGAACATCACTCACTTCCTAAGAGATAAAGCAAATAATGAGGGGCCAATATAAAGTGGTAAGTTTCTTGAACAGACCTGCAGTTTGAAACTCATCTCACGAGAGAATGGTAAAGAACTTAAGAGTCTTTTAAAGGGAAAGAAACCAGAGTAACACATTACTGCTTATATTAGGAGATACAGCAAAGTGGGCACCGTTCCAGACAGACTGCTTCAGGCTTCAAAGCTCAGGAGGCAGATAAGTATGCCACTGGCCAGGTTTAAGGACACAACACAGCTATCTAGTGCAGGCACACACTGGGGAACAGTTATACAAGAATGACTTAGGAGTAGACAACTACACATGTGCTAGTTCAGTCAACATGCAAGAATATAAATACATGATAACCACCTGCATAACAGTCAAACAATAAAGACACAGGCTGCTCTCTTGATTCTGCCTGCCCTTGGAACTGATGTCTGTTGCGTGTGCATTCTTCTCCCTGAGGATCTGACCTACCAAAGTACCCCTTCAGGCTCCTGGCCACAGCATGGCCTTAAGAACACAGAATAGGAAAAAAAAAAAAAAAAAAAAAGAACACAGAATAGGGAACTTATCCAAGACAAAGAGCAAAAAAGGAAACAAAAGAGTACAATGAAACCCTGCCCACTGCCCCCCGACCATTGTGGCAGCCAAGGTGGGCCTTGGGAGCCTTGGTGAGCCTGTGGGGGGAAACCCCGCCCACCATCCCTCTACCATCCAGGGAGCCTCCATCTGGAGGAACCCTGGTGCCTGGTCCATACTCCTACACTGCAGGTTGGGCAACCAGCTCACGAAGCACCCAGGACATGGAACCAGCTCCTTCACAGGAACCCAGAGCAAATCGACTCTAACATGTGGAAACACTTTACATAAAAACTCCTAATTTACAATCAGTTCTGTTATACAACTACCAACTCTGTGCTCCTATGGTCTAAAGTACAAAATTCATAGTTATCACAGTTTGTCAGTTTCTAAATTGTGTTTATTGCTAATTGTACTACTGTAGCTAGGACGTCATATCTGTTGTAACCAGTTGTTCTTCCTTGTGTAACAACATTGGGAAGCTCTGGGGCAATAATCTCACCACAACCCTACACCAAAAGACTGGGGACTGAGCCAAACAGAAACCAACATCCCACTTTCAATTAATTGGGAAGGTAGGATTGTGGGACAGACAAAAAACAAGAATCTCCTACACACAGAAGATATCCCTGAAGTACAGACTATTCTTGGAGAGGCCTTGATACTAGTGATATAGCTACCTACTACCAAAACTCACCAGGATCATCACAAGAAACAAATAAAAAATTTTTTTTGAAATAGAAAAATGTGAAAACACAGGAGCAAAACACAATCTCAGACCTCTAGCCCACCTAGAACAAGTCCAGGAGACAGAGACATAGAAGAAATTGGAAGCCACACACTTGAAATTTCTGAAATGCTAAAATTTAAGCAAAGAAACAACTCCAGGAGGCTACAGAGCAAATCAAATCAGAAATAATCTCTCAAGTAAAAAAAAGAAATTACAACCATAATGAAAGGATCGCTCAGCATGTCCAAAGAAGACATAAAAAAATACAGGAACACAGAAAAATGATGGAAACCTTGAATACTATTGGAAAGAATTAGAATGCATGAAACAGATTCAAAGCAATATCCAGGAAATTAGAAATTCCATTGAAAACTGGTAAAAACCTCTTGAACAAAACTGAAGACAGACTTTCAGACCTTGAAGACGGGATTGCAGCTAGCAATCACAAGAGGAAAGATCTCTTAAAAATAATAAGTAGGAAATAATTCAACATCTGCAATATGATGCAAAGAAAAAAAAGACTGATAGTTGTCAATGAAAAAAGCAGGAGTCAATACAAATGACATAAAAAGACTATTTGCGGTATAGCAGAAAATTTCCCAGACATGGGAAAAGAACCTGACATACAGTTAAGTGAAGCATACATAACTCCAATTAGCCATAACCAAAATAAATCCATACCCAAACATACACTCAAGATCCCAGAAATTCACCACAAGAACAGAATATTAAAATCTGTTAGAGAAAAGAAACAGATCACCTATAAAAGAAAGCCCATCAGAATCATGGCAGATTTCTCAACACAAACCATCATGTGAAGAAGAGCTTAGAGTAAAGTATTTCAGGTCCTGAAATAAAACAACTTCCAAATCCATACTGATGTACCCTGCAAAAGTATCTTTCAAAGTTAATGGATAAACAAGATACTTCCATGACAAAAAAACAACTGAAGAAATTCATGACCATCAAAGCAACCCTACAAAGAGTACTGAAAGATATTCTAGAAAGAAATACAAATGACATTTCCAAGAATAACAATAAGAAGGAACCACCAAGCAGAGCAAGCAATTAAACAGAGGAGGAAAGTAGCTGGGTGTGGTGGTGCATACCTGTAATCCCAGCACTCAGGAGGCTGAGCTAGGAGGATTGTTGTGAGTTTGAGACCAGCCGGGGCTACAAAGTGAGCTCAAGGCCGGCCTGAACTGCATAGCAAGACCCTGTGTCAAAAAGACTAAAAAAAAAAAAAGAGAGAGAGAGAGAGAGAGAGAGAGAGAGAGAGACAGAGAAAAGTAAGGAACCAAGAGCAGGAAAATAACATGACAAAGATAAGCCAATACTTATCAGTTATAACCATAAATGTAAGTGGCCTGAACTCACCAATCAAAAGAAACAGACTGGCAGAGTGGATCAAGAAGCAACATCCAACAATATGCTGCATGCAAGAAACACATTTAACTCAAAAAGAAATCCACAAACTGAAAGTCCAAGGATGGAAAATAATAATGTGACAGGAATCCAGAAAAAAACAGGGGTAGCTATTCTGCTTGCAGACAATGCAAACTTCAAACCAAGAATGATCAAAAGATATAAAGAAGGTCACTATATACTTGTTAGGAGAAAACTGCAAAAGGGGAAGAGATAACAATCATAAATATGTATGCACCAAATACAGAAACACCCAACTACATAAGACAAATATTAACGGACAGAAAAACATCAAATAAGCAATAACACAATCATAATGGGGGACCTTAACACCCCATTGTCACAAAGACATGGATCAACTAGACAAAAAATCAGCAAAGAAATAATAGAACTGAACCAAACTTGTGAAATGGACTTAGTAGATGTTTACAGACTGTTCTACCCAACAACATCAGAATACACATTCTTGTCAGCTGCACATGGAATGTTCTCTAAAATAGACCATATGGTAGCCTATAGAACATGTTTAAATAAATGCAAAGGAATTGAAATTATCCCATGTATATTATCTGACCATAGTGCAATGAAATTGGAAATTAAAAACTTACCAACAAAGAAAAGTCCAAGACCTGATGGATTCACAGCTGAATTCTACAAGAAATTTAGGAAAGATTTAATGCCAATACTTCACAAACTCTTTAATGAAATTGAAAGGGAAATAATTCTCCCTAACTCATTCCTGGAGACAAGTATTGCCCTGATACCAAAACCAGAGAAAGACCCAACCAAAAAAAGAGAACTACAGGCCAATCTCCCTGAAGAACACAGACGCTAAAATCCTCAATAAAATACTAGCAAACAGAATGCAGCAAATCATCAAGAAGACTACATATCATGACCAAGTGGGATTCATCCCAGGAATGCAGGGATTGTTCAATATATGCAAATCAATAAATGTAATACACAGAGCGGAAGACAAAAACCACATGATCATCTCAATAGATGCAGAAAAAGCTTTTGATAAAGTCCAACACTCATTCATAACAAAAACCCTACAGAAAATAGGAATAGATGGTCTTTACCACAATCTGATAAACACCATCTATGACAAAACAACAGCCAACATCATACTAAAAGGACAAAAACCGAAAGCTTTCAACTTTAAAGTCAGGCAGAAGACAAAAATGTCCACTCTCTCCACTCTTAGTCAATATAATTCTAGAAACATTAGCCAGAGCAATTACACAAGAGAGAGAGAGATAAGAGGAATAAGGATAGGAAAAGAAGAAGTGAAATTATTATTCGAAGATGACATGATACTCTACATAGAAGATCCCAAAATCTCCACCAAAAGACTTCTAGATTTAGTAAGCAAATTCAGTAGCGTAGCTGGATACAAAGTCAACACTCAAAATACAACGGTATTCCTATACACAAACAACACACTGAAAGAAACTAGGAAAACTACACCCTTCACAATAGCATCCAAAGAAATGAAATACTTAGGAATCAATCTAACAGAGGAAGTAAAAGGTCTGTACAGTGAAAAATTACAGTACTCTGAAAAAAGAGATCGAAGAGGATTTCAGAAGATGGAAACATATTCCTTGCACATGGATAGGAAGAACCAACACTGTGAAAATGGCCATACTCCCAAAACTGTGATACAGATTTAATGCAATCCTGATCAATCCCCATTAGTATATCTCACAGATCTAGAGAAAATATCCCTAAAATTCATCTGAAACTAATGGAGACTTAGAATAGCAAAAGCAACCCCGGGCAACAAAGGAAAGGCAGAATGCATCACAATCCCAGACTTGAAATTATACTACAAAGCTACTGTGATAAAATCAGCATGGTACTGGCAAAAAAAAAACAGACCTGAGGATCAATGGAACAGACAAGAAGATGCAGACACAACTAACAAACACACAAGGGCTGGGGATATAGCCCAGTGATACAAGTGCCTGCCTGGCAAGTGCAAGGTCCTGAGTTCAATTCCTCAGGGGAAAAAAAAAAAAAAGACAACTACAAATACACTCAGCCATCTTATCTTTGACAAAAGGGCCAAACATGTTCACTGCGAGAAAGATAACCTCTTTAATAAATGGTGCTGGAAAAACTGGCTCTGTACATACCAAAGAGTAAAACTAGACCCATGTCTATCAACATGCACTAAAGTCAAAATGAATCAAAGATCTAAATATTAAAATAGAAACACTAAATCTATGGGAGGAGAAAGTAGGTAGAAATCTTGAAGACATAGGGGTAGATAGAGTTCATGAAAAAAAAAAAATCAAACTACACAGGAAATATTTTAAAGAATCAATAATTGGGATCTCATCTTATTGAAAAGTTTTTGCACATCAAAATAAATCACCAACAGGAAAGGAAAACCCATGAATCGGGAAAAAGTTTTAGCCAATTGTCCCTCAGACAAAGGACTTCTACCTAGAACATGTAAAGAATTTTTAAAAAAATCAGGCCTCGCAAAAGCGCCTGCCTGGCAAGCGCAAGGTCATGAGTTCGGTTCCCAGTACCGGAGAAAAACCAAAAAAAAAAAAAAAAAAAAAAAAAAAAAAAAATCAGGCCTCCAAAATTTAAAGACCCAATCCAAACATGGGCATCTGAGATGAATATACACTTCTCAGATGAAGAAATACAAATGGCAAATACATACATGAAAAAATGTTCAACATCATTGGTCATTTGAGAAATGCAAATTAAAACAACACTGAGATTCAATCTCAGTCCAGAAAGAATGGCTCTCATCAAGAAATCAACTGATAACAAATCCTGGAGAGGCTGTGGGGAAAAAGGAACATTTCTCTACTGTTGGTGGGAGTATAGACTGGTACTATCACTGTGGAAATCAGTGTGGGGATTTCTCAAAAAGCTAAGATTAGAGGTCCCATTTGGCTCAACTATTCCCCTTCTCAGTACTTTTCCAGAAGAACTGAAAACATCATACCACAGCAATATATATGCACCCATGTTTATAGCAATTTGTCATAGCTAAATCTTGGAAACAACCCAAATATCCATCAATTGAGAATAGATAAAATAGATGTGGTATTTTTATACACTGGAGTATTACTCAACTATAAAGATAAACTCAAGGCTTTTATATGTAAATGGATATAACCAGAAACCATACTCATAAGTAAAATAATCAAACCTCCATGTGTAAACATCGTATTGTCTCCCTAGTGTAAGAAACTGAAAGAGGAAATAACATTGAAAAGGTACAATGGATATTGTGAATGGGAAAGAAACTGCTCAAAAGGAAAGAACAACTGGGATGGGGGAAAGGGGGAAGGGGAAAAGAAAGAAGGAAAAAAATATATATATATACACACACACACAAGTTAGCTAAGACAATTGTACAACTGGTTTCCATTGGTTTATTGAAAGGAACACTTCATGCTTAATCATTTGATCAATTTTGCACATCCACAGCTGGTAATCTGAACTACTTTAATGACAACAATATGCACTATAACAACCACTGTTATTTTCCTATCATCTTGTCTTGAAATTCTGTATCATTTTCACTGTTTATTTTTATTTTTTACTCTCTTTAAAATAAAAAAATAAAGAAAAAGTAGGACTATAATTTGATACTAATTGGTTGTGCCTAGGTTGAAAATGGGAGTCTACTTCCAAACTGTTTGCATGAGTACAAACTTGTGCTATAATCTAAAATTAAGGGAAAGGACAATGCATAGAATAGACAGAAGTTACACTGATCTTAAACACACTGTTTGAAGTATCTGTGATCAAGTATGCATGGAAACCAAATGGCATAAAATATATGATTTAGAGCTCAGCAGGAAGATTTATGGTGAAGACTCAGAAGTAGCAGAATCTCCACGGTCACTGAAACCAGCCCAACGAGAGAAATGGCTCACAGAGAACCTACAAGGTTGAAAGAAAAATAGAAAGAAGTGTAGAATGTGACAAAACAATATTCAGAGTTCAAGGAACAGGAACAGATCAAGAACAGAAGAAGACTTTTAATATTTATTCTTGGAATAAAGAAAAGTTCAATATTAAGAAATCAATGCACTTCACTGTATTCACAGAGCTATAAAAAAATCCTGTAATTATCCACATAAGCATGAAGAGGTATTTTACACAACATTGTCCATCTGTAATAAAAGCCTTCAATTAAAGAATTCAGGGCATCCTTCCCTAACATGACAAAATGTCTCGTAGCCTGAAGACAACATGGCAGTTAAAGAGCAAGGTAAGAGGTACAAAAGATGCACTGGACAGAGGTATTAGTCAACTGAAATGAAAAGAATAAAAAATGAGAAATATTATGATTTGCATGTAATTATATACCTATACAACATAAGAGAATCTCAGAACTACTCCAAATAAAAATTCAGTAAGTTCACAGACTATAAAAATAACAATGTTGAATTCATATATATGAGAACATTCACTTAATAACAAAAAGACCAAAAAGAAGAAATACCTGAATACACATTTAACAACAGAAATATCTTGGGCTGGGGATGTGGCTCAGTGGTAGCACTATTGCCTTGCAGGCTCAGTGGTAGCACTCTTGCCCTGCATGCTCAAGGCCCTGAGTCCCCAGCACCAAAAAAAAAGAACAAAAATATCTTCAGTATATGAAGGGAGAAAGAAGTAAAGGATGCAAGAAGGAATAAGTAAATAAAAAGACTACAATACTCAAAGCAGTAAAATTCTTCATTACAAAGATAGCACCACTAACATAATCTTCAATCTTCATAGAAACATCACATTCTTAGACATATGTAAGTTAATTTTAAAGTTCTAATGAAAAATTAAGCAAAAACAGACAGGGTATGACAGGTCATTTCTTTCTCCCAAATCCAGCTCCCTCCCTGTGTTAATGAGCTTGGGCTGCTATAACAAATGCCACACACTAAATGGTTAAACAAAAATTTTGTTTCTCAAAAAAGTCCAGAATCAAGGTGCTAGTGGATTCAGATCCTGGAAGTGATGAAGTCTCGCTTCCTGACTTAACAATGGTGCCTCCTTGATGCATTCTTGAATAGTGTACGGAGAGCAAAAGGTCTTCCAGCACCATCAATTCTGTGAGATAAGGGACCGACACTCACAGCCTCATTGAACCGTAATTACCAAAAGTCCTATCTCCAAATATAGTCACATTAGGCTGTAGGGATAGGCCTCCCCATTTAAATTCTTTGGGGACACAATTCACCTATAGCATTAACTGTGATGCTCTTCACTGAGGAAAGTATCCCCTTGCAGTGCAACTCAAACGAACTTGCAATCCCTCATTTGCCTGTGTGACCAAGGGCATCTGAATAGAACTAGTAAGTGTTCTTCTAAGCAGTAGTCATAGGAGCCACACATAGGTCATAATGTTCTCCTTATTTCACGAGGACTAACAATGTCACATAAAGAGTTAATAATCTCTCTGGGGCTCTGTATCAGAGAGCAGCAAACCCTCATCCAACCCTTCATGGAGAGGAAATATGAGTGTAAAAGAAAATACTAAATGACTAAAATAGTTTAAATTCTAAAGAGCTGAAAGAGTTATGGAGTGGCTATTAACTATGTTACCTAGTTAACTGTTACTTACGCATTCATTTATGGTAACAAGTACTGCAAGTGTTACCAAGTCCTATGTTTACAACCTCATAGATTCACATCTTAAGAAAAATAGGATGAAAACCAGAAGGACAATAGTACATTTCAGTTACTATTAGGTTCATTTCAAAAAAAAAAAAAAAAAAAACAAAGAAAAAATGATGCAGGCAGGAATAAAAATAGAGAGCTACTAGAAATTTGAGGACATGTAAGATTGCAAAACTTGGAAAGTTGTTCTCACAGAATATACAACAAAAATGCCTTTACAAAGAAAAATAAATTTCTTCATGACAAGTTACAATCTTATGACATTAAGACCTGTGAATTAATTAAGGTTATCTCAACAAATTCTTTACGTTGCTAAAAATGGACCAGAGAGAAGACTGAGAAATTCTCCTAAGAAAAATGTAAGATGCAAAAAAATATACATATATGGAAAAAAATTGCAGACAATGACAAGCCTCAAAAAAATTTGAGGTAAGTAGAATGATAGCAAGACAAATTTACTTGGATATGGTAAACATACACCTGTAATCCCAGCACTCTGGGAAGCTGAGACAGGAGAATTTCAAAATTGAGCCCAGCCTGGGCATCTAAGAAACTTGGCAAGATCATCTCAAAATAAAAAATAAAAAAGGGGTTGGAGACATAGTAGCTCTGTACAAAGGCACTAGGTTTCATCCATGGCACCAAAATAAAGCAAAAAAAGTATGTGTATTTTTGAGTGTTATACCATCATATAACAATCAACCCAAAACAAAACTAGAGGTGGACTAAGATTGTAAGAACCTTCCAAGTCTATGAAAAATAAATATGCCTAAAGTGGTCCCTAGTTCTTTATTATACTGAAGTGCATTCATCCACCAAGACAAAATTTGTTAAATTTTCTGCATCTACTGAGATGGCTGTTTCTAACTGTTGTACTGATATGATTTTTGGTTGCCAACCCACCTTACATTACTAGAATGAATCTAACTTGGTGCTTGAGTATGATTACTTTTATATGCTGCTAAGTTCTGTTTCCTTGTATTTTTGAAGGACTTTATATGTATATGTTTAAGATACACTGGTAATGGGTTAACATTATCCCTTAGTTACTGTGGACTGATCAGGTCTGTAATCTCCCAAACAAGTGGATGGCAAAGGTTTAAACAAATGAGACAAGTGATATGACTGTAGGGCTCCATGAGGTTCAAAACCCTCTAAAAGAATTCAAGATTCTCTGGAGGCTAAGACAAAGAACTTCTCTGGACAGCCCATATTTATTTGGTTTTCAAACAAAGGAGGAGCATATTTAAGAAAATGAGGGAATCTAGCAGGACCTTGGGAAATACCTTCCCAAGCAGTAAATTATGTCAGTCAGGAGAACTACCTTATCTTCAGGTTGACATTTATTGTAGGAGTGTGGAGCCTGTAACTGCAGTCTCCTTTTAGTTAACTGGAGTTGGAGCCAAACATCCTCAGCTGTGGCCTTATTTGCCTTTTGAGCTTCACAGGCCAATAAAGGCATCACAGAGGTTCACTTACTATGAGTCTGCTGCCCATCTCCAGAGAAGGGGCTTAGGCCTTGGACAAACTGACAAATAAACATGAAAAGCCACCTGGTTAATATTAAATGTTGCTTAGAGACACTTCATAGTCATCGCCATAACAATGGTCTAAATTTTTATTTTCTTGTGAAATCTTTGTATCTTTGCACAGTTTTGGTATCACTGTAAAAGTACTTCATAAAATGAGATTACAAGTATCTCCACCATTTCGTGTTTTTTGGACAGTTAGGGATGAACTGGTATTAAATCTCCAAATGTTTGGTAAAATTGGCCAGGGAGTTTATGGACACAAGATTTTGTCTGTATTACTAGCAAAAGTCAACTACACACCATCTCCTCACTCAAGCTAGGACTATACAGATTTTTTTTTCAGTCAGTTGTACTTTGTATTTCTAGAAATTTGCCCATTTTATTATGTGAATTATGTCATATATTGGCATATAATTGCATTATTCTTCTCAAAATATCTTTTTTTTTTTTTTTTTTGGTAAAGTAGGCAGTAAAGTTGTTTCCTTAATATCTGATTTTACTTGTGTGAGTATTCTGGTTTTTTCCCTGGTGTTATAACCCTTAACGAAGTTGATAGGACATATTATTTAGAAGCTTTGTTATTTTAATCTTATTTATCATTCATGGTTGTCTTCATTTGAGTTACCATATGGAGTCTGATGCTAAACATTCTACCCAATCCTGTATTTCCAAGCCCCTGGCAATTAGCAGGACAAAAGAACTAGACATGGCCGCTGAATCACTTCCAAGCCAAGCACAGAAGTACAGCAGTCCCTCACCATACTGCAATTCACTTATTGCAGCTTCACTGCATTGTGGGTTTTTAAAAAATATACATCTAATTCTGTATCACGGAGTTTTCACTGTATCAAGGGATTTTGCAATATATAGGTATTTATTTAATATTTATGATTTTAATTACTTTTGCCTAAAAAATTTAAAATACAAAAATGTTAATTCAAACATTAAAAGAATATTAAATCAAAATAGAAAACAGTAATGTATTTCATCAGCAGATAAATAACATACTGTACACAATGGAAATGCAGTATGCCACTATCGCTTGCACAAGTTTGCCAACTTGAAACTGTACACAGCACACTATTGGCTGATGGAAGGGAGGGAGACCAACCACAGCACTGTGTTCTGTATCCTGAGCGCTGACTGGCTCGGTGACTGTAGCATCAGTCTGTTTGCTATCCCTCACTGTGCCCATACATTCACATCTCTCCTTGTCCACGTCACATAAAGCACCCATACAGAATTTCACATGTTGTTAAAATTACATAGGTTTAAGAATGCAGAAAGTGCCTAGGCGCAAATAAAGTGTGTGTAAGAGTGTTGGAAAAGTTAATACGAGTAGCAAAGGTTTACAGGAGTGTAGGAAGGGTTTATAAAGCCTTAAAATATAAATAATAAAATAAATATAATGCCGCTACTTTGCATTTTCACCTATCTCAGGGGTCTCTGGAACATAACTCCCACAATAAGTGACGGATCACTGTACTAGTATCCAGCCTGGATCATGGTCTAGATGTACAATCTATAAGATGAGGACACCACCACCAGCTTGGGCCAAGTCACACTGCAGCATCATGCGCTCCTAGTTGATCTGCCAGAGAAGGGTAGAAATTCATCCTTTGATGCCACTGAGATAAAGTAATTATTTTTTAGTCAAATAAGATGGGCTAGGGCTAGGGTTATAGCTCAGCAGCCCAAACACCTGCCTGGCAAATGCAAGATCTTGAGTTCGATTCCCAGCACCAAAAAAAAAGACTGAGTCAAATAAGATGGGCTTTAACAATTCCCCACATTCCCAGAAGGGAGTAGAAAACAATTCCCCACATTCCCATAGAAGGAGCAGAAAGACCAACTGACTTGACACGAGAATAACTATTTTCAGGGCAGTCATGGAGAAGAGAGTAACACACAGGTGGTAGGTGTGTGTACCCCAGAATATGAAGATAGATATAGCGCTCCACATACACTACGGGTAAAGAACACAAGCAAAGAATAAAGAGAGCAGCAACTGGAATGATCCAGGGTCCTGCTAAGTGGGGAAAGTTTTCAGGGGTCCAGTGTCCAAAACACAGGTGAGGACCTCCATCTGGACATGGCTCTGTCCTCTGCCCTCAGTCTGGATTCATCTCTCTCCAGTGAGCTTATCTGGGCTTGGTGGTATCCAAATCTTTTCTCTAACTTTCAGAAGGTTAGAGACAGTGCCTTTTTGTCTTCTTTGTTCTTTTACTTCTGTGGCTCTTCTACCACCTGTCCCAGTCTGCAGGCCCAGGGCTCCCCTCCCTCATTCTCCTGTGCGTGAATCTGCCTCTTGCAAATCCTGGCAAACAACAAGCAAGACTTACTGGAGGATCTGCCATCTCCTGTGTTGTGAGGCCAAAATCCTATAGGATACCATCATCAGTAAATGAAAAAAATGAAGAATTTATTTATGCATTCATTTATTTAGTCAGTCTTCTTGAGACAGGGTCTCGCTATACAGTTCACACTGGCCCTGAGCTCACTTTGTGGCCCAGGCTGGTCTCAAATTCACAACGCTCCTCCTGCCTCAGCCTCCCGAGTGCTGGGATTACAGGCATGCGCCACTACGCCTGGCGAAAATGAGGAATTTAAATGAGAAAATTAAATTCCTATTATTTGTGAGCCACTAATTTTGAGACATTTTCTTTCTGCAGCAATAGGAAACCGGGCTTTAGTAATTTAAGTCTCTGTGACCAAATTTTCATCATGCAAATGTAGCCAATATTAAGTGGTAGCTGTCAAAGCTGTGATCTTCTACAAAATGTAACTGAAGGGTTATTGACTATCCTAATGTCAGCAACAGACACTTCAGTTTAATTGAAGAGTTAATGTGATTCTTTTCTTATTAACACATCCTTAGAATGTGAGGCAGGTGGTGTGCCTTGAAGAACCATTCCCTTCAGGCTAGACATAGAGATGTTCTTTTTGCCATAATACTTCTGATAACTTACACCTTAATAAATCTTTCCTTCTAAAGCTAAGAGAACATAATTGAGATACAATTATTTGTAATTAACCCTGATTTATACATGAAGAGGGTTCCTCCTGCTAGAAATTTCCTGATTATTGTCTTTAATTTTAGAGATTGGGCAATCTCTTTGCAGCACCTAGCTTCCATAGTAACCGAGCATTTTGCTAGCTGATATTTCATCATTTCTTGTGCTGGGTGAATGTGGTGGTGTCAGGCTTGGAGTCCTATCCTGTTTTCTGGTTCACAGCGACTAGGGTCTGGCTGAGGCTCCCACTAACGTCTTTGACTTGATCCAAGTAAAGGGTGCCGTGACTTACGTGGGTCTCTTAGTGTCTTGGTTTTATTTTTCCATCAAAGGCATGAAACAGAAGTGTGTGTAAGGAGGGTATTTTCAAAATACCTCTACAAGTAAAGTGTGAGGAGGTAAGAAATATGAGATATGCATAGAGGTAAAGCTAAAAGAGGGTGTGTTACCAAGCTGCTGACCACTGTGAACAAGCCCAGGTCTTAGCTTTGGATTCTCTTAAGGAGCCAGGTTCTATGCTTCTCAACAATCCACTGACCCATGGGAAGCAGATTCCTTTATTTGTCAAGTAACAGTTGGCCATCGGTACCTGACCTCCACTATAAATGAATGAATATGCTGTCTTAGAGTGTATGAAAGAAAAACTGAGCATAAAGGCTGTGGAGAAGGAAATTCTTTAGTTACTCTTTCAATGTATTGCCTCAGGCCTGACCAAGCCATGATTATTGGGTTCCAGAGGAAGTCTAGCAAAAGCATTGGTGGAAAGGAAAAGATTGCAGAACCTGTGTCCCTGTGGAAAGCCACAGGACAACACTAGATGCTTTGCTGAGATATGCCTGAAGGAATGATAATATGATGGCTAACTAAGTCAAGTCTTATTTCTGTGGTAACTAAGTTGTATTGTCCTTGCTAAACCGTTGATATCCTCCCATTTGCACTGCTGCATCCTTTGTTCTTTCTCAATAAAAAGTTACTGAAATCGGTAATGGGGCTTCAGTCCAAGAGGCTGCTAGCTCCCTGATCCCAGAATTATGCCTCTCTTGTTTTTCTCGTTTCTCTTGCTTTTCTATTCATCTGCGGGTACTTGGTTCTCGGGACCTGTCACCCTGGACAGAAACAGATTATAGACCAACAAAAGGCGTAAATTGGATTTGGAGCTCTGGTCCTGTCTGGTACTGTCCATATGAGTAACTTAACTGCAGGGTGTAGACAGGAGGATCTCTGCACTTGAAATGAAAGAAAAGAAAACTGATACTGGTGGAGCAAGCACTTTTGGTTGAACTGGCCCTAGTTGCCCCTCTCAGATACTTAAGACTGCTGTCATTTAACTCTTTGTTAAATTTATTCAGGATAACTCCACTCCAAGACACCAACTCTATTTGACCAACATATAGAGGTGCATTTAACCAAGATCTTTACTATAGGACTTAAGCCATGAAGAAGTGAATAACTGCAGTATTTGAGACACTAGAAAACATCAGATACAAACACCCACAGGTGCAAGAAGAAATGAGACTCTAACATAAGCACTTTCCCTTCTAGGAGGCAAATGTGTGTGATAATTACAAATGAGATGTAACTTGATGAAAACATTTAACATATACAATGAGCAAGAATAATGCAAACATGTTTGGAAGTCAGCACATGGTAAAAGAAATAATTTTGTATTATATCCCAGTACACACACTCTTGAAAAGTCAAACAACTGTTAAAATTGAACTCTTGAAAAGTTAAACAATTGTTAAAAACTGAAGTTTAAAAAACACAATACTCTCATGTACTGTTTTATATAATGTTCTATTTAGATTTTAGCTAAATTCATCAGATTCCTCAGAATTTACTCTGCTTACAATTTAACAGTACCAAGTTAGGAGAATAATATATGTAATGGTTGAGCAAAGTCTCTTTCAACTCTAACAGCTCTGGTACTTGATGGTGAACTCACTAGGGCAGGCCAGCTCCTCTCAATGTGCTGGGGTGGGCAATGTGACGTTTTCCACTGAGACACTTTCCCACTTAACTCATACTCTGCTTTCTCTCGCATCCTGTGGCAGAATTTAATTGTTCTGACCTGGGAGCTGACTCTCCACTTTAGAACAAACTTCCACTTGACTTATTTGAAAATTTCACTCAGAAGCCAACCTTATTTCAGAGTTCTTAGAACTCCGCTCTCTGTTATGCCTTAATTTTTCTCTATTAATATTATATTAATATCTCCTTTTGAGCTAATTTTTCTCAGCATTAGGTGTTTTGACTTTACTTCTATAATATTTACTCAGGAAAAGGTAACATTCACAAAGGAAGCAAATCCCTAGGGAAATAAACTGAGGTCAGTATCTGTCACTGAATCTGAGGCTCTTCTGATTAGTAATTCTTAATGCTAAGCAGTATACTTAGTCCCTAGAATATAATTTTCCTCACTTCTAAATTAAAAATTAAGTGCTCATACTAAAGTATAATGTTGTAAAGATAAAATGTTTATGAGGTACAATCAAAAAATATCGTGACTATTTAAAATTTTTAAAATAACATTACAGTAAAAGATACATTGCTATTAATCCCCATCAAAATAAACCCCCTTGCTTCAAAAACATTTATCCCATCATTTCCCCACCTTCTGAAGCAGTTCTGGAAGTCCTCTTTCATGACTATCTTTGGCTGCCTCGATGTCCTGAACTGATTAAAAACATTTACCTTTTGACTTAAGTCATTTTCCCTGTCACTGGGACACAATATATAACACCCACATTATAAAGGAGAAGTATATACACTGTACCTCAGTTTTTAGAGATTTTAGTCCACAGTCAGCTGGCTCCAAGGAAAGAAAACACGGCAGAAGAGCATAGCAGAGAAAGCTGGTAACATCACAGTTGCTGGGAATCAGAGAGAGAATGGAATCGCTTCTCCGCCTTTTGGCTAAGATCAACTGTATGTGTGGAGAGAAAGGAGGAGCCAGAGAGGGAGGGCCACCTCCAGTGATCCACCTCTTCCCACTTCCTAACACATTTTGCTATAGTACTCCCATGATTCAATCACCTTTCCAAACCCTTCCTATGAGCTTGTGAGGCTTTGGGAGGGCATCCAGACATAAACCGTAATACCCTTCACAGTTATTTTGACTTTGGGAAAGAGTCAGAAGTCACAAGATGTCGGACACAGTGAATAAAGTACATGAGGACATATAATATTTCTGACAGAAACTGCCATACAACAAGTGATGTTTGACACAGAATGTTGCCAAATGGAACATGAAACTGCCTATTTCCCATGCCATTTTCTATGCACATCATTTCTCAAACACTTTAATACACCATTATAATATTAAGAGTTCACTATTATGTTCCTGAGGACAAACTCAGCTTGCACAATTCCACCAAGGTCAAAAAACACAATCAACATCACCTTGGCTTTGGACCTTGATGGACGTGTTTTTCTCACATGCAAACTGGGTGATTTCCATTGAGAACTCTGATCCTTGGTCTCAGGTTCATAGCTAAGTTTTATCTCCCATAATGACATTTCTTAAAAAGCTAGAATCTGAGGCAGTACAACTATACAACTCCAATTAAACTGACAAATGCTGTTGCTTTTGACAATCAAAACTTGTGGAACAGTGGCACTTATGTGTTTTTGTCTTAACTTGTGGATTAAAACTTCATGGACAGGTGCAAAAAATAAATCCTCTTTTGCAACCCAGAACTCATTGTTGAGTATGAATTCTGATACATATAAGAAGGAGTATTACTGCTAGGCACCTGTGATTCTGGGACTCCTGAGGCTAAGGCAAGAGGAACGAAGCCTGGACTATATAGCTGGGACTATGCTCACTACCTGAGAGAACAAACCAAAATAAAAATTATGATAACCTAATACAGATTAAAGTGATGGTGTTAACTATTAAGTTTTGTTCTGAGACTAAAGTTAATACAAAGCACAGGACATAAGCAAAGTCTATAGATTTGATATTCCAATTTTTATGCTATGGCACACAAAGACAGCTTTTTTTCTTTTCTTGGCTTCTGTCTGAACATGGGGATGGAGCTGAAGATATGTATTACTGTGTTGGATCATGTTTGTTTAGATGTAGTGAGTAGTCACATCAGATTAAAATTTCCACAGGTTTAAAAAAAAAACTTGTGAAACAAATTTCACACTCACTTGCCTCATGCACAAATCTGTTATTAAAATGCTTTGAATAGAACCATAAGAGATGTCCAGGTCCTCAGAAACTTCCCTAATAGTCAACTGCATGTTTGATCTAATCATTTTGCTTAGTTTTTGGACATTCTCTTGGGTTTTTGATGTTGAAGAACATCCTGATCTCTCATCTTCAGCTGACTCATAACCATTATGAAATTATTCAAACTATCTCATGGTCACTGCAGTATTATCATAAACTAATTTTAATATTTCATGTGTTTCTTTAGCACTTTTTGCAGTCTGAAACAAAATTTAATGGCAACGTATTGTTTGTGATCCATGATTTGCAGCACACTTTAAAACACACCTCTCAACCACAGCTCCTAACTGAACGCACAAAACCCAATGAAACTCGTCACACACTAAGGTTCAGTGCTGTATTTCTAATCTTTAGGATCCCTGCCTTCTGTTGTGTGGCATTCTGTGGCAGCATTTGCTGTATTTTTTAAATCACACTGCCTGACATAGTAGGTATCATAAGAAAATTACATCATTACCAATTTTTCAAGAAATGTTGCTGGGTCAAATGAGTATTTTTTAAAAAGTAGTAACAATTGGTCCATATATGCTACTACATAAAAACATTCATAGATTTAAAAACAAAAACTAATTTTCCAGGAAAGTTCCATGACTTTGTTATTTAAAAAGTGCTATTTAAAAGTGTTATTTAAAAATCTATTTAAAAAAGTGCTATTAAAAAAGTGTTATTTAAAAATCTAATCTTATATTAGATTTTTTAAACCATAAACTCCAAAGAGAAGTGTGATAAAACTTCATTAGAACTAGGGCCTCCAAGTCATACGTAGTGTTAGAATGCTTGCCCAGGATACACAAAGCCCTAGGTTCATTCCCCAGCATTACCAAAAAATAAATAAATAAATAAAAGAATTAAAAATTTCTGTTCATAAATTATTATTAGAAGTGTGCAAAGGTAAAAGACATGGAGCGGGAAAACATGGTAGCAGTGCACATTTCTAGTGAAGGGCGTGTGGTGCAGAAAATATAGGGTACTACATATTTCCAAGGAAAAACCAGACATCCCAAAAGATACAAGAGGCAAGAGATTTCAGAGACATTCACAAAACAAAGATATAAATAGGGCTGAGGGTATAGCTCAGCGGTAGAGCAAGTGCCTAGCATCCACAAATCCCTGTGTTGGATCCCCACACAAAAACAAAACAAAATGAACAAATCAGTACCAATTACAGAAGTTAAAATTAAAACCTACAGATACTACTGCATACTTATCAGAAAGGTAAAGACAATGACAACAACAAAATAAACAGACTAATAATCACTAATATGTTAACTGACTGGAATTGTCAGACACTGCTGATAGCAGGATAAATTGATAGAGCTACTCTGGAAAGTGGTGTGGTGGCAACTTCTAGGGCATTCTACATGAACCAGGAATTCTAGTCCCAATCAGAACACAATTTCACCAGAATTTCTCTAAGAATGCTCTAACTACAAGCTGGAACTGAAAAATAGATACCACTAGGGAGAATGGACACTATATAACTACAAACAGGGCCTGAAGGAGTTTGCTGGGCACCACTAATGTCCCATTTCTTTATACAGGTAGTAACTGCATGATGTATTCCCTCTGTGACAATTTATTGAGCTTTATAATATTGATGTCTGTTCTATTTTTGTTTCGCTCTATGAAATCAAACATTACATAAACAGTGGTTGGAAAAAGCAAGAAAGATTATAAAAGGGCTGAAGAGAAACTTTGTGTACTGAATATGCTAATTACATAGGCTGGTTTCATTGATGTGCACAAGAGATAAAAAGATATACTTTAAATATATGCAGATTATGTCATTATACCTCAATAAAAATGTAAAAAAGAAAAAAGGTAGGGTGCACCAAAAGAAGTTAAAAAGAAACAATTTTAAATACGTAAAATAAAACAGATTAAGAATTCACTAGCTAATTATCTATCTCAATAGTTCAGAAAAGGTAAATTTTGTAAAAGAGTAAAAGCAAAATTTAAAGATATTGAAAATGAACGTACAACTGAGGGTATCAGCAATGCTAAATGTTGATTCTTTTAAAAGATTAACAAAAAAGTAAAATAAAATATATGCTTGAATTGAAACTGCTCTGGTAAATGTGTAATTTATGTATTAACTATCTATTACTAATTGTAACGTAAGTGTGTATATACACAGTCATGTATACATATACATGAGGATATATTCTAGGAAATGAATCTTCAGATGATTCCCTCACTTCACTATGCTACTTACACAAATCTGGACAACACAGCCTCCACAGACCTGGGCCATATGTTATGACCACCTGTGTATATGAAGTCCATAACTGGCCTAAATGTCATTCTGCAGAATATGACTGTGTTATAAAGCTACAATAATAAACCTGGCAGACCTGGCAAAGAGTTGAAGAATTAAAACTGTGGAACTAGAGACAGAACTCTTGAAGGGACACTTCTAAGTATCTTAAATACTTAAATGACTGAGATTGTAGTGCCAGAAAAGGAAAAGATTCCCTTTCCAATGGAAGCTGCTGGGAAACTGGGGTATCTGTGGCAGGGGAGAAAAGCTATTGAACCCAAAGCAAACCATAAGACATTCAAAAGTTGTTACAGGAAAAGGAGTTATTTCAAATCTGGGATTTCTGTACTACTTGAAAGTGCTTAGGGAGGCATTAATTTCTCAATTATATATATCATGTGGGTAGATTATAAAAGTCACTACAGAGCCTATTTTTCCTCAAATTAATCTGTAGTATTATCCCATCAAAATTTCAATATGCTTAATGTTTAATGGAAAGGACTAAAACAAAAAAATTCAAAAGTTCATCTACAAGGTTAAATGTAAATATACATTGAATTAGCCAAGAAATTTCTAAATTATAAGAAAACAGCAGTAGCTATCACCACCTGACACTAAAATATATCATGAAGGGGCTGGGGATTTAGCTCAGCGGCAAAGCGCCTGCCTGGCAAGTGCAAGGTCGTGAGTTCGGTTTCCGGTACCGGAGAAAAACCAAAAAAAAATAAAAATAAAAATAAAAATAAAATAAAATATATCATGAAACAAATATATGGCAATAATGACCAAAAAGAAACAAACATCACTTTATCAATAAAATCAGCATATTAATCTGTGTGGATATAAGACTGGTTCCTTTGTTAAGAGCAACAAAAGGGCTAATATAATTCCAACGATCTCAAGAATAACAGTAAATGTAAAAGCATAAAACAACTTGATCAAAGGTCAATACTGCTCAAAAAGACAAAAAAAATCCAAAAGGCCATGTCTTCAGTCCCCAGCGCTGAAAAATAAAAGAAGATGTTAAGGGCGATACTGTTGAATACTGGAAACACAGCAGAATAAGAGGCTCCTGGCTCTCCCACCATCTACTGACACAATGAATGATCACCTATTTATGTTTCCAGTCATACATGAGTGGAGAAATTTTTAGACACTGGGCAACAAAGAAAACACATCAAATGAGTAGGAAAAACTGGGGTAAACTTGGACATAGATCCTGACTTGGGGAAAGTATCATACAATTGGTAGAGAACACCCAACACCTAACATTACACTGAGGGGAAGACCAAGACCATACATACAACTAACTCTTAGGTTCCCTGTGGTTTGGATCTTAACACCTATCCCTGGGACAGTAAGGGCCAGGGCAAGCACAAGTCTCAAGACCACAAAACAAAAGGTAGCTTTCTGCGATCACGCAAGTACCCTCACAGACGTCATTCCCTGGGGCCAGGGAAGATACGGGGTTAAAGCTCAAGGTCCCACTTTAGCCCTGGAAAGGATCTGTCAGTACACAGTGCCTACTGCTGCTGCCTACAGCGGCGCTCCTCTCATCCCACCTGCATTAAGGAGTTAACAGCGGGGGTGGGGTGGGGGTACTACCCCTCAGGCACCAGGCTCCAGCGACAGCTCCAGATCGACCAATTCTCCCTGGAAGAAGTCTGTCCGCGCACTGAGTGTCCCAGCTTTAACACCTCCCACTGCAGGCACAAGTCCCAAACCCCACGCTCTAAGAGCAAGGGGACTGGGCCTGTGCAAATCTCCCGACACCGCGGACAGGGAGGGGAAGGGGGCCAAGGGCCCAGGGGCCCGGCTGCCAGCCGCGACCCACACTCCGCCAGAGGGGACCCGGGGCCCTGGCGGCTGCGGTCGGAAGGGAACCCAGGGCCCTGGCATCCGTAAGGCACAGCTGTCACAACCTGAGCGGCAGCGGGGCCCGGCGGTGCGCAGCCGGAGGGGACCCAGCGCCCGGAAGTCCGCGGTCCGAGGGCACGCGGACCAGGTGTGCGGAGGAGCCCCGCGGCCTGCAGGCTCCCGAGCGGACTCCGGGGAGGCCCGGTCCCGCGCGGCCGCCGCCCGCGGGCTCCAAGCCGCCTCCCTCCCCGGTCTCAGGACTGCAGGCCGCACTCACCATTTCCGGTTTCTGGAGCTTCCGCGCCCTCCCAGCGGATCTCCGACGCCTGCAGGTCACCGGAGACAAGGGCTGCGAAACAGAGGCCTTCCCCTTAGCCGGCCGAACCCCGGACCCCAAGATGGCGGGCTCCAACCAAAAGGGACCGCCTACCTGTGGAAGTCCCACCTCTGTGGCCGTGCGTCGGAGGGCGCAGTTCCCACAGCCCCGCTTCCGATTGGGCAACTCTTTGGGCTCCGCCCCCCTGGCGCCTGAATAACAGCAGATGCCACCAACCCACGGCTGAAAAGGGAAGAATGTCAGTCTACAGCTTTTTTACGTTTCTCCGGTGCCTGAAGTGGAAGGCAGGGTGTCTGGCTGAAGCTAATCGAAGGCAAAATATTCTCCACGTGGGATGAGGTACTATTATAGGCAGCTAAGTTATCTTGAAATTAATACACAGCCAGAGAGGAACTGGACTGTCAAGGATGTCAGCAGAAAAAATAAAGACATCAGAATTGTTGCTGGAAGCGCATCTGAAGAAGGCCAGGCCTCAAGATAAACACGGAAGGACCAGGCTTACATGCCTCCCGAAGAGAAAAGCAGTAACTTGGAATTATACTGTAACTGGTGTAATTGTCCCAGTAAATTCCAGATAGACATCAGTCACCTGGGTGGGTGACCAGAGCATCTAGACCCGTCCCTTCACCAAAATGACTTTCTTCTTTCCATGTACCCTTGCTATGTGACCCATATCCCTACTGGACCAATATTAGTTAAGCAGCTATACTTGTAATCCTATAGGTTGATTGTAGTTTGACCCATGTTGTACCGACCTTGTGACTCCGCAGTATAAACTACCCCTGACAAAGGGCATCTGTGGCAACCTACTTCGGGGACCCCTCTTGTCTCTTAGAAGCCATTCCTATTCGCCAATAATCCTTTCCTACTCTTAACCCCTTTGTCCTTTCTAATTCATCCTCCGATTTCAGAAGACACAAACTCAGTGTACCTACCACCTAGCAGGTTGGAAGTTACATTTTCCCCTATCTTAGTATCCCTTTGCATTTATCTTTCTTTATAAGGTCATATGTTATGTAAATACAGTGTGTACATTACTCACCAATGGAAAAATATGACAGCTGCTTTTAAATTTTAATGGACTTTTCTGTCCTGTGAGGAGGCAGCTTGAACTTTGAAATGAGAAGTAATCCTGTAAGGCAGCAATGTCCAGTACACATAAAACGTGGGCACAAGTGTGACTTTTAATTTTCTAGTAGTCACTTAAAAATTAGAACAAACAGGTGATAATGAGGTAGAACAGGGACCTTCTTGGGCACAGGAGAAAAGACTCGGGGCCTTAATCCACAAGCTGTTTCCTATAGGTGGTGAAAATGGGACTTTTTCCCTATCCTCCCTTGCCCTTCTTTTTCCCATTACCAGGTGTTCTGCAACTGGCAGGGTGATGTCCTGAGGTCTCCAAGGAGAAGAATGGCCCCTGATCTGTTTATTACAAAAGGAAGAAACCCCTTAAAACACAAGGAAAACGTTTCTTAAAAAGCCCTTACCTATCACCAGAAAAATTAAGAGCCTTAGTGGCTGCAGAACACCATAAAGCCTGTCCCTTTCCTTTTAAGAGGCCATCCCGATCTCAGTCAGCACCATGTCCATTAGTTCTTTTCCTCCAGCTGAAGTCCCAGGTTTCTCTTTCTCACTTGAGAGGTTTGCCTATGCCCCCATATTTACTGGCCTGGCTTTGAATTTCTTTTATCACAGGATCTAAGGGCCCCATGTACAGGATCAATAATTTAGCTCAGTATATCCAAAATATTATCATGTGAACAATATAAAATTTTTAATGGGGTAGATATATATTTGGTACTAAATCTTCAAAATTCACTCTAGTTTAAGGTTCCAGCACATCTCATTTCAAAGTAGACCTATTCTGCCTTCTATGACTGAAGTAGGATAAAAGAAATAAAGATAGGTAGAAAGGAGACAAGAAAAATCGTCACTTCTAAATTGTAGTTTTAAAAAATATTGTAACTTCAGGACCCTCTATGTTGCCAAAGGTTACATTTTTTTCTCCTTTCTAGGCTACACACTCCTAAATTCCTAAATCTTACTAAACCCATTAGACTGGACCTGTGCCTTTCTCCTGTAAAGTGGGCCTGTCATCTATATGTGAGTTCTTGCCTTTCATCTGTAAACTGAGCACATACTTTCTCATTTTATTGCAGATTGACACATTCCACAAATTTTTTTTTTTAGGTTTTTTTTGTTGTTGTTTGTTTTTTTCCAGTACCGGGAATCAAACTCACGGCCTCGCCCGTGCCAGGCAGGCGCTGTGCTGCTGAGCTAAATCCCCAGTGTTTAAACAGATTAAAAGCAAACCTCCTATTTTGCAATTTGGCCTTACACCTAATAGTCAGACATAAATGTGTGTTTTCCCAGTGATGTGTATGAGGAAATTGTGAGTTTAAGCACCAATTATTTGATTTTGTGTCTACCTGTGTTTCTCTATAACTCATCATCTAGCGAGACATCTAACTTTAAATCATGGGCAATGGAAGCAGTACCTCTAGGGCATCTACTTTTTGCCAGGTAACTTGCATTTAACATGCCACTGACCTTGGCATCCTGCCTATCACTAGAGAACAAGCCAGTAAATTAGGCTGAGCTCAGCTGGGCTCCTTCTACTGTGCTGTCAGCTAATGGTTGGTATGGTGGCAGCTTCAGGGAGTAAACTGGCTGTCAACTAGGGCAACCTGATTCTCCTCCTGTGGTATCTTATCTTCCAAAAGGCTAGTATGGGCTTGATTTCAGGGAGATGGCAGAGTTCTAAAAGAAAAAGAAAAGGCACTAAATATCTTTTGACCCCAGCTTTCAAATGAATTCATTCACAAAATGAATGCATCTTCACAGTCACGGCTTTATATTTGCCACACCAAATAAAGCCAACCCAGATCCAAGGGTTAGGAAAGATATTCTGCTACCTGATGGGAGCGACAGTAAATGACATCATCAAGGCAGTGGATACAGAAAGAGATGAACTGAGCTGAGATATATATATATAGCTCAGGGGCACAGCACCTGCCTGGAAAGCATGAGGTCATGAGTTTGATTCCTGGTACAAAAAAAAAAAAAAAGGATGAAGTGTTGCTGACATTTTTGCTGTCAGTAGTATTCTGCCTTTTCTTATAAATCAGATTTATATAACTGTTCCAGGTCAAAGAACTTATCCAAAACTCCAAAGTATGAAGCAGCTGGTTGGGACTCAGGTTCAACTCTGCCCTACCGCAAAGCATAAACAGCTCTACTAGACTACATGATTCATGCAACTTCATTTGAGCTTTTTAGGTCTTGGATAATGATATTTGTTCAAAACTGTAGGATTTGTGTCTATCTAGTATCTTGTGTCTATCAGCATTATAAATAATCTCCTTGAGAGAACGTTTCTGAAGCATCTGGGAATAACTTAAAATAATTTGGGAAATGCCTGAAGGCTGAATTTAGGAAAGTGAGGACTAACAATACATTTTCCATTTCTTGCTGTAGGAGAATTTTGAACACATGTATAATGCTCACTATAGGCATGCAAATTATTTTCATCTTTCTTTGGAATTTGTGTGCTGTTTATAATATTCAACTCAGAATAAATGAAATTACTGTTCCTGAAAAAACCTCCTATTCTGAAAGCAACCAATATAACATAGTTCTGCTGAAAAGAGATTTCGTCCTACTGCAGTTTCATCGGACAGCTGAGTCTGTCTTGATTTCAACAGTGCAAAGCTTTGTCTTAGGAACCCCAAACTGAGATGCTGCCAGGGAGCAAATCCCCATAGCGCACATGGAAAGCATACATTGCTAATGCACCCTAGAACATAAAACAGTAGTTCTAAACCCTGGCTGCACATTAGAATCTTCTGGGAGAACTTTTAAGTCTTCCAAAATTGAGCTGCAACTCACCAAGAAAATCAGAATTCCAGTACTGGGGCCCAGGCCAAAACAATATTTAATGCATTCCAGGTGAATACAAAGTGGGGCCAGCCCCCAAAACCACTGTTTTAAACCAACCTCTCTGGAGGTGTTTGGTTTCTTTGGTTGTTTTGTTTTTGGCTTTTAGACCATGTTAGTAACACAAAAGGGCTAGGTTCATTTTGGGAAATGGGTATATGTATTTAACATATCTTGGTCATTTTCAATCCCATTCCTCTCTTTCCTACCCTCTCCACTTTGTTTCCTCTCTCCCTAAATCCTTTCTTCCTCTCCACAGGTTTCCCATCATTTGTTTGTTTTTAGGTTTATCCTAAGAGAAACCATGGGATATGTAACTTTTTGAGTCTGTCTTATTTTGCTTAACATGATGTTCTCCTTTTCCATCTTTTTGGAATGACACGATTTCATTGTTCCTTATAGATGACTATCCATTGTGTATATATTTTACATTTTCTTTGTCCACTTATCTGTTGACTGGAATCTAAGCTGACATCACAGTTTAGCTATTGTAAATTGCCCCATTATAACATGTGCCATAGTAGGCTGCCTTTAATTCCTTCAAAAACATTTTCTGGAGTTGATCTATAGCTTGATCAAATGATATTTCTATTTCTAATTTTCTGTTATTCCTTTGAACATGTTTTGTATCCCTTCACAACTCTTAAATCCTTCTTGAACCCCAATGAATTGAATATTTGCTCTTTTAATTCTGTCCTAAAGTTCTCATAAGCTTTCTTCATTCCTTTTATTCTTTTTTTTATCTATTCTGAATGCATTTTCAAACAGCTTATCTTTGAGCCCACTAATTCTTTCTTCTGTCTGTACTATTCTACTACTGATACCTTATATCATGTTTTAAATTTTGCTTAGTTTATTTTTCAGGTCAAGAATTTCCTTTGTTTTTTGTTTTTTTTTTTTTTCAAATTGTTTCCATCTCTTTTTAAAATGTCTCTCAGTATTGAAGTGTGTGTGTGTATCCTTCAAACTCATTTAGTTTACTTAAAACAGCTGTTTTAAAAGAGTTCTCCTGTACTGATTACTATCTGATCAGTTTCTGGCAACTTATTAGGTAGAGTCATGACTGGCTGAAATCTTGATGTTCACTGGCATGTGATATTATCTGGGAATTGAAGGATTAGATATTTATTCCAGTCTTCCTAATCAGGCTCTGTTTGTGGCAGTCTTTCCAGAAATTCTAAGCACCTGCTTGCTTTCTTTGAGCCTTCAAAGGAATCACTGGATGGCACCCAAGTCCAGATTTATCAGTAGCCAAGTGTACGTATGCTACCACGGTTCCAGTATTGGAGAACATTCCAAGTCCAGGTTTGCCTCCCAATACATTATTGGTGTGTTATTAAAGCCAGGATATTAAAAATGAACTATTAAGGGTAGTCTGTCCTCACAAGGCTTTTGCTGGGGCTGGTGAAGGCCACATGCCTCATCTACAGTGTTGTCCAGCACTGTATGATTTTGCTTGGGTTTGGGCAGAATCACCATGAATAAATTAGCCCCAGTCTCCTATGTCACACTTGTGGCCAGCTATGTCACCAATCTATGTCATGCCCTGCACCCACAGCCCACCAAGCGAAACACTGAGGTAGGACCAGGCACACACTGCTATGGTGAGATGGATTTGTGGCACCAGATGGCCATAACCATCCACACGTGATGCTTGCTGGAATAGAAATCCAATGAATTGAGTCTACATGTCTTCCTCTGGCACTAGGACTGTTCCAGAGGCTCTGTTCATAGATAGGCTTAGGTAAGGCAGAAATTAGGATCTTCCCAATGTTATGTTTCACCAGCTCAGGACAAAGACTTGTGCTTTCTACTCTTTTCTACCCACAGGAAATAGGATCTTGTATGCTGCACAAGATTAGGATAGTGCTAGTAAAGGTAATCCCCTGTTCACCCAAGCTGATGCAAAAGTGGATAATGCCTGAGCCTTACAGCCAGAAAGTCCTGTGCAGTCTCCATGTTGCACTGAATAAAACTGAGAACTTATCTATTTGAATTTAATACATAACATTTGTTACAACTAAAGTAATATTAACTGATGATAGTGATGGAAAAAACTAAAATGATTTTGATTTTAAAAAGTCCATGAAATATATGCACATCATTCCTATATCAAATTATTTTTGCTTTTTATTTATTTTTCAATTATTTTATTGAGATACAACATTTGTACATATTTATGGGCACAGTACAAAATTTAATAAATGCATACAATGTGTAATGATCAAATTAAGGTAATAAATGTTTCCATCTCAGACATTCATCATTTCTATGTGTGGGGAACTTCCATACTCTTCTTTTGTTGTTATTTTGAAATATATCAGAGACCACCCAAGTTCTTAAAGAACTATAAATTCTACACTGTCACAATTCTTTTGTTTAATCAATTCTTGCAAGTGTAAAACTGGCTACCTTTTATTTTATTATAGCTGGGTCCTGATTAATAAGTTCAGTGTTTATAAATTTAAAACTCTGCAGTATGCTTTATTTTTCAAATAAAGCAAAGGCAAGACCTTGACCAAAGGAAAATCATGCTTGAGAACCATCTGGGTTTGGCCGCTTGATTAGTCCGCTAGTGCTACTATCACTGGTAAAGCTTGTGGTGAGGCCATGAGGAACAAGCAGTGTCAGCCCTACTCACACCGTGAGGTTTGGAGTTCTGCTGAGGTACACATGCTGCAGAGTGGATTCCGGAAGACAGATACTGGTTTCTCTCCCCCATGACAATCATGACTTGGCCTAGCTTGCTGCCCTTACCTTGAATCCTTGCCATCTCCAAGTCTGAGGCAGCTACTCTTACTCTGCTTCTCTCCTTGGAAGAACCCCAGAGTTCACCAAAAACACCAGAAGGAGTCTGAAAGCAGTGGAAAACAATCTTGAATGCATAGCAGCACTGCATGACAGGCCAGCCCATTTTGTTCTCACCCTCCACCCTGGTAAATGTTAGCAGCTGGTCTGAGTTATAGCCAGCAGGTACTATGCATGCCAAACCTTGTCCTGGCCAAGCCTTACAATGTGCCCTGTGCAGTCTTCCAAGTCCTTTCCCCCTCTAGCACTGCATGACACTGAGTGTATCAAAAGCTCTCAAATGAGTGAGTTGTGTGACATGTGAGTTATCTATTAATGAAGCTGTTAGAAGAAGGAGAGGAACAGGAAGGTGAGAAGGGGGAAAAGGAGGAGACTGAGGGAAGGGAGAGGAGTAGGGAGGGGGAGGAGGATGCACAGGTATTTTTGTTCACTTTATTCCTTTTTTTTTTTTTTTTTTTTTTTTTTTTTTTT
>NW_004955581.1:57944-82020 GCF_000276665.1 Chinchilla lanigera
GGGAACCGAACTCACGACCTTGTGCTTTCCAGGCAGGCGCTTTGCCACTGAGCTAAATCCCCAGCCCCTCACTTTATTCCTTAATGCATTCGAAAAACATCCTGAATCCCTGACACAAAGATCTGTTTTACATAAATAACTTCTGCTGGGTGAAAAATGACTTAACCCCTTTATTGGCTAATTTTTATTATCTTTCTGCCCAGCACATCTGCCTGCTCCACCCTCCACCTTCTGATGCACTTGCCCCCTCCTCAGATCCTACTCCTCCCACAGCCCAGTCCTGTACCCACAACCTGCTGCTCCTACACACTGTCACTCTCCTGAGGCACCTACACACAGGACACATGCTTTACATCAGAGACTGAGCACAAAGAAAGGGGGTGGTGAAGGCCACATGCCTCATCCACAGTGTTGTGGAGCAGAGCTGGGCAGCCCATGCATCAGCTCAAGAGGGAAGAGACCCCAGAGAGAGACAGCCTGTTCTCTGAATTGGGGTAGGAATAACTGCACACACCAGGGGTGATGACAGGCATGATGCTGTAGACCGGGGCTACCTGAGGCAGGAGCCACTGGGAGGGAGAAAAGAGGAGGGGAGGTCTTCCAGAGAGGGGACCCAAGGCAGAGCTCTTCCCCAGAGAGGCAGGACTGAGAGCAGCTGAAAGGGAAATGTTATGGGCTTTTTCTGTGGAGCTTGAGGAGAGAAGAGCACCAAGCCCTGCTCATCGCTGGAGCAAAACTAGTGTGGAAGAAGTGGGGAAAGCCCCACGGGGTTCGCAACACAACCCTGCTTTACCTGGGTTGGGCTCTGGGAGACCAGGGAGAGTAGCAGGTGCACAGATGCATGTTTTCCTTCGGGGGCGACAAGAGCCACAGCTCTATATTCAGTGAGGCTGTTATGGGGTTGTTTGGCTTTTTTTTTTTTTTTTTTTTTTTAAACTACTTCCTCTTCCACTAGGCAATGAGCATGCACCTTTTTTGTTTTGCTTATTCTGTTTTATTTTTCTTGTTAGTAATTGAAGTGAGATTGACCTAACATAAAATTAAATTCACAGTGCTTTGCAACCACCTCCTCTACTACTGATTTCCCTTATGTCCAGCACCCTAAAATGAATCTAACAAATCATTACCAGCTATATGCCTACTTCCCCCTCTACCTCTCTAGTCCTGACACCATAAATCAATGTCAATCTCAATCTCCCCCCCCTCTCGTCTCCCCAGCATGTGGCCTTTGGACTTTGGACATCACACCTGAGGCAAGTGGAGCTGACTTGTGTCCAGGCTGGAGGCTCTGGACCCTCATGACCTCTGCATGGTGAGGACCACTACCTCATGATGTGACCCATCCACTACCTGAGACCCCACATGTCCTTCAAATACCTTTGTAATGCATATGTAAGGAGTGCCAGCTTCTCCCCATACTCATGCTTTTATTACAATTCACATCCTGCTTTTATTACAATTTTCTCTGCTAATCTTATGAGCTCTCTGTATTTTTTAGATTTAAATTTACTTTTTAACTGCTACATAAAACTATAGCACATATATTTATGTGATGTTTTGACACATGTATACATTGTATAAAATTTAAATCAGAGTAAACATATCTATTTTCTCAAACATCCACTGTATCTTTTCATCTAGCTATTGGAGACATACAGTACAAAATCTCTATCCACAGCTGCTAAAATACACTGTGCAATAGCACACCACAGTTTCTCCCTCCTGGCTAATTGTAACCTCGTGCCCTTCAGTCAGCTTCTCCCCAGCTTTCCCTCCAACTCTCCCCAGCCTCTGGTGACACCATTATTCTCTCAACATCCATGAGACCAACTTTGGATCTCATATGTGAGAGATCCTGTATTACTTGTCTTGCCATGCCTGATCTACTTCACCTAACAATCTCCAGCTCCATCCACGTTGCATAAATGACAGGACTTCATTCTTTTTATGGCTGAATGGTACTCTGTTGCATGTAGATGCCACGTCTTTTTCATCCACTTGTCTGTTGTGGAACACTCAGGTTGGTTCCATTTATTGGCTACTGCAAACAGTGCTGCGGCGAACATGGGAGTGCAGATGTTCTTCAGCGTAGTAATTGCACCCCCTAACAGTGTTCCCTGTAGTGGGATGGCTGGACTATACAGTCATTCCACTTCTAGCTTTGGAGGAGTCTCCTACTGTTTTCCACAGTGGCTATGAGGAGCTCTCTCTAGATTGTTAAAATCTGACTCCTTCTTCTGACTCATAAGGACAAGTGGGTTGAGTTTTATGTAGTGCCCATTGCCTGGTTAAAGCCTTCCTAAGATGATATAAATGAGCAGGCATAATCCTTGTGTCTGTATATAAAAGGGGGAAACGTGCTTTCCAAAAAGAGGAATGCACACCAGAGCATGCTGGAGTCCTTGGTACCTGTTTGCTGAGTTAAGTTAAACACTCTACCCTCAGAGAAGACCAAGTAGCTCTTTTCTATAGCTTTTCTCCCACCAAAAGCCTTCAGGAACATGTCCATACTTCGAGTGAATCAGAAGGAAGAATAGAGGGAATATGAGAGCCTTTCTTGGGAGTGAAGATTCCAAGTGCAGGCCCACTCAGACTTCAAGGAAGAGCAGACTCCCAGAACCCCACAGTCATGAGCCCAGGGAAGAATGAGCAAGGGGATGGTCTGAATATCTGGACAGATACCTCTAGGGACAAGGCCAGAATTCAGCCAATTTTAACATAATCATGACAACTTTCTCGCTTGACCCATCTGAAAATCTCTCATAAACAACTAACCATATCTGAATTTCCCAGCTTGTACACTTGGCTGGGATCCCAGTACTGTCAACCCATTTCCCCACCTTGGGGCTCCTGGCAGCCCCACACTGGCCCTGCAGGCTATCTTGACATGAGCCCTGGTCTTTGTGCCTTTCCTTATCTCCTGCTACCAGCATGTTTATCCTCCACCTACAGTACTGTTGGCCACACACCCCGAGGATGCTTTTCCTTCTTTCCCAACTGCCAAAAACCGTGGTTGGTTATTTTTGCAAGAGTAATAGGAGAATTCTACAGAAGCTGGAGTGCTTGGATGCTTTTCCCAAATCTCTACACTACCCAGAGATGGTGTGTTCTGCATGGAATGTTCAGGACACTAAACTGATTCCCTCAAGGTCACCAGAATCTTCCTGAGAAGCCGGCAGCTGGACTCAGAGCTAAGTAAGTATTTCCTATTTTAATGGCACTCATCAAGGTCTTGGCTTTCTTTACTGCCTCCCCATGCCAAAGGGCAGGGAGGCACCCCGGGCTTTCCTAAAAGATAAGAACCACAATTAGCACCTGTGAGGTTTCCTAAGTAAAACCTCCCCTGGCTAGCAGCTCTGTTTCCAAAACCTTCTCTCCAAGCCAAGTTTATTAGGATGTCCACCAAGAATGACAAGGTATAGTAGGATGTCCATCCCTGCTGGGGGAGAGACCTGTGTCCTCCACCCGCAACTGTAAACATACATTTAGAGAAGCAGGAAAATGTGACATTGAGGTAATCTGTTAACAACATTCTGACCTCTAAGTAGGTAGATCTGAGTTTTAGTTTTCTCTATTAACATCTTGGGTTCCCGGAGGTAAAGGGCTAGAGGTTGGGCAAAACCCCTAGGATGAGTAGGTGAGATTTTTAAACTCCATTCATACCCAAGGGTGTCTACAGGGGGTTCTGTCACCCATGAGTAAGCAGGAGGGCATGGCATAGAATCGAGGCATTTCCAAGATTAATAGCTTGGGGTGATAAAGGAGTAACCTTTCTGTTCTGAGGCAGTACTTCCTTGATTTCTATCACTCTCGTGATAGCTTCTGTCCCATGTCTGGTGTCCATCTACCCCATGTGTCTGTCCCCAGCAGGGATGGCAAGGACACGGAGTAGAGCAGCCTCTGTGGCGAGCAGCCTCATCTTCCTGCTCTTCCTGAAGCTCCTGCCTTTGGGAAACGGTAGGGAGCCCTCCTGCAGCCCTAGGGGCGCCTCCCAACCTGCAGGGTGGGGATCCCAACCTAAGGGGCGGTCTCCGGGGGAAGGAGAGGGAGCCCCCTCTACAGTCCTAGAGGTCGCCAAGTCCCCCTGCCCCCAAATCTGCGGCCCTAAAGGTCCCTGAGTCCCTGCATCCCCACACTTGCAGCCCTAGGGATCTCAGGGTCTCTGTCTGTCCCTCCTCGGCCCTCCCCCCACCCGCTGGGCGAACCTAGGGATCCTCGCACCCCAGGGCAAAGATGGCTGGGCCCAAGTAGTCCTTTCGGGTCCCACCACACCCCAGGGAAGGCCGACTTCCAGGTGCTGGGGCCCCAGCACCCTGTGGTGGCTATGTTGGGCGAGGAAGCGGAACTGCGCTGCTGGCTGTCGCCCAACATCAGCGCGCACCTCATGGAGCTGCGCTGGTTCCGAGAGCAACCTTCGCCCGCCGTGCACGTGCGCCGCGCGGGGCAGGACAAGCCTGAGGAGCAAATGCCCGAGTACCACAACAGGACTACCTTCGTGGACCTTGACATGGCCCGGGGCGAGGCTGCGCTTCGCATCCACCGGGTCACAGCCTCCGACAACGGCAGCTACCACTGCCTCTTCAAGGAGGACAGGGTGCAGGAAGGCACCACCCTGTGGCTGCAAGTGGCAGGTGAGGGAGGCCCCGGGATTTCTGGTCTACCCAGGCCTGCCTGGCACTTCTACTGTGACAATCCTGGCGCAAGACTGGAGCTGAGATCCTTCTCTGACAAGTGCGCTGTGGGTGCCAGTCTCAGAATGCAGTTCTGATTACCTTGCACTGGAAAGAGGGGAGGGTGGAAGCGGCAGAGCAACAGTGAGAGGCTGAGACAGAGTCAGAGAAAATGAGAAAGTGAGCGAGAGAGGGAGACAACAGGAGAGAGATAGAAATAGAGGAAGAAGGATGGAGACAGAGAGAAGATGGAGAGAAGACAGGTACAGAGGTCAGAAAGGCAAGCGAGGGGAGAGAGAGCAAGTGAGGTACACAGGTGTTTTTGTTTGTTTTTTGTTTTCTGTGGGGTTTTTTGGTAGGGGGAGTTTCCCAAGGAAACTTTTCTTTGAGTCAGACCAACCTAAGTCCTATCCCCACACTCACTAATTATGTGACACAGGAAACTCAATCTGAAACTTTTTCTGTCTCATTTGTCCCATTTTATCTAGGAAAAGAGAGTATTATATTAGGACAAGTAGTGTATGAAAATTTGCTAATAACTACCAAACATCTTCAAGACTTTTTGTTGTTGTTATGGAAGCAGTTGTCACTACAAACACTCAAACTGATATTTCTTCCTTCAGGGGTGGGTTCCAAGCCCAGAATTCAAGTGATCCACACTCCAGACAGAGCTGTCTGGGCAGAGTGCACCTCTGAGGGCTGGTACCCAGAGCCCAAGATAGAGTGGAGAGGACAGAGAGGGTGTGCTAAGACCAACTTCTCAGTCTCAGCCACCACTGGCCTCTGGGCTGTGGTGTCCAGGGTGGCCCTCCAGGACGCGGCTGTGGAGGGCTTGTCTTGCTCCATCTCTAACCCTGTCCTCCCTGAGAGGAAGGTGGCTAAAAGTCATCTGCCTGGTGAGTACCCTCTTCAGTTCTGTTTGAGAATCACTGAGTACAGGTGTCCATGGCCATGTCCATGGGGACATTCTGAGACAGCTGTGGGGCTTGAGCCAGAGGAGAGGGGTGGCTGGTTGATATCCACAGCCTGGTCAAGGGTCCTGGAGAGACAACAGTCTGGGTGTTGATCACTGAGATGGGGCAGAGATGAGGGTACCAGGAGTCCCTCCAGGGGGCCTTGCATTTCAAGAAGAAAAAAAGAGGTGCACCCTGTTATTGTTTTTATGGGTTTTTCTGTCTTTTATAAAATATTTTAGAGCAGTTTTAGTTCACAAAAGATTTGAGTAGAAAGTACAACCAGTTTCCATATACCCTCAACCCTACACTTTTACTAGTATACAGGTTAGGGATATAGCTGAGCGGTTCAAGCCCCTGACTAGCAAGCATAACACAAGGTCATGAGTTCAATTCCCAGTACCAAAAAATAAAAATAAAAAAATGACAATAACAGTATAAAAATCCTACATCTATACCCCACCAGGTCATTCCTCTCTCCCTCTCACTCCTGGAAACCACCACTGCTGTCCCCACAGTTGCGCCTTTGCCACAATATCATTCAGTTAGGGTCATATACGATATAACTTCTTCAGACTGGCTTTTTTCACTTAGTAATATGTATTTAAGTTTCTTCTGTGTTTTTCTTGGCATGAAAATCATTTCTTCTGAGGGTTAATAATCTTCCACTTCCTTGACAAATCATAGTTCATCCATTTACCTACTAAAGTGTCTGTTTAACTCTTCATTAAAAGTTTTATTTAAAAAAAAGATAAGTGCTTACTTCAGCAGCACATATACTTTATGAAAAAGACACATTTACAGAAAATTTATAAGAATAATGGAGAACTCTGTATCCTTTACCCAGACTCACCACATTTTTAACATTTTACCACGTTTTAATCGTTCTTTCCATTTATCTACAAGTAGGCAGATATCTAATATCTATCGTCTATGAACACAAAGGCAGGGTATTTGTTATGGCCATCCATATGGGTGATGACAGTTGAGTCTACCCTGGCCTCGGTGACTCATGAACAACAGAAATGTGCTGCTCATAGTGCTGCAGCCTATACATGTAAGGTCAAGGAGTAGCATATTTTACGTCTGGCTAGGGCAGCTTCCCAGTTCACAGATGACCCTTTCTATGCCCTCACATGTGCAGGGGCCACATGGGCACTAGGGTCTCTTTCATAGGATCCCTAGTCCCATTCATGAGGCTTTGTCCTCATGATCTTATCATCTCTCAAAGGCCCCACCTCCTAACACCATCACAGGGTGGGGAGGGATTTAGCACAGGAAACTAGGGGACGTAAACATTCAGTCTATTGTATCGTATATACAAATATATGCATTTTCCTGAATGCTTTCAGAATAGTTTGTAACATCAAGCCCCTCAACCGATGAACCCTGTAGCATGTGTGTTGTGAGAACAAAAATGCTCTCTCTCCTGCTAATCTTGACCCCTGGAATCCCCCAGCACCTTTCTCCAGAGGATCTCAGTTCATGAAATGGAGACTAGCCCTGCCTCTCTCCCTCCTTGCTATGGGACTTCTGATGGCCGGAGTCATCTGCCTCTTTGGAAAATGTCAAAGGGAAGTAAATAGGACACAGCTGATGGAAGAGATAGAGAGAGGAGGAGAGGAGCAGATCCAGCAAGCCAGCATGGCAAGGCCAATGCCTCTCCATGGTGAGTAGGGAGCTCTACCCCCTCAGACCATGGACCTCCATGCCAAACCCCTGAGCCAAGGCTGTTTCCTCAAATCTAGAGGAGTGGAAAGACTAGTAGGGGTCCTGGCTCTAGAACAGACTGATTACAAACCAACAGTGAAAACACTTATCTCTGATGGGGTCCATTGCTTGGCCATTCACTGAATAATCCAGATAGGTTTTGTCTCCCTCTTAGAAATGAACAAATCTGAGCATGAACCTTGTACTAGTTCTTTTCCCGTTAGTATAACAAAATTCCTGAGGCAAGCTAACTTTATGAAGAAAAGTTTTCTTTAGTTCCTAGTTCTGGAGACTGAAAATCCAAGATCAGGTGGTCCTATCAGTTTGTCTCTGGTGAGGCCATCATGGGAGTTCGCATCCTGGCAGGAGATGTGTAGGAGATCACATAGTAAGACGGGAAGAATGAGGAACTGAGGTGTCAGGCTCACGCTTCCTAACAACTTTCTCAACTGTTGGCTAACAAGGGTCCCTAGAGAGCAACACTAATTTCTGGGGTGATACCCATTACTGAATTGTTTTGCCTCAACCCTCCTCTTAAAGGTCCACTGCCTCCCAACATCCCACACTGAGAACCAGACTCCCAACACATGACCCTGGGGCAGGGGAGACACTCAACTCAACCCACATCCAAATGACAGCAAAGCTGTCTGAAGGGTTCTGGCTGTGAGGTCTGGGTGTGAGCCCCAAGTCTGTCTATCTTCTGGGGATGATGCTTTCATCCTAAAGGGCTGCTGTAGTGCCAGCATAATAGCATCCACAGCAGAATCTGGTGCGTCAGAGGATTTGCTGCAGTGACCAGTATGGCCTTTGTCAATATTGGCTTTCTCCATTCATCTCTCTACTCATGTCTTCATGTATCACCTCAGGAGCTGGAGACCTGTCCCAAGGTTTGGGCTCTTAGGTTGGAGGAGCCTGCCCTTGGCTGGGTAGAAAGGCTATGTCAGGACAGATTCAGGAGGAAGAGGGTGCCAATGGACTATTTGGTGTAGCAGCTGTCCTTGAAATGAGAATTCGTCTTCCATTGTTTTATGGGACTTTTGAGAACATAGATTTGTTCTTTTTCCATAGAGACTCCAAGGGGAGCTCATTAGGTTCTCATTTGATTTAACTTTCCAGAACATGAGCTCTGGCCCCTTTTTGATGAGCAGGACTCCACCATACCATATCTTCCAATTTCATTGTGTATTGGGGTAGGGGTGTGGTGCTTATGCTCAATGAGGGCTCTGTTTTGAAGTCTGGAGCCTTTGCATCACAACTCTGAGTCTCATCCTGAGCCAGTTCCCTCTATAAAAAAGGATCCAGAAGTCCAGATCTAAGTGCATCTGCCAGAGATGAATGGGACAGGGTTGCTTACACGAGGGAACCTGTAATCAGAGCTGCTCACAAGGGAAAAGGAAGAAGTCATGAAGGGAGAAGGGGCAGTGCAGGGGAGATAAAAATGGGAGTTGGGGGACAATCATGTTAAGGAAAGGACAAGCAAACAGTCCCTGTTTAAAAAAGAAAGGGGACCAGGGTTTTCCTGCTAAAAGAGAAAAGGAAGCATTTGGGGAGAAAACTGAGGTCCAACCACAGAAGACCATAGATCCTTAAAGTCAGCAGGCTGCAGGTTCAGGAAATGGTGGGATACCTGGAAATCTTAAGGACACCCAGACAGCAACAGAACCAGAGGGAGCAATTGGCTGATCTTAGTGCTTGGGAAGGAGACTGTGGAGCAGCTGGGCACCAGGCTGGCCCTGCCTCCTCTGCCACATCACCCATGGAGGGCAGCTTGAGCTATGGGTCGGGTGCACCAAGGGACACGGATCATAAGGGAGAAGGCTTCCTTGAAGAAGCAGTCTTTTGTAAGATGTTTGTCTCAGCACCTGGGCAGGTGAACCCCTCCTGGAGCTGTCCAGATAAGGTGGAAGTCGACAGCCACAGCTGTTGACCACATGGTCTATGGCCGGCTGTGCCCATGCCACCCTGGTGGTCCCATCTCTCACTGTCTCTTTGCCTATCTCTGACCTTTCTCATTATCACTCACTGTGTATCTCTCTTTCTCTGTCTCTCTGTCCCTCACTGTGTCTTTCTGTCTCACTTTGTCTCTGTATTGCTATCTGTATCTTTCTCTTTCTGTGTGTCCCTGTGTCTGTCTCTCCATATCTCTCTGTATCTCTGTCTCTTATATCTATCTTTATCTTTGTGTCTGTCTCTCTGTATTTCTGTTTCTACCTCAGTATCTGTATTTCTCTGTCTTTCTGTCTGTATTTCTCTCTATCTCAATCTCTATCTCTCTCAGTGTCTATCTCTCTGTCTCTGTATCTCTGTTGTCTCTCTGTCTCTGTCTCTGAGACAGTATCTCTGCTTTTGTCTCTCAGTCTTTGTCTCCATCTTGCTGTCTCTTTGCCTCATTTATCTGACTCTGTTTGTCAGTCTCTCTCTATCTATCTCTGTCTCTATCTCTGTTTCTGTCTCTCAGTCTCTGTCTATCTGTATCTCTGTGTCTCTGTCTCTTTTACACACAAGGCTCGAGAGAGCCTGAGAAAGCTCAGTAGACATACCAGCACACTGAAGATGACCTGGCTATGTCTACCATCACACTCACCCCTCTCCAGGACCTTTCAGCCTCCTGCCTGTGTGTCCCCCTACTTGGGGACAGGCTATTGGAATGGGCTTCTTGCACACAACATGGAGACAGCAAAAGCAGCCCAGAGATGGAGGGGACACACTTGGGAATGTGGGAACACAAGGTCAGTGCCTAAGCCCCTCTCTTTTCACAGTGAGCCCATCACTGGATCCTGACACTGCGAGTCCCAAACTCATTGTGTCTGAGGATCAGAAAAGTGTGCGACGCCTGCTCTTCGACCAGGACCTGCCCTCTAGCTCCAGAAGATTTGAGCGGGACCCCTGCATCCTGGCCCAAGAGCGGTTCTGGGCTGGGAGGTATTACTGGGAGGTTGAGGTGGGGGACCGGAAGGCCTGGATTCTGGGTGTATGCCTAGAGAGTGTGGGTCGGGAAGGCAGGGTCCCCAAGGCCCCACAGCATGGCCTCTGGGCAGTGGAGCTTTACAAGAATAAGTTCCGGGCCCTCTCCTACCCTAGGACTCCCCTCTCTCCATCCCAGCCTCTCCATAAGGTGGGCATTTTCCTGGACTGGGATGCAGGAGAGATCTCCTTCCACAATGTGGCTGATAGTTCCCTGGTTTACACATTCCATGGACTGACTTTTTCTGGCCCTTTGCAGCCATTTCTCTGCCTCTGGACCCATGACCCCAGGCCCCTGACCATTTGCTCAGTGGTGAGAAAGACGCAGGAAGCCATCAGAACCATTCCTCAGGCCTCTGACTTTCCCCATGGGACTCCTAGGAGTCTGTTAGGTGGAGAGCAGCACCTACATTCTCCTTGCTCCTGCCTCTGGTGATGGTTACTAAAGCCTTATGTAAAATAATGCTAACACAATTCAGGAGCTGAATTGTGTCTCTCCCCGTAAATCCACACAATGAAGTCTTGACCTCAAGAGCATCAGAATATGGTTGCTTTTGGAGAATGGGCCTTTAAAAAGGTGATTAAGGTAAAATTAGGTCACTTGGGTGGACCCTAGCCATATAGGTATTGTAACTTCTTAGGAAGAAGAGATCAGGACATAGATACACACAGCAGAAAGCTCCTGAGAGGACTCAGACAAAGGCCATCTCCAAGCGAAGCAGAAAGGCTTCCTTCCTCCTTCTCCCTCCCTCCCTTTTCTTCCTCTTCTTGCCTTCTCTTTCTCCCTTCCCTTCCTCCTCCTCCCCCTCCTCCTTGGTCTCCTCGTACTCCTGCCAGCAATCACTCAGTCATCTGGTCATCCTCAAATCCTTTTCTCTTCCTCTCTTGGTGTGATGGGTTAGTACAAGCCATGGAGAAGACAAGCCAAAGACCCCATGATTCCCAAGCTTACCCTTGGCATTGGTCAGAGTTTAGTCAGGACAGAAACCACACCAGCTATTCAACAGAGAGGACATACTAGGCTTGTAGCAGCATCAAATCTCTGTCATCTGCCTGTCTCTGTGCTTCAACTCCCTTTTCTTAAGGCTTTCTTTTTTTTGTTTGTTTGTTTTTGTTTTTCTTCCGGTACTAGGAATCGAACTCATGACCTTGCGCTTGCCAGGCAGGCGCTTTGCCACTGAGCTAAATCCCCAGCCCCATCTTAAGGCTTTCTCTTAAGAGGATGCATCATTGGGTTCTAAGCCTACACTAAAGCAGGATGATCTCATCTTGAGATTCATGCCTTAATTGTGTCTGCAAAGACCTACTTTTAAAGAAGTCCCATTTACAGGTATCAGGGTTGGGACTCAGATGTATTTGGGGGGCCCTCACTGAGTCCACTGCAACCAGTGTGGAGATAGGTGACACTGTCACACCTCTTCTCAGGTCAGGAAGAGCAAGGACCATGTAGGAAACTCTCAATGTTGTAGGCAAAAATGAAGAAGTCCTAGCATTCCAGGCTCAAGGTCAAGGGTACAGATGTGGTTGGTTGGTGAAGTGGCTAGGAAATGCTATGGAAGCAGGTGGCCCTGTGCCAAACTTTAGAGAGAAGCTGGGATTTGCATGGACCAAAATGGGGGAGGATTAGAGAGAAAAGCCCTTCCTAGAGAGTGAGCCCAGACCCTTCCTGCTGAGCTACATCCCAAGCCTTTTTTATTTTAAGACAGGAGCTTGCTAAGTTGCTAATTTGGAAAAGCTGAGCTCAACCCCTAGTCTCAGCCCCCTTTTTACCATAGCTTCCTGCATCCTTAAGGAGATACATTTCTAAAATGTTCTATCCTCTTTTTGTTTATTAGTGATATTTATATGAAATGAATTTGCTAGTTTCAAGGGTACAGTTTGATGATTTGGGGCCATCATATACAAGGAAGTAGTGGCACCATCAAGAGCTTGGACATTTCCTCACTAAAGATTCCCTGGAATCTGTCGGAATTTGATCCCTGCCTCCAGCCTCCACCCTAGGCAACCACTGACCTGTCCTCTACAGGGTGGTTTACTTTGGTTTGTCTTCCACTCATTATTGCTCTTAATTTGGAGAAAAAGAGGTCCCCTTCATTTGTTGTTGGATGAAGTCTAGAACTATCATTTTATCTTTGTTTTCTGTGTAACTTATCTACATGATAACCCCTTCTTGCTTGTTCTGGATACAGAAAACTAAATATTGCATGATTTCTCTTGCATGAGAATCCCAAAATATAAACAAAGAGTAAGATACAGAAGAGATGGCAAGAAACAGAGAGACACACTTTTTGGAGATGGGGAAGGGGTTCAGGGGAAAGGTGAGAGGGGTGAGTGGGGAGATGGCAAAGATTAAGATATGACTTATATCTGTACCAATTCCCCAAAATGAATGTAAATATTCTGTATGGGAAACATAGACAAATAAATAATACCAAAAAATTCTCCCCCTGCCTCTTTTATTATCAGGGTTTTTCTTTATTTGAATTTTTGTGTTCGAACACTCAAGGTCTGCTTGTGCATGACTTGAAGCACCCAGGCTAGGATTGCTGCTGTCAGCATCACCCTGTGCGGCTGAGCTCCGTACCTGTGACCCTTGCCTCTCACTGCCCACCCTCAGCCCTGGAAACCACCACTTGGCTCTCTCCTGCTATGACTTTGACTGCTTCTAAGTGGGATCATAAAGTATTTGTCTCTCTGTGCCTGGCTTATTGCATTCAGCACAGTGCTCACCAGATGCATCCAAGTGGTGGGAAATGTCAAGATTTCTTTTGCTGAGGCTAAATAAAAACTCAATGGCAAAATCCATTTATAACAATGAGAACAATAACAATCTGATTTTAAAATGAGGTAAGGGCTTGAATAGACATTCCTCTGAAGACGTACAAGCTGCCAACAGATGCATGAAAACATCGCTACTCATTAGGCACTGGTCATATCACTTGGCACCTGTTAGGCTGGCCTTTACCAAAACACAAAAGCGAACTTAACAGTGTGGTGGGGATGGGGATTAATTCAGCCTTTATGGAAAATAGAAGAGAGTTTCCTTAAAAACTTAAATATGGAGCCACCATACGATCTAGCAGTCCCAACAGGTATAACTCAGAGTAAATAATCGGTGTGTTGACACACCTGCACACTCCTATTCACTTTAGTACTGTTTACACTAGCCAAGACACAGAAATGATGTAGATTTTTTTGATGAGTGACTGGGTGAATAAAATAAGCACACACATCCCAAGGTCTGTCCCTGTCTTCAGTCACATACTGCCTGACAGTGCACTGACAGACATGGAGTCCTCTGGGAGTGCACAGGCCCTGCTGGGCCCTGCTGCTTCTCTTTAGCAACAGGATGCCTCCAGATATCTATGCCCACCGCAGGTAACCCCAGGCCCAAAGGGTCCCTGCCTGCTCAGGGGACTCCTCAGCCAGGCTCCTGGTGGTCATGTCGGGGCTGCCAGGCCCTCATAGCAAGAGGAGATGGCAGCCCTCCTGGCAGCCCCTGGACAACGGTGGCACCAGTGTCCTACTCTGGTATCCCCTCATTAGCATGCTGAACTTTTCCTCAGTTCCCTTCAGAAGTCCAACCTCCTGAGACTGGCTAATTCTGGACAATCGTGACAGTCCCTTAATGGCAAAGAGTTTGAGGTGTCTTTCAGGAAAAGCATTTTCAAGAGTAGACTGGTACAGAGGCAGCCAGCTCATCCTGCCAATGAACTCTGGCATCACAAGCTCAAAATCTTCTGCATGGAGCATGGTTTCCCCCAAACACTGTTCGACCATGGAAAGGCCTGGTGACTACACCTACCCTCCAGGTGCAGGCAACAAGCAGCTGCACCCCCCACCCCATGAACCTCCTGCATCTGCCCTCCTGTTAGATGCCTTCCAGGAAGCTCTATCCTTTTACAGGATGGAGCCACAGAACTGGCTGCTGGGTATCAGGGGGGCCTTTGAATAGGACTGGATTTGGGGACAGGGCCTGGATCTGTTACCCAGTAGGACACAGGATATTTTGGATATTCCTGTCCAACAGGATGGGACATTTTGAGAGAGAGACAGAGACCCACACCTGCTGCCTGCAACCTGGGTGCAGCCCTGATGTTACCAGGCCTGACGAGCCAAGACCCCACCCCAGGTGTGTGTCCTGAGCCCAAAGTCCAAATGAAGGCCCTCTGAGATCAAGGCACTTGTCCACAGATCACTTTTCCCTGACCCTAATGCTAACATCATCATTGTTGTAGTCAGGGTATACAAGGGAAACAATACAGGACACAAAATTTATAGGATTATTTTATAATACTCACCCAAAGAGTCATACACAAAGACAGTACAGGAAATCTGTCACACACTAAAGAACAAAGAATCCAGCTAAGGGCCTGGGTCCCATGGCAATGTCCTGCATGAGTCCAGCTAAAGTCCTAGAGCCCATAGCCATGCCCCCCACAAGTCCAGCTGGAAGCCAAAAGCCCACAACAATGTCTCATGCAGGCCTGTTTCACGGATCTGCATTGGGAAGGCCCAAAGGCCAGTGGTGGAAGCTACAGAGTCTGTGCCAGCAGGATGAAGGATCTGTGCCAGCAGGCTGATAGATCTGTAGTGGAGTCAGGAAGCAATGCTCAAAAGAACCAGAGCTCCCCTGAAAAGGAATGCAGTCATGCTCAGCAACAGTAAGGTCCCAAACTCCTCCAATGATGAGAACAGCCAAGTTCCTGTCAGGAAAGCCAGTGCAATGAGCTTCTCCAGGAGACCAAGTGTGCACCATCTTCCCCTCTACAGCCAGGAAGCGATGCACAAGGTAAGGACCATGGCTCCACCAAAGTGAACTGTAGCCATTCTCAGCAAGAGTAAGGTTCCGAGCTCCTCCAACAATGAGAAAAGCTGAGTTCATTAGGAAAGCCAGCATGAAAACCTCCTCCAGAAAAACAAACAGCTACCTACAGCCTCCCAACAGCCTCAAACAGCTTCCAACAGCTTCAAAACTTTTTTCTCTCCGGTTCTGCCTCTTATGCTGCAGGGAACAATCCTCAGGTGGGCCTCCCACACCCAGCACCATGCTGGTTGAGTTCAGCTGGGTGTTACAAGTTGACCACCAGTTGTCAATCCACCACAGTCATGGAGGTGCCCAGCAAGGTGCTTTACCAGCTCTCTGGTCACTGTCCCCTACCCCTGTAGGTCCTAGGCCATACCTTCAGGGAATTCAGTAAGCAAGCCAGCGGGACTCCACCAAACCACCCTTTCCCCCCACTCTCGCTGTCTGTCTCTATCTCTGTCTCTGTCTCATTCTGCCATCTCTCCCTCCCTCTATCCTCCCTCCCTCCTTCTGTTCCTCTTTCTCTCTCTGTCCTTCAGGTACTAGGGATTGAATCCAGGATTTTAGCACTGAGCTACATGCCCAGCCCGCTTGATTTCTTATTTAGAAACAGGGTCTCTGTTAAATTGCCAAGCTGCCAGGCTGGACTGGAACTTGGGATTCTCCTGCCTCCACCTCTAAGAGTGCTACCCATCACATTCTTCACGTTGTGGAGCCCTACTTTCCTCCTGGCCCCCACTCTTAATTTACCCTGTAAAATGCCCAGAGACTACCATACAAATGCCAGTTATTTTCCACTAGATTCTTTGCCCTATTGTAGCATAGTCAAAAAATACCTAATGTTTAAATTAAAAGTAAAAAATTTTACTTTTAATTTTGTGGTGGCACACACATGTAATCTCAGCACTTGGGAGGCCAAGGCAGGAGGATTTCCATGAGTTCAAGGCCAGACTGGGCTACATAGCCTACATAGCAAAGCCCTGTCTCAAAAAAATTTTTTAAAAAAACAACAACAAAACATTGTATTACAGTAGAAGAGATATTACCATTGCTCCCCTCAAAATCCTTTCCCTCATTTTGAACATACTTCTGCCATCATTTCTGGCACTTTCTGAATAAGTTCTGGAAGTTCTCTTCCCTGAGTGTCTTCACAAGGTAGGATGAAAAACATAGTAAGTGCTACTGCCAAGGAACATCCAACAGAAAGGCAGCTCCTAAAAACATGACGCTGTCCTCATCCACCTTATTCACCAGATCTGGCACCATTCAACTTCTGTTGAAAGTCAAAGTCAAAGTGACCATGAAAGGTAAACATTTTGAATTTATTCGGGACATCAAGGCAGCCACAACAGCACAACTAAAGACCCAAAGGAGGACTCCAGAGCTGATTCTGGAGGCAGGAAGGATGATGGATAAGTGTGTTTGAAGTGAGACGGAGGATTTTGAAAGGGATTCATAGCAGTGTCTTCTACTATAATGATTTTTAAAATTTAAACATTCACCATATTTTTCAGTCAGACCTCTTATGTTCCTGGTTAAAATCTGTCCTTAACCACTTCAGTGTTTGGATTTATCATTGACAGGAGAGAGTAAGATGAGAACATCACTTACCCAATATTTTACTAGGCATTGATTTAGAGTCCTCTGGCTTCTGCTCCTCAGCTGATTTTGTAGTGTCTCTCCATGTCCCTGACTTTTATGGCGGTCGGTCATTGCAAGCGAGGTTTAGAAGATGCTGTGATGTCCAGGGGAAAAGAACCGCGCGCTTGGTGGGGAAGGCAATCGCTAACTCAGGATGTCAGGTGGGCAGTGAGAAGAAACGGGGGAGAAGAAACGAGGCGCATCAGCAGCGCCCCTCTTGATTATTTATTTGGTAACCATCAAAGGGCCCCAGGGCCTCAATTGCCAAGCGAGACTTTGTGGTGGTTCTTCTGCGGGCGGCCAGGATGTTGAGACAGCGGCCAACGCAACCTCCTCGTCATTGCGCGTGGGTGGCCTGCTGCAGGCTGCACGGTATGATCAAAATCGCCCGCCAGCGCTCTGCCATCAAGTACTGCAGCCTTGCGCGCGGCGATCAAGCCTGCCTCTTCCGAGCACCCTTCCTCGGTGAGAGCCGCGGCCGGCATGGTTAAGGGGCAGGGGGAGAGCAAAACCGCTCTGATTTGGATTGTGAGAACCTGCCTTCACATCCAACACGACTTGTCACAAAGCCTTTATATCCAGCAGCAGATACTGCGCCTACCAAAGGCCGAAGGCGCTCAGCAACTCAGGATTCTCATTGGCTACTCTGCGGAAGGCTTAGTCCAATCAGACAAGGTCTGGAAAGTCACTTCATTTGCATACGGCCCTGCGCACTCTGACCAGCACAGCTAGAAGACAGCAGTGTTCTTGTCACCATATCGCCTCTGCAAGTTGGAAGCCAAAGATCTGTCGTTCCAGCTTAGCCCGCTTCTTAGGTGGGAGGACGGGGACCTCCTCTCCCTCTAGTCTCGGAGGACCCTCGGCACCTGGAACAGGCAGTCGGGAAGAGGACAAGAACGCATTACGTCCGCGGGGTCTCGGGGGAAGTGGACCCCGAACCTGGAGACTGGGAACCTGATCTGTGCACTGTTCACGGGGAGGGAGTGCGAAGTGCCCTCCACCCGGCGTGAAGCCCGAGTAGGGCAGAGGCCCCCAAGAAGGCGGTCCCCAGAAGGACGGGGCGGTGCACCTTGGGAGCTTACCTGCCTTCAGCACCAGTTTGTGTGGGGGGCAGTGCCTCGAGCCCAGTTCCCCAAACCTAACCCCGGGGCTGCAGGTACTCCGGAAAGATGGCTCAGTGTTCAGGAAGACATCCTGGTCATCGGCCAGGGTGAGGGCTGCGCACAGGTCACTCCTGCCCTAGGACCTGGTTATCTTCTATAAAAAGGCAGCCTGAGCTGGGACAGCCCCAACCCCCTTTTCCTACAATGCAGCTTCCGCTTTCTTCTTGTGTTGCAATTCCCTTCACCCCTTCTTGGTCCCCAGACTAGTTCCATTCCCATCCCACAGGTACCAGGTTCCACTGTTTTGTGAGTGGCCTCTCCAACCATGGAGTTGTGCCTGCCCACGTCCAGGCTGGGCACTGTTCTCACACCTTTCATGGTACCCTGAAGCCTTGCCTCGAAGGGTGCGTCCGGTTCCCCCATTCTTCCAGGGCTGTGGTATCCCTGGTGCTAACCCCACTTCACTCCACCTCACCAGAGAGGGGCACTGGGTGCCGGCCCTCCTGCCACCACCTGCAGTGGTGTCCCCACTGTGGACCTGGAAGGAGGTGGGAAGAACTGCTGTGTCCTTGCGTCACTGTGCTCTTCATCTGATGAAGTCTGAAGAGTGAGACACCCTTCTGCACCCAGCAGCAGAGGCTAGGAGGTAGGGGACTGAAAGCTGCTTTCTTGCCTCCCCAGTCCAACAAGGTCAAGTCATCACTCTTGTCAGTGTTCACTGCTCAAAAATCCAATAAGCACTCAGGGAGGCTGAGGCAGGAGGGTCACAAGTTCAAGCCCTGAGCAATTTAGTGAAACCCTGTCTCAAAAATATGCTGGGCATGCTGGTATAGGCCTGTAATCCCAGCACTTGGGAGCCTGAGGCAGAAATATCATGAGTTCAAGGGCAGCCTAGGCCAAATAGTGAGTTCAAGGCCAGCCTGGGGTATATAGTGAGATCCTGTCTCAGAAAAAGAAAGAAAGAAAATATATTTTTCAAAATTTTGGGGGATCTGGGTATGTAGTTCAGTGCATAAGCTCTGGATTCAATCTCCAGTAACAACAACAGCAACAAAAAAAAACCACCTCCAAGTTGAGGCATCTCTCCCTAAGACTTTGAGTCTTTTTGGCTTCCACTATGGACTGAAGTTGTCTCCCCCAGAATTCGTAATGAAATCCTCCCACTCCCAACCTTTGATATCCAACCCCCACTATCGGATGGTTTCTTACCACCACCCCACCCTAGCTGGTGTCTGGCCCCCTGACACCTTCAGCAAGAACCTTGTTTACTGGGTTCAGCCAGAGCCCCTCATTTCCTATACTTGGACCCCAACCTGCTCCTGGGTTGCAGGTTTGCACTCTCCCACACTGGGTTTAAGGCAAAGCCTGATCTCCCTGATGTGAGACCCTCTGCAGTGGCCACGTACCCATCTCAATGCTGCTGGAGGAAGTTTGCCCTGCTGTGCCTTAACCAGTGTCGCTGAGCGATTTCTCCTTAACCCTGCGGACTGCCCAGTGGCACGGGAAGCATGACAGCAGACAAACCAGAGGCATGACAGGAGACAAACAGGCTGGAGCAAACCCACTTTATTTAGTTCTGACAGCCCAAGCCACAGGAGCACGTCAGACACAGCCACCATATCCAAGCCCAGGGACTCTTCAGGACAGAAACTGTCCCCCCAAAATGGCCCCACCTGCAACCCCATCAAGCCCTAAACCACATGCTTCAGGGAATCAAAAGTCACATCTATATCTGCATTCCCTGACCAGGTGACTCTGTCCGTTCCAGGTTGAGGTTTTGTTGTCTGGACTAATCTACACACAACACTGCAAGCAACAATGCAATGACTATATCATGCATGTGGTAAACCCCACCTACCAGAGGAAACCAGAAGCAAGAAGCAGCCAAGAACATGGCAGAGTGATACCCCAGGATGAGCCTGGAGATGTCTTGGGGAACCCCTCGGCCCTCCCCGTGATAGGAGTCCATTCCACGAGAGGAGTGAAGGACGGATTGGGAATGTTCTGGGGTCACTGACAGCAGCCAGGGGGCACAAGCTAAGGAGGAAAGGGGATAGTCCAGGAGACCAGCACTAGGGCTCTGAGCATGAAGTACAGCAGGGCCCAAGGGAGGACCTTCAAAAGGGCCAAAGCCATGCCATTCCTTCCTTCCCTTCCTATAAGAGCTGGGTCACATCCAGTGAGACCCTCCCTTGGCACCAGCCTCAAATCCATCCATGAGTTGTGTGCCCTTGCCCGGGGAAGAACATCCTGTGACCAGCCCATCCTGAGCACTGGGAAGATGGCCCAGCACACCAGGTACCAGGCTGTGTGGCCAGGTGAGGAGCAGGCGATACACTGGGGAGGGCTCAAGACCACACTTGGTAAGGCAGTGGTGCGGCCTGCACACTCACAGCTCGAGGAGGGGAAAACAACGCTTGGCTGAAACCCGGACCTTTGGGCACCAGTGCTGCTTCAGCTGCTCCATCCAGGGTGGCAGGTGATGGTGGCAAAGAGACCCATAGGGGAGTGGGTGGGGCTGCTGCAGGCCAGCTATGCAGGGTAGTCCTTTCTGCCCTCAGGCACAGGGGGGGCCCAGCTGGGTCAGTGCCTTCACTGCAGGAAGGGAGAAAAGAGAGAGAGATAGAAACGGAGATGGAGACAGACAGAGATGGAAACAGACAGAGAATGAGAAAGATGCACAGAGAGAGAGAGAAAAAAAACAGTTGTGAGACAGAAGCTGAGAAAAAGCAAGACAGAGACAGCTAGCTACTGTCCTGGGTACCACAAAACCATACCAGAGGTGATGTAACACCCACCCAAATAGGCCCAGCCCTTCGACCCTGTCACAGCTGGTGCACACATGGCACAGTGTAAGACTGGCCCCAGGCCAAACCTGAAGGCTATTCTAGCTGCTCCAGGCCCGGAAGCCCAGGCTGGGGACCTCAGTGCTCCCACACCCAGTCCCATGTGAAGGCCGAGGACACCTATTCCCTCCTCTGTCTCCGTCCACTCCCCACATGCAGCCTGAGGCCATGACCCACACAGGCAGGATGTCTGCAGCTTCCTCTACTCGGTCAAGACCTTCTTCCTGACGGACCTCCCACTCTAGGCACGATACCTGCAGCAGCATGCTCAGGCCCAGGCTACGGTGTTTCTTCTCCAGCTCCAACACAGCCTGCAGCAGAGACCGGAACCGCTCAGCGGGGTCAGCAGGCTCATCCTCCAGGGCACCTTCCTCCTTCCCAGCCTCTTGCAGGAAGTGCTCCTCCTCCTCTGCAAAGAAGGCCCGAAGCTTCCTGTAGTCAGTCAGGGCCTTCTTCCTTCGGTCCATCACGTGTCCCTGCAGGTGGGCAGTGGAGAGGACACCTGTGTTCCTGGGCCCACCTTCCCAACCCTGGGGTACAAAAAAACTGTCTGCACTCAAGGGGGTCCAGACTGTGACATCCCAAAATACGCTGCCCAGCACTTTGAACTGTGAGGCCACTTATACCTCTGCTGCTTCTCAAAGTGGATAAACTCACAAAGACCTCATCTCTGGTCCCCATGTGTCCCCAGAGATGTGCATGCTGGCCCCAGTCTAGTGGCACTGAGACAGTGGGGCCTTTCAGAGGGGCTAGGAAAGGTGGCCCAGGAAGCCTTGGTTCCCCAAAAGCAAGCTGATGTCAACAGGGCAAGCCTCTCCGTCTCCCTATCACTTCCACATCTCCCACTGCAATGCCACCTACCATGGGGCCCTAACCACAGCTAAACACATGGTGCCACCTAGCTGTGGCCTTTCAGCCCCCACACCTGTGAGCTACATAAACCTCTTTTCTTTATAAAATACTCAGCCTCGGGAATTCTTTTACAGCATTAGAAAATAGGCTAGTGTGCCCTCTCTGTAATAAAGGAATGATGGGCATTTCTGTCATTCAGGCAGAGATGGCTCTGCAGAGACCTTGTTAAAACAGCTCTTTTCTTTATGCCTCCCAACATCACTCAGTTGGTTTTTCACCACCTGCTATTCTTTGACCAACTCAGTCTGTAACAACTGGACTTACCTGCTGCTTTGGGTCTTCCTTTCCTCACAAAAGCTTTGTGCCCTCCTCAACCTGTGCCAAGGATGTGTCTGTTCTAACCCATTCATCTGTTTTACACCAATTCAGTACTCTCACCCAGCCTGGAGAGTCTTTGTCTCCCCCAAGAATGAGTTCCAGGACCCTCAACCCAAGGATGTGAACATGTGGATTTGCGAGCCCCTCCCATAAAATGGTGCTGGATTTGCACAGAACCTATGTCATTGCCCTGTGTACCTTAAATCATAACACCTAACACAATGTAAACACTGTGTAGTTATTCCACTGCCTTGCTTAGGGAATAATGACAATAAACAACTGTCCATGCTCAGCACTGATAGCCATTGTAAGACACAGGGCCAGCATGACACACAGGGCTGACCCATGTGCTGAAGACCCCACCATGCTCCTTCCTCACAGTCCTGCACACAGCTGTCTGTTGCAGCACATCTGCCTTTAGGACTCTCAGGCCACCCTCATCAGAGAAGCAGACCCTCTTCTTCCAGGAAGCAGGAGTGAGGAACAATCCACTCACACTCACACATCACACTGGCCCTGGACCATATAGTACAGGGTCAGCCATGGTCATCAGACCAGAACATGGGAAGGAAGAGGACTCCTGCTGGTTTTGCCAGACTCTATTTAGGAAATACTCACAAAGTACATACTTAAAAAATATCCTAGGCTCACTGAGTCTACTCAAGGCCCTCTCCAGCCCATGCCCTATATCCAGGGGGGCCCCTCCCCTCAACATTCCCACTTACCTTCCACACAGCAGCTGCAGACTCTGCCTGGCCATGCAGGTCCCGGGCATCGTTTAAGTCCTTTCTCATGATTTCCACAGATCCCTTGTTCTCCTGGGAGAGAGAAGCTGCACACTGGGAGACAGGCAGACGGTCCCGGGCCCAGCCCAGCCAGTCCAGGGGACTTCACAACACTGATCCCACTAAGTCTGTCCTAGAAATAACCCTGGTACAAGTCTGGCTGCCACATCCCAAGCAAAAGAGAAAAGGCTACAGGCACCACAAGGTGTGGCAGATATTTCCATGATCCTCATCTTCCCAGAAGCTGGCCACAGCCCAGGCAGCTCTTCAGCATGGCCTGCCATCCATGTTCTTAAGTGGGCTCCCTTTGGGGGAACTTAGTCCAGACAAGGCCTGCTCAGCCTCCTCAGCACCTTGCCTCAGGAAGGGGAAAACCAATGGCAGTCACTCCAGAATAGTACAGGGCACAGCCTGGGCCTTTCCTCTAGTGTGCCTTGGTAGTAGCCCCAGGTCCCACGAAAGCCCACCAACCCGGCCAGGCTTCCTCCTCCCTGTACAGGGCCCAGACAGGTGGGTCAGTACCCAGAGACTTGGCCACATACCCTCAGCACTGTCACTGATCCCCAGCTACACATAAGAAGTGCAGCTCCAAGCCCCCAGGACCTAGCTATGGCCAGATTCAAGGTGAGTTTCTGCACAACAGCAGCTCCCAAATGCAGTTGCCAAGATCACAGCAGAGAAAGTTCAAAGAATAGGATGCACGTGGTGGGGTGGGCCTGGGGGTAACCTCAGAGGGCAGAAGTACTGGGCGAGCTGCAGGATGCCTACTGGAGGACTAGGGCCACAGCCTGGTCCCCAGGACAGAACTTCGGTCCCCGGCAAGGGGGGCGCAGCACCCTCAGGGCGGTGAGGGCGGCCACCCTGGGAGATCTACCCGGAGGGAATCTGTGAGCCTCTAGGATGAGAAGGGAAGGGGGAGAACAAGGTCCAAAGTGGAGCGGGAAACGTGACACTGCGAGGCCAGGTGCTGCCGTGGGGAGGTGGTCAGCGCAACTTCTGGAAGCGGGGAGGAAGGGCCCAGCACCGGGAGCGGGGAGAGAAAGGTCCCCGGGGTGGGTAAAGGTCAGGACTCAGAGGAGAGGACAGAGCCTGTGGTTGCCAGAGAACCATGAGGACCAGGGGATGGAGAGTAATTCGGGTACCTCGGAACCCCAGACAGGAAAGGTCAAGACAGGGGTCTGGGCTCCTCGGGGACCCAGGGTTGGGGCGGAGCGGTCAGAGCAGGGACCCGCTCCGCGGGGTCGCCCCCACCCCTCGCACCTTGCCGCGCAGCGCCCTCCTCCAGCGCGGCTCCCACTCGGGCGGCGCGGGGCCAGCGGCCATGCGACACTCGGCGCACAGCGGGTCGCCGTCGGCGCGACACAGCA
>NW_004955581.1:82348-147992 GCF_000276665.1 Chinchilla lanigera
CAGGCGAGGGGCGGCGGGCAGCGGCCGCAGACCCGGAGCGAGACCCGGACTGCAAGCGACGGCGGAAGCAACGCCGGGAACGCGCGCGGGGCGGGTCTTGGAGGCCGCGCGCTCCGAGCCGGGTCCTGGCAGCGGTGCGTTCCGAGTTCTGATTCCAGGTCCTGGCAGCCGCGCGCTCCGAGCCGGGTCCTGGCAGCGGTGCGTTCCGAGTTCTGATTCCAGGTCCTGGCAGCCGCGCGCTCCGAGCCGGGTCCTGGCAGCCTTGCAGTCAAACGAACAAAGGGTTCTGGCTGCTGCGCGCTCCCTTATTCTGTGAATGAGCGTCCTGATGACCGTGCGCTGCAAGTCCAAACCCTGGTCAGCCCACGTCCTCGCGTTGTTAAATCTTACTGGGGCTGACATTAATGCATACATAAGTCCATCACAGGCAAGAGGGAAACAAAATTTTGTTATTTGCAAAGTCCATTTTTTTGTCTTTTGTAAGCTGCTAGGACCTGGGCGGTGAGGAACCCGCCTAGGCTCCACTTTCAACCGAGAGGGTGGGGGGACCCCGAGGGCTGCCCGCATTGGCAGTGGATGGCTATTCCCTCGAGAAGGTGCTCCGGTGACCCTTTCCCGCGTGTACGTGCTCTTCGTGAGAGGGTCCTCCTTTCTCTGGCCCTCCCTGTGTGGGCGCGGCTCCCATGCCTTACCCCTGAACGTCCCGCCCTGGGTGGCCCTCCCCCGGGAGGTCTGCCCTTGCACCCACATCCAGCCTTGCCCACCACCCCAGCTTGAAGACCTCCCCGCATGGACCTGTCTTGCGTGGAATCTCCAGGCAGTGCCTCCCTCCTGGTTTCTGGGAGCCCGCTGTGGAGTCCACCGTGGGCCAGAGATTCTCCCCAGGGCCGAGGGTGGGTTCCACCACGGGAAGATGTCAGTGAGCATATGTCACTTATTTGGCAGGAGCAATCTATTTTTTTAATTTTGAAAATAAGCACTTTTAAAAGATACTGTGCAAATTATAACTACGCAATCTGTTAATTTTTAAAAAATATCTCTGATTCCATACAAGTGCAAGGTATTCTGAAGCATCACTGTGTGTGTGTGTGTGTGTGTGTGTGTGTGCAGACTTGAAAATGCATTACATGGATAGTTGGTAGTGTAAATAATAAATTAGTTGTGTATAGCAGTGGTTAGAAGGCTTCAAAGTGAGCATACCTGATTTGTTGTTAAACTAGGAATGCTGTCAGGCACAGTGAAATAATTTAGTTTAAAGTGGACAAAACTCAAATTCATAATTTCTTATGTGTGTCTGCCAGTTGCCTTCCCCAAATGATAGGAACGATGTATGGATCTCTATTTCATTACACCCTTAACGAGTCCAGTTATTAGCATTTACAAAGTCATTTGTGAGGGCCTTTTTGTTTTTGTTTTTTCGTCTTTTTGAGACAGGGTCTTACTATGCAGTTCAGGCTGGCCTTGAGCTCTCTTTGTAGTCCAGGCTGGTCTCGAACTCACAACGATCCATCTGCCTCAGACTCCTGAGTGCTGGGATTACAGGCATGTGCCACCACACCTGGCATTAGTGAGTTTTTTTTTGAGGGTCTGTATATCTATAGAGCTATAAGGCAATTCCTTGTTGGGGATTTCAGGTTACAGAGGGGCAAGGAAAGGGGGTGCTGGAGCCCACCCAGCTTGTACTTCGCAAGCTGGACCCCATCTTTGAAGGTTGTGCCTTCCCTGCTTTCCAAAGCTGCCCTTTATTCTGTCCTCCCGCAGTTTTGTCTCTGAGTGTGAAATCTGTGTTATTTATACACGTTGTGCCTTCTTCACGCTTTCCTGATTCCTTGAACATCACTGTGATTTCCAAGGGACCTAGAGACCCCAAGCCTTGCAGGCAGTGGGTCTCGATTGCTTTCAGCCGCACACAAAACTCCAGGCTGTTAAACATGCTCACTTCATGCATGAACTCACTCATTCAGCAGATACAGTATATTGACTGGCTTTCAACACCAGGTGCTGTTCTCCAAAACTAAGAAGGGGAAAGTGTGTGTGTGTGTGTGTGTGTGTGTGTGTGTGTGTGTGTGTGTGTTAATGTAATTATCTCAACTTCTTTTTAAATTACTCCCAGACATAGCTCTGTGTTCCTCCTGTTTCTTGACCTCCTTTCTTTTTCTTTCCCTTTTCCCTCTTCCACCATTCCTTCCTTTCCTTTTTCCTTCCTTTGTTCCTTCGTTCCTTCCTTCTCAGGAGGAAAATCAGAGACAGACCTCCAAAGAGCAGTGTTATTTATTTGGTATTAGCATTCAAGAGGAGCATGGTGCCTTAGTGAACTCTGGCTTGTCCAAAGAGGTTAAGATAAGGGGAAGTTTTTAAAGACATAAACTTAAAAGAGTACATCAGGTATTTTTAAACCCTAATCCTTGACAACAATGGTTAATAGCAAAAGTGATGCAACCTGGGGTGGAACAAGCAGTTGTTGGGCAGATGTCCTTGGGGAAGTACTGTGTGTGTGTGTGTGTGTGTGTGTGTGTGTGTGTGTGTGTGTGGAGGGGGAACATGGGCTGGGGATTGAATGCCGAGCCTTTTTACATGATTTGCCACTGAGCTACACTCCCATCCCCTAGAATCTATTGTTTGTTTTGTTTTTGTTTTGATTTCCGAGAGGGTATTTCACTATGTTGCCCAGGCTAATCTGAAACCCTCCTGCCGCAGCCACTGCACTCACCCACCCTCACCCCCTTTAGAAGCAGTTTTGTATAAGGTTGCAGTGGGCTCTGCGGGCTTCTGGCTCTGAAGGAGTCTTCCATGACTCATTATCAGGCATTCATGCATAAGAGCTGTTCCTTCAAACCTCTCAGCTTTGTTTGCTTGTTTCTGTTAGGCTCCATGCAAGTGACTCCATTTGATTCACATTTCTTTTACACTTTATAAAGTACTCAGTTGGTCCAAGGATAGAGCTCAGTGGCTCAGCGTGTGCCTGGCAAGTGGGAGATCCTGAGTTTGATTCCTGGTACCAAAAAAAAAAAAAGAAAGAAAAAGACCAAAAAGAAAAAAATGGGGGTGGGAATATAGCTCAGCAGCACAAGCACCTGCCTGGCAAGCGCAAGGTCCTGAGTTCGATTTCCAGTACCAAAAAAAAAAAGTACTCAGCCTAAGGTATTTTAGCAACATAAAATGGACTAAAATAGTAAGGCTTTCTTCAGGTCCCTCACAAGGCACAGATGCCCCTGCAGGAGTATCTCTGGTGAAGGTGAGAAATTTGGCTCCATTCTGCATAGTGTGGGCAATTGCAGATGCATAGCTGTCAGCAGGTGGGATATGTGTCTGGAAAATGACCAAGAGGGGACATCAAGTGTGAGTGGAACTGAGTGGTCCCACCAAAAAGGGTTAGGAACTGAGGTTGTCCCCCCACCAAGTAGGAGCCCTGAGCTCATGACAGACACCATAGTGTTACCTCAAGCACGATGATGGGGCTTCCAGAACCTCACAGAACCATCTTGAGAACCATCGACCAGACCACACTAGACTGAGATGACCTGTACTTCAAACTGCACAAACCCAATCTTTGCCTTTGGGGGTTAGGGGTTGAACTTGCTCTGTGAAGACCCCTGAAGCCCAGACTTTTGCCCCCAAGCCCCAGTAACAACCATACAATCCCTAAGGGTAGTAGAGGATAAGGACTCTGATCAGATATTGAGGGTGGGGGGATTCTTGTTTAGTTGCCTTACCAGAGTTTCCTGCTAAAACTGGACTTTACACAGATGGGCCTAGAGCAGGTGCAACAGCCTGGCCAAAGTTTGTTCAAGCAAAGGATTGGTCATGGTACAAGTACCCTTAAGGACTGCTATGAAAAATAAATTGAATTGAATGATTAGTAAGTGGCCACTCAGCTCTGAGTGAGCATCCCCAAAATGCTTGTTAAATCAAGCACATATTTTAGGAGGAAACAGACATCCTCATGGCTCTGTGGTCTGAAGGGTGAGTGCCTGGACTGGGTTTATCAGAGTGGTGGCTACAAAAAAGCCAGAGCTGTGTTTACAGTTCACAGAAAAACCATCCTTTTCAGGAAAACAACTCAGTTTAAAGAAAACAAGAACCCCGAAAGAAGTTGAACTTGGAAGAGTATTCTGAGAAGGCTTTGAGTGACTCTGGATCTGCAAATTCTGATCTTTGCATGAGTTAAATTGAAGAAGAACTTGGTAGACCTGACCTGAGAAGAGCAGACAGATCTGTGCATGATCTGTGAAAGTGTCACAGGGTCAGTCAGCAGGGCTGTTCAGACCTAAAGTGCACTGTGCATCAGGCTGGCCATAGTGAAGAGGATGAGGGGCTGGGGATTTAGCTCAGCGGCACAACACCTGCCCGGCAAGCGCAAGGTCATGAGTTCGATTCCTGGTACCGGAAAACAACAAACAAACAAAAGAAACCAAGAGGATGAGTACAACCATTTTCAAAATACATGGAAATAGCCAGGCACGGTGGTGCACACCTGTAATCCCAGCATTTGGGAGGCTGAGGCAGGAGGATCATTGTGAGTTTGGGACCAGCCTGGACTACAAAGTAAGCTCAAGGCCAGCCTGAAATACATAGTGAGACTCTGTCTCAAAAAGACCAAAAAGGGCTGGGGATATAGCTCAGTGGCATAAATGCTTGCCTGGCAAGCTTGAGGTCATGAGTTTGATTTCTGGTACAAAAAAAAAATGACCAAAAATCCCCCAAAACCCATGGAAATGATGTCATGGAGTTTCATTTATCACCCCAGGGTAAGCCTGCACATCTCTAACCTATACCTAGAAACTAGAGGACATGGAGGTGACAATACAGTTCTGCTTGCTTTTTCTCTCCTTATTTAAAAATATGTACCATGTGCATTCATTCTAGAAAATATGGAGGAAAGAGAATGATGTGGAAAAGAAAATTAAAACATCCAGTCATCCATCAAGAACTGAACTCAGTAATTTCATTTCCTTTATCCGAATTGGATTTGGACTAGTAGATCATTTACTCATTCAGTCAGTCATTCAAGAAATATTCAAGTGCCCATCATGTACAAGAAAAGTGGTTTTGGTCCAAGCACAATAGTGCAGACGTGTAATATCAGCACTTTGAGAGGCTGAGGCAGGAGGATCACAAGTTTGAGCCCAGCCTGAGCAACTAAGTGAGGCCTCAAAATAATAAATTAAAAAGAGCTGTGACTATAGATTAGTGCAAAGGTCCTGGATTCAATATTCAATACTGCAAAATAGAGGGAAGGAAAGAAAGAAAGGAAGGAGAATGAAAGTGGCTTTAGAGGGTGGAGGTGGAGTTGGGAAAACAGCTGAATACCCCAAAAGATATGAGTGGAACAGTAGAGAAAGAGATGCTAGATGCAGGGGAGGAGGGGCCGTTCCAAGGCAGCTCAGGAAACTCAGTCTCAAAGGAGCTCAGAGCTCAGCCAAACTCAGCACTGCTGACTGGCTCACGGTCTTTCTCAATCAAGCATGACTGGGTGTCAGCTGAGCGTCACACGCATCTCTCCCGAGGTGCAGGCAGGAAAGACATCTTTGCCTTAAGGACTCTGGCAGGAGAAAAGCTCCTGCTACAGACTCCTGTGATGGGGCTGGGCAAGCCTAGTGAAGCAGCCCAGCACCTGGGCCTGGGCTGGCTCTTGTAAGGGAAAGCTGGTGCGAAGGAAGCACTGGTCACACGCTCGGCAACCCTACTTACAGGCAGGCATGATGGCTTCCTTACAGAGGACGAAGTGGAGGCCAGAGCAGGTAACTAGCTGCCCAAGGAGGCCAAATAAGTGGCCTCCAATCAGACCTCTCAAGCTAGAATGTGTTGGAGTGTAATCCTGAACTGCGGATCCTGACTCTACGCATCTGGGGTCAGGCCTGAGATTCTACTTTGCTAAGGAGCTCTCCAAGTGATCCTGAAATGGGTGACAAATGTGAACACAGGACACTTTATCTTTTTACCTTGGGAGTTACTGCACTAGGGGAGTCCTCCTGGGGACAGCTCCCAGAGGCCTGTGTTCTGGCAGTCCATTCAGTAATTAACATAATGATAGTAATTAACATAATTATGGAAACAGCAATTAACATAAAGGTGGCCGCTGTCTGGGGAGATACAGGTGAAATCCTACCTGTCAAACCATCACTTAGCATATATGGCTGTCACTTCAAAGAGAGTTCATGGGCCTTAACAACAACAATACTGAGAGCTACTGGTTTAGTCAATTCTCTTCAGTTAAAATCTGTGCTTCTGGTGGTACTTCTTCAGCGTTTCCAAAGGAACCGTCTGGATTCACTCTTAATTTATGCAAGGAATCTATCTCTGGTGTTGAAAGGTGACAGTAAATAAATGGTTAATGCAGTTGGAAGCTTCTATTCACTCCCTCTTGCTAAATAACCATCAATCTTTCCCTCTCCAGCTGTTGGCTTTAGGAAGAAATGTCCCCGTGTATCTTCCAAGGGCCAAAGAGAATCGAGACTCGATTGTAACAGGGTTTCATTTTACTTTTAGCAATTGCCACAAACGTTGCAGACCCAAAGATCTCCTTCCAGCTTAAAACAAAGGGTTTGAACAAAGATGCTCAGCCTGGGTACCTGCGCGCTGCCGACGCGCTTTTGGATTGGTTGGACTACAGTCCAATAAGAAAGAAGAGACGCATCTCCTATTTACATACATGTTTCTGGGTCACCGACGGGCAGCAGGCCGTCCAACCAGGTGCCAGACATTTGAAACCCTCATTTGAATATAAAGATGACAAATAGGCCTGCCTGCGCCCCATTCCAGCTGGTCGTCCTTCGGTTACCGTCTCGCTATGCCGGAGCCTTCCCGCTCCGCTCCGGCCCCCAAAAAGGGCTCCAAGAAGGCCATCACCAAAGCACAGAAGAAGGACGGCAAGAAGCGCAAGCGCGGCCGCAAGGAGAGCTACTCCATCTACGTGTACAAGGTGCTGAAGCAGGTGCACCCCGACACGGGCATCTCGTCCAAGGCCATGGGCATCATGAACTCCTTCGTCAACGACATCTTCGAGCGCATCGCGGGCGAGGCGTCGCGCCTGGCGCACTACAACAAGCGCTCGACCATCACGTCCCGCGAGGTGCAGACGGCCGTGCGCCTGCTGCTGCCCGGGGAGCTGGCCAAGCACGCGGTGTCGGAGGGCACCAAGGCCGTCACCAAGTACACCAGCTCCAAGTGAGCGCGCCGCGGGCGCCCGAACCCAAAGGCTCTTTTCAGAGCCACCTCCAAGCTCAAAAAGGAGCGTGCGCGTGGTCTGACTGTGACCGGTGACTCAACTGGAGCGGTAAGGGGTGGGAGGAGGTGCACTGCGCAGAGTGTGCACGTCCCGAGACCGGATTAGGCTCCTCCTAATGGTACGTTTTCCTTTAAAAAAAAAAAAAAAAAAAGGCTGGCTCGGTCTAGCCCACATACAGCAGCTAAAAAGGGAGCATCCTGCCGAAATCTGGCCTGTGTGGCGTTCTTTTTGCTCAGTACCAAGGCGATTTGTGTCATTCCCCAACCCCTGTCTGGTGGATGAGGCTGGAAGATGTGAACGATGAGGATGCTCTGGCTGAGGCTGGGGTTGTCACGCTGACCTGCGGACACACTTTAGCCTTGCTTCCTCAGCTTTAAACCCTTTGCTCCCCAGGGTGCAACACCTTAAGCTTTTAGCCCAAAGCTAAACATTTCAGAAGCGTTTTGCTTAAGCAGCTCTTTGTGCAACGGGTTCCTTTGGAAACACTACTCCCGCAGGCACACAGATCCTGGACTCTACCTTTAAAATCCCCACCTGAGAGAATCTGGTATTTCTTCATTCGCATAATGTATGCATTTTTTCCCATCGTGAACAGTGAAGATCTTTCCATTTCATCTCCAAGCATACGTGCAAAATACATATATATATACACATGTCATACAGTATATCATGTACACAACCTATGTGAAATATCTTTTACATACAGTTAATCTGTACCTTTCTTTTCAAAACCTGTGGAGCTATGAACAAAGTAAGTACTATGTTTGCTTGGTTACATATTAATTTCCAAGGCATGCAGGCCTGCCTGGGATCCAGGCTGTATCCTCAATCACAAATACCTGGAAGAGACCCCACCCCTCCAAGAGCTCATAGTTGGCTTGGATTCAAATTTGAGACTCTGTCTGATGGTAGACAATGGCTGGCTGTCTTCTCACATCTGCCACAGTGTCAGCCCTGCATCTGTTCGCATTTAACCTCTTATTGCCTCATATGCTAAGTTCACTTCTTTGAGCTTGTAGCTTCTTCTCAAAGGAACAGTTGTTTCTTGCCCTCCAAATCTTTGGTTTTTTCCCATTGATTAGGAAATTTTACTTGAAAGCCTTAGCAGGAAGGGCAGTCTCTTCTATGCTTTTCAGATGGTACCCTCCCACTTTTTCTAGAACCCACTTCAAGTGTTAGCTTGGTTTATTCAGAATCAGAATAGTTCCAGTGTGTAAACCCTGTTCTCTTAATCTCTATAGATTTTAAAATATTTTAAAATGTGTTGCTTCTTTTACCTTTCACCTGAAATAGAATATGTCTTCTTCTCTGTTGTAAAAGTGGAATTATAGGCATGTGTTTGTGTAAAATTTCTCTCACTTTTTTCGTTATAGCAATCTCTATAGCCGAGACCCTGTTTTGTGTTCTTTCCCTTAACTGATTTTTCTCCAAGGAGGGAGGGACAATTCTATACATCCTGGGACTGGGGTTGCCATGCAGCAAGTAAAGGCTTTCTATTCGTACTACAAGCCGTTGCCAGAAGAATTAGGGAAAATGAGAAATTAATCCACATTTTGTGTTATCTACAACAAAATGTATTCTTATAGAATTATATTTGGAAATTATGATGCATTCATTTTGCTCACTGATTCTGCCTACTGCCAGTACAATCACTCCTCTGTCTGCAGGAGGCAAATTTCATTTTATTAAACCTATGTGTTTGTCTCCTTAAGGTAGAGAACCACATGGATCTACATTAACTGGCTACAGATACTCCTTTAAAACTTCATATGTTTGACCAGCACTGAAAAGAAAAAAAAACACAAAAACTTCATTTCCAATTTATAGGTTGGGGTTAGTGGCTTGGATGTCTCAGTCATGGCTGACAGGTACCACTTAATTTCAATGCTGGATCACTGTTTAAGTTTTAAATTATAACTAGGAAGGCAAAGAATTGAGTAAAATAGCTATGAAAAAACTTTAATTCCTATGTTTTTTCCATAATTTTCTTAACTACCAAAAGAAAACAGAATGAAAGTGATGCTGTACACTGCTAAGATAGTAACCATACCAACACTATTTATGCCCATATATACATGAAGTAAACAAGGCAGAAAGTCTAAAAGAGGGAAGGAAGAACCGACACTCAGCTCATTGAAATAAAAATTTAGTTACACTAACTTAAACAATTTTGTACTGTCCAGATGAATTTTTTAACAGAGGACCTTTGGTCACCTAAAATGTTTAAATTTCAATTGACACACTGTTTTTTCAAGAAAGGCAATAGACAAAAACATATATATAATTGCTGTAGGATGACATTCTGAGGCAAAAGGAAAATGGAAAAATGAGTTCAGAGACAGCAATTTCTTGAAATGCCACTTAAGAAGGTGTCACATTGGGATATGCATCCTTGCAACTATTTGAAGATTCGATAAAAATACCTTCAATTTTAAAACTTTAATTTTCAGAATTATTTTAAAAGCTCCATGCAGGAAGAGAGCTGGCGACAGCCACTGTAGGAAGCACTTCACCGAGTCCGGCACCTCTGCACCAGCCCAGACAGGAGACAGGCTTCCTTTGGAGAAACGACTTGGAAACATATATTAACATTTATTTACCAAGACAATAACCAATACTCAATACTTCTAATTCTCTCAAGTCAAATTATTACAAAACCCCTTTTTATAAATACAAAAAGTCAAATTCAGAAAAAGTCAGTCTGTGTCCGCTTCGAAACGAAGATTTGTGCCAAAACACTTTCCTAGCACCAAAACGGCACTCTCCAAGCAAATACCACGAACGTGAAAAAAAAGGTTATCCTGTCTTAGGAACACTGCCAGAAAACAGTGTGCCCGAAGAGAAAGCTACATTTGTTCAAAACGAAAGAATTACTTTCCTCTGACCCCTGGGTTAGGGTTTGGTCAGAGGAAACTTCCCCCGACCCCTGAGGTCAAAGCTGTGGTCAGCTGTGGTCATTTAAAGCATCCAGCTCACGGACGACGGGCACGGCCGTGGCCCGGGATTCAAGCCTACTGCTATTGCAGGATTTTGCCAGGCAAACATCCTCCTGGAATGTTCACTACTCCAGGATAAAGATGTCTATCTCATCGGTCCGGGGACTAGGTCGTAGAAAGCCGCAGAGCCAGGACCTGCCACAAGGTAGCGCAAGATGCGGCGGCCTCACCAAGCTCGTGGCCATCGCCCCTGACCTCGGCCACCAGGAGGTGACCGGCACCGGGGTGGGGGATACAATATTCTCCCAGGGTAGGGGAAACGTGCCCGCATCTGCTATAAGGTGTGGGGTTGGGCAGAGGGTTACGCGCCTGCATCTGCTAGCGTGCCTTTATGCCACCATTCCTGCCCCCACTTTAAAACGAAATACATTCCTGCATTATGCTCACAGAAGACTCAGAGCAGGCGCCCAGGAGCAAGGAGCCGCTACGGCGCACGTCAATATGCGCGCTTAGGTAATAACCCCTCACCGTGTCCAAAACCCTTTCTCGACCGTGTGGGTGGCTCTGAAAAGAGCCTTTGGGTTCGGGCGCCCGCGGCGCGCTCACTTGGAGCTGGTGTACTTGGTGACGGCCTTGGTGCCCTCCGACACCGCGTGCTTGGCCAGCTCCCCGGGCAGCAGCAGGCGCACGGCCGTCTGCACCTCGCGGGACGTGATGGTCGAGCGCTTGTTGTAGTGCGCCAGGCGCGACGCCTCGCCCGCGATGCGCTCGAAGATGTCGTTGACGAAGGAGTTCATGATGCCCATGGCCTTGGACGAGATGCCCGTGTCGGGGTGCACCTGCTTCAGCACCTTGTACACGTAGATGGAGTAGCTCTCCTTGCGGCCGCGCTTGCGCTTCTTGCCGTCCTTCTTCTGTGCTTTGGTGATGGCCTTCTTGGAGCCCTTTTTGGGGGCCGGAGCAGATTTGGACGGGTCAGGCATGACGGCAGACGTCTCCGAACACACAGGAGGAGCACAAACCAACGCTGTTTGTGTCTTGTATTCAAATAAAGGATCAAAAATGTGTCTCTTCTGATTGGAGAGAACGTGGAGTTACGTAATCGCAGGGCAAGACATGCGCGTATTAGGAGATGCCGGATTGCTTTTCTGATTGGCTACTGATGCCATCCAATCGAACGGCGCCGACTAGCCTACCTCCGCGCCATATATAAGGCCTCTCTGGGGCCGTGCTCGTTTGTGCTGTCCCGTGGCTTGCCTGGGTTTTTCGAGAGGGCCCGCCGCAGCAAACTGGGAGGCAAGGCGCGCGTCAAGGCTCGCGCGCAGGCCTGCAGTTCCCCGTGGGCCGCGTGCACCGCCTGCTCCGCAAGGATCACTACTCGGAGCGCGCGGGCGCCGCGCCCGGGTGTACCTGGCTGCCGTGCTGAGGTACCTGACGGCCGAGATCCTGGAGCTGGCGGGTAACAGCAGCGACAAGAAGAGCGCGTCCTCCCGCGCCACCTGCGGCTGGCCACCCCGAAAGACGAGGCGCTCGGCAAGCTGCCGGGCCCGTGACTTTGGCGCAGGGCGGCGTCCTGCCCAACATCTAGGGCGTGCCGCTGCCCAAGACCGAGAGCCGCCACCAGGCTAAGGGCAAGGGAGAGCGGCGGACAGCGCCTGGAGAAAAGAGCCGCCCTGACATCGCAGCCCCCGCGGCCAGCGCCTCGCCACCGTCCCGGAAAGACCGGGCTAGGAGGCGCCCGGGGCTCCCGTGGGGCCCGACCTGGGGCCCCTGCTTGCTCGTACTTGCATCCGTCACAGACGGACTTAGTCCCCGCTGCTGCCCCCTGTAGCGTCCCCTCCCCAGGAGGACTGGTGCAAAGAACCTGGAGCTCCAGAAAGTTCCCACTTAAGACGTGGGAGTGCCTGCGTTCTCCAGGGTTGACGGTCAGTCAGTTCGTCTGGCGGCGAACGTAATCTGAGAATCTGTGGTGTTAGGTTCTGAGGGAGAAATCTTGGGGTTTCCATTTAAAATGCTAGTGTTTGAGCCTCGAGTCGGAATAGCTAAATTTTAACAAAGTGAAATCCACGTGAGTCAGGGCCCGATTTTGTTGGATTGGGATTTCTAAAAGGTCTTGGGAAAGTTTATTTTTAATACTTAATTGCTGTGTCTTAAAACAGGGTGTAAATGTTTTAAGGAGAAATAGGATACTTACATTTAGTTTTATTTAAGTTGGCCAAACATTAATTAAGGAACGTCCTAAGTTGCTCAGATCAGAAATCAAAATAAGTAGTACACTGAGTTTAATAAAAATTTGCATTTATTTTAATAAAAATGTAATGAATAACAAATTTAAACTTTTAGAACCAGAAAGTAATAATTGTTCATGAGCTCCACATTCTGTTATAAAGGACCTATGGGGGATTACAGGAATTACCTATGATAATCCTTTAAAACATAGCTCAGAGCTGGGTAAATGTTACCCATTTTTCCTTTTTCCTATGCTGTTTTCATTAATTATAACAAATACATGGGGCTGGGGATTTTGCTCAGCGGCACAGCGCCTGCCTGGCAAGTGCGAGGTCGTGAGTTCGATTCCCAGTACCGGAGAAAAACCAAAACCAAAAAAACCCAAACAAACAAATACAGGCCAGCAAGACAAGAAGTATTATATAAGACATATTGTATAATATTACATTTAATATGTATTTATCCTACTAAAATTAGGTTTACTCAAGTCTCCCAGATAGCATATGGAGCTGACCACAAATCTTTAGAAAACAGTCCAGTTCTAAGTAACTATTTGTGTATAAGTTGATAACTCACAGCTCCAACCCTTACTCTTAAAAACAGAATACTCACAAGTTTGTGTGGATCATTCACCACACATTTACCATTCCAGTAAAACAATGACACAAGGACTGGCCTTTCAGAGCTCTAACCCTTCTATTTCTCATGAGAGCCTTCGATTCTAGTCTAAATCATCATGCACTGGTAGCTCTAAGTTGAAGTATGCCCAGTCTGTGTGCCTCGCTTGCCTAGGCTGCGTGGAGTGAAGAAGAATTGTCTTGGGCAGCACATAAAATATTTAATATAGCTTATAAAATGCACATAATTTACAAAACTTCTTTTATTTTTATAACATTGGCTTGTCAAACACACAGATTGAACATGTTTGTAGGGGGATGCTGGAGATTGAACCCAGAGCCTTTGCACTGAGTTACATCCCCAGCCCTTTTTATTTTGTACTTTTTGAACCAGGGTCTCTCTAAATTACCCAGAAAGTACTCAAACTTTTGATCCTCCTGCCTCAGGTTCCCAAGGGCTGGGATTTTAGGTGTCTGGCAAGATTGGGACACTTTTTTTTTTTTTTTTTTTTTTTTTTTTTGAGACAAGATCTGACTATGTAGTCCAGACTGGCCTTGAAGTCATTATGTAGCCCATACTGGCCTCAAACTTTTGGTGATCCTCCTGCCTCAGCCTCCCAAGTGCTGGGATTACAGGCATGTGCTACCACACCTGGCTGGACATTTCTGAGTAAGTCATCCTATCGTTTCAAACCCTTCAGGGGAATCTAAGAAGCTTTTTTCAGAGCTGAAGCATAGATGTTTCAAGCATCACCATGGATTCCCACATCTAAAAGGGAGGCAGTGAAGGGAGGTTATTCAGGGTAGATTTTCATTTACACCTCTAAACTCAGCTGCCCAGGATACAGCAACAAGCCACAGGATTAATTTTCAGTTAATTAAAATTTAACACAGGCTGGGGATTTAGCTCGGCGGCAAAAGCGCCTGCCTGGCAAGCGCAAGGTCGTGAGTTCGGTTCCCGGTACCGGAGAAAAACCAAAAAAAAAAAAAAAAAATTTAATACAAACAATTCCTCAATTGTTTTGCCAAATAAAGAATATTTCATTATCACAAAATGTTCTCCTTGGGCAGCTCTGGTCTAAGGTCTGTCATCCATCATATTATCATTTACAAGGGCTGCCCTTCCATGAGAACAGCACAGAAACTCATGCATGAGGACAACAGCACCATGTGGCCTGGCAATTCCACTCCTAGATGCAGGCCCAAGACAAGTGAAAATGCAGACCCAGCAGAAACTTGTGCACAGATGTTCACAGCAGCATTATGTATAATATCCAAAAAGTGGGAACAACTGATGAATGAGTGACTCAGCTGTGGTCTGTCTGAGCCATGGAGTATTTGTTGTTAACTGTGAATGAATCACTGATTCGTACTACCTCATGGATGAACTTCAAAAATGTTATGCTCCATGAGGTAAGCCAGGCACAAAAACGCGTATATATTATATAACCTCATTTATATGAAGTGTCAGAATGGGCAAATTAGTGTCAGGATTAGTTGTCAGGAGCTGCGGGAGGGAGAATAGATACTGCCTACTGGGCACAGGGTTTTGTGATGAGACTGTTTGGAACTAGACAGAGATGGTGCTTGCATGACATAGAGAATGTGCTAAATGCCCCTAGGTTGTTCACTTTACAATGGTTGCCTGTATGTCATGTAGATTTCAGCTCAATTTTTTAAACATTCTCAACCTCATAAATGAATGTAACAAATAACAAGACTCAAAGACAGGGAGAAAAACAAATGGACATGTAGGGAAACTGGAAAGGTCAGAGTAGATGAGATGTTTGCAAGGAGTCTGTCTCTTCCCGTCAGTGATGCTGCAGGCCCCTCCTGCAGAAAGGAAGCAGCACTCTTAGCACACGGAGCATGGGGGGGGGTCTGCTGGGACCCTGGCTGGGAAGCAGCTGGTGGGGCCCACACTGACATGGCCATAGCTGGCTCTTCTCTGCCTTGACACGCCCTCTGCTGCTCCCTGCGGGGTGGGGAGCAGTTCCCTGGCCATTGAGGGCACACACACCCTCGTCAGAATCATCTTGGCCACACTGCGCACATCCCTGTGGGTGAGCCTGTCTGAGATGACGAGAAAGAGAGGAGCGGGGACCCGGAAGGGGAACTTGGCACTATCCCACCAGTGTTGCTTGTGGTACCCAGGACTCTCAGCCTGGCCTCATGTGTCCTGTGTCCCTCTTCTGGGTCTGTGTCTGCCTCCCAGCCCACACCCATGTTTACTTTCTCTCTCCTCCGCTGCGTCAGCTCTTACAGGCTCATCCAACATTCAATAATCTCTCCTCTCAAATAATTGGAAAGAATACTACTTGATCCAGCAATCCACTTCCGGGTATATGTCCAAAAGAAATTAAAATGAGTATGTGAAGAGACACCTATGTGTATTGTAGCACTATTCACAATAGCTAAAATATTGAATCAGCCTAAATATCCTTCAAGGGATAAGTGAATAAAGAAAATATGGTACATCTACATAAGGGAATACTATGCGGCCTTAAAAAGGATGGTATTCTGACATTTGTGACAATATGGATGAATCTATATGTTGTCCCTCAGTATCCACAGGGGATAGGTTTCAGGACCCTATTTGAATACCAAAATCTGTGAGTGCTGTGTTTCTTATATTAAATGTCATACTATTTCAATATACCCTACAAACATCCTCCAACATAATTTAAATCATCTCAAAATGATTCTTAATGCATAATACACTGTAAATGCTATGTAAATAGTTGATAACCTATATTGTTTAGGAAATCATGACAAGAAAACCTCTATACATCTTCACTACAAAGTCTTTCAGGTAATTTTGATTCTAGATCCTCTGAATCTACAGATATGAGGGCCAACTGTACACAATGGAATTCAGTCACAAAAGGAAGAAAATCCTGTCATTTGCTGATGATGTGGATGAATCAGGATGACATGCAAATGTGATAAGCCAGTCACAGAAAGGTAAACACCATGTGATCTATTTCTACAGACTCTCCCCACTGAATCATCCCTGGAATGTGAGAGGAGAATGGTGGTTTCAGGGTTAAGGAGAGCTGTGTCACACAGATGTTTAAAAGACCGCCCAATTTCTGCAAAATGGACCAACCCCCTCCTCCTGGTTTCTGGGTTCCCTTAGACTCTGGATGAAAGTGTCACCTTAGGCAATAGCAATTCTGCAGAGAAACAGGTCTGGGCTGTGCTGAGCTCACCAGCACCCCCAGTGTGCATGTATGTCCCAGAGGCCTTGATGCTCAGAGTCAGCCTGGCCTCCCTGAATAGATTCTTTCCTGTATGTTTGTGTTCAATGACTGGGAATATGAAGACTGTCCATCTCTCCACCACTCTGTCAACATACTGTTGGAGGCTTTAGCCAGTGCCGAAAGGGGGGAAAAAAGGCCATGCAAGTGGTAGAAAAAATAAAACCTATTTTTAAGATGATGTGATTGTCTGTACAGAAAATTCCAAGGAACCTTCAAAACAAATGAACTCACTAACTTCAGAGAATACAAGATGGACACAAAAGTCAACTAATTACACTACTATCCATACTAATGAACATATGAAAACTGGAATTGTCACTAGTTTTAGTGATAATTGAAAATAAAACAAGCAGCACTATGAAAGCACAGGCAAAGGTTTTAATGGAAAAGTAAGAGAAAGCAGGAAGGACTCCAGCTTGAGTAGCAACTGAAGGGCACACACTCTGATAAAGAAGGGTCAGGCCAATCTCACGGCGTGCTGAGGCAGCAGATAGAGCTAGGTAGTATAGGAGACATCCTGGCCTCAGGCTCACAAGAGACAGCATAGAATGCCTTCTGGTTACTGGAGACCACAAGGCACCCTGCTCTCACCGTATTTCCTTCAGCTGAAGATGCTGACAACTGTCCAGGGCTCCACAGGCATCCTGTGTACCCTGGACCACCTCCTCACTGCATCAAGCTCTGATTCCTGGAGAGTCTCCTGATTTTATAAACTTTAAGTCACTAGGGTTGCCTCTTCCCCAGGTATGAGGGCTGCAGTTTATCCTCCTTGGAAGTGAGGCCCTTTCCGCCTGTCCAAAAGCCATGCTAGACAGTACTCAGATCCGGACCCCAGGTTCCTAGGCACACACTGCTGCAAAGCCTACAGGCCCCCTGCTCTGGATACCCAGCAACACCTGGCTCAAACCTTCACCCCTTCCCAAGTACATTATTTTGTCCTGGTTTTTCAATTTAGATCTAAAATGTCACAAAAGTCTCATATGCAGAGATAGGGCTTTCCAAGGGCTACTGGATCATGAGAGCTCTCACTTTATCATTAGTGGATTAATCCATGCTGAGATCATAGTTTGATGGCATTATTAGGATGTAATGGAAACTTAGGAGTTGGGGTTTAGTTGAAGGGAGTGGGTCCAGGCAGTGTGGTCTTGGGGCCTGTATCTTATTCGGGCCCTTTCCTCTCTGCTCCCTGGCTGCCAACTGCTTTCTTTTGCCCAGGCCCTTCCACCTTTGGCATAGGCCCACAGCAATGAAGCTGGCCACCAGTGGGCTGAAGCCATGAGCCAAGATAAGCCTTTCCTCCTTTCAGTTGCTCCCTCAATTATTTGGTCCCACAGACAAAAGTCTAACCAAGCTGACCTCCGCTGGGCTGCACACGTTTGGAGTCTCTGCTCACTTCTTTCCCGCTCCAACACATTCACACACTTCTGTACCAAAACTTTTCAAATAGGTGTTGGGTTTAAGTTACAAAACATGTTTCTTTTTACCAAATCAATAAAAATGAGTCACAGTTTCTATCCTTTTATGATCAGACTTGTGTATGTTAACTCTCTCCTCATAAACTAAGTGTATTCTCTTTATTTTTGTTTTGTTGAGACAGTATTTCACTATGCAGTTCAGACTGACCTTGAATTCACTTTGTAGCCCAGGCTGGCCTCAAGCTCACAGCAGTCCTCCTGCCTCAGCCTCCTAAGTGCTGGGATCACAGGCCTGTGCCACTACGCTTGGCAACTAAATGCATTCTAGCCCTAATTACTGAGGTTTGATGCTCAGAGGCGTATACTGCGGCTATGAGAGATCCTTTAAAACTGAGCATGCCCTGAAAATTATTGAAAGAATTTTTTTTTCTTTCCGAAAACAATTTCTGGGTTTTGTTTTTGCTTTGTTGCATTCTAGACATAGATTCAGCTACACTCCAAAACATGTGCTGCTCTTAATGAAAATTAGCATTTCCAACAAAATTGAAGAGGAGAAGACAAAATGCAGCCTCTGCGTTGTGTGTGATATTGTATATGTGCATGAAGAACTCAGAATCAGCTATTCTTTTTTCCCCCCATTCATTGTTCTTTCTCCCTCCTCTGAGCCATATGGAGCTGGGACTCCTTCATGGTTTTATCTAGGGACCTAGTGCTGAGGAAAATGCAACACTGTCATTATGTCAACATGCCGTGCAGAGTCCTGGGTTCTAGAACGTTCTTTCTGTCTTGGCCAGTGGCGAGGGTGGGCTTAAGAGGTAACTTGAGAGGAGAAAGAGCATGCCCACTGCCCCAGCCAGCCCCCACTACACACACACACGCACACACATGCACAGAGAGAGAGAGACAGAGACAGAGACAGACAGAGACACGGGCGCATGCACAACAGGTCAAGCAGCTGGGAAGTCGGTGTGACTATAAGCCACAGACTGCAGTCAGGAGCACCCCATCAGCCAATCAGAGTGCTGCCTGCCATCACACCATATAGGGCTGGCCAATGAGAACACAGCAAGCTCTATAAAAGCGGGCCCATGCAATGCGTTTGGAGGTAATCGAAGAGGCAGAAAGGAGTGTGATTCCTGTGATGGATCGCACTTAGCAGACTGCGCGCAAATCGACAGGCAGCAAGGCTCCTCGCAAGCAGTTGGCTACCAAGGTGGCCCGCAGGACTGCACTGGCCACGGGGGTGTGAAGAAGCCTCATCGTTATCGGCCTGGCGCCGTGGCGCTGCGCGAGATCCGTTGGTATCAAAAGTCTACTGAGCTGTTGATCCGAAAGCTCCCGTTTCAGCCCCTGGTGCACGAGGTTGCTCAGGACTTAAAGACGGACCTTCGCTTCCAGAGTTCGGCAGTGAAGGCGTTGCAGGAGGCCTGCGAGTCCTACCTGGTAGGGCTCTTCGAGGGCACCAACCTGTGTGCCATCCATGCCAAGCGTGTTACCATAATGCTCAAGGACATCCAGCTTGCATGCCGCATCCCCGGGGAGCGGGCGTAGGTCCCAGTGGAGCCCACAGCATCCTACTAGCACCCCAAAGGCTTTCAGAGCTACTCACTAGATCAGAAAAAGTGGCTGTACCTTGTGGTTCCCAGGCCCCAAAAGTGGCTCCTGCCCTTCTCTACTATTAAGCTTGCAAAGTAGAATGGGAGTTTCCTAGCATGAAAGCTGGGAGACCAACTGGATAGTGCGGATGACCTGAGCATAGTGATGGTAAGAATGTAAGGCTTTTCATCCCTTTGCTGCGCATTGGGATCATTTACACGTTAAAGTCTTTATTAAATCCCATAGCTTAATGCTAGCAATCTGGTGAGTTAAGTTTTTGTTGCTGCCTGCTGTGTTTTCAAGGTGCTGATTGTCAAGTGAAGGCCTGTTGTAGACAGATGCAACAGTGGGTAAGCATTCTTGTCCACTGAAAATACCAGCATGCAACTGTGCATTTCTCAAGCCAATTTATAAAAGCAATGTATATCCTGTTGATTCAAAATTCAAAAGCTCCATGAGTTAAATTAGTATTTACACAACTGGAAATCATCTCTTTTAAATTTAAGGATGTATAAATTAAAGGGTGATTTCTTGGGAGCTATCCAAAAAACTTACAATTAAGCCCACTTTGTTCTAATTTTTTAAGCTCTGACCTTCATTATTAAACTAAATTAGTTCATCTGGGTGTCATTCCTCTTCATGAAGTCCTTGTCTTGGCAACCTTTGGCTCAGTGAAGAGCTAACCCTAGGTAACTGCTGGATGGCACCGGGGAGAAAGGATTTGGGCAACTAACTCCATTCAGGTAAACTGGATGCATTTTAGCATGATATGATTTCATTAGAAAATTTGCCTTTTCCTGGGAGGGCCAGCCCCTTGCGAAGGGGATCCCTATCATCCTGTTCTTCATATCCAAGAGTCTGGCCTTCTATGTTCCACTTAACATATGCTGAGTTTCCACAATTTCACGGGCAGAGCAGTGCTTAAATGAGTGAGAGGAAGAGAAAGACGGGTATGTGAGGGTTGATTTGTTGAGGACTAAGATGGAGAAAAGCAAAGGAGCAAGGAGAAAGCAATCCAAGCAAAGGAGCAAGAAGAAAGCAATCCAAGTTCTGAATCATATGCATGAGTACTCAGGGAAGCCTTCCCAACACACAAATCTGAGTCACATGCAGAAGGGCTACAACTCTGTGCTCTCTTGGCAGAGAAATGTGGCTGGCATTACCCCCAGACAGCAGGACAGGACCGACAAAGCCAGGCATTTGCGGGTTTGCAAGCAACTCACTCGGCTGGTCTTCAGGTGACTCCTTGACTCTCGAAGTGCTGACACCTGGGCCGGGTGGCTGCCAGCAGGAATGTGCCAGGTGGGCACCCATGGGTGATGCCATGACCTCTGGTGTCTTGGCATAGCTAGGATAGCTCAGGAAATGTTTCCTAAATATAAGTAAGTACTATCATCTGGTGCAATGCAATCCAATGAAGTTTTGTTAAATGCTTTTGGGTGTCTGTCATGAAAGCCAGTTTAGTCTCTCACCTGGAAATATGTTTTATTTTATAAAACAGTAAAACTGTTGAGATTTGAACCTTCATCTGTGTATCCAACCAGTACCAATGATGCATTATGGGATCAGCCTTAGTATAGAGTGTTTGTACAAATAATGAGTTGTTCTAAAGATCAAAGGCTGAAATTCTACAAATAATAGGAAGGAAGGAGGCCTGGGCACTGAGTAGCAGATTATTCCACCCCAGGATGTGGCAGTTAGGCATAGGATTACTCTGAGCTAAAGACATCTAAAAACCAGCAGCTGCAAAACAGCATGCTGACCTTCCTTTTTCCTCCTGAAAGCAGGAGCTGACACTCCCAAAGGTGCCTTCCCTATACCAGGGGAATGACAGTCTTTACAACCAAAGATGGGCATTCCAGAGTGACAGAAATCTGTACAAACAGTCCTTGTTAAAATTGTTTTTTATCTTCATTTAGTCTCTTCATATATTTTAGTTGCTTCTTCACAAAATACTGCTTTTCTTACCTAGGAAACATATGCTTAGGCCTAACCATTGCTTGGGTATTCACTTTCCTGTGAAGGGTCGCTTACACATGTGAAAATGTAATTTATGTTCTTTTCTCCTATTAATCTATTTCATCTTTTCTTGATCAATTGGGGCTGCAAATAGTGGGTGGCTTATAAACAGCAGAAATCTGCTTCTTATCGCTCTGGCATTTGGAAGTCAGAGAAGTCAGAGGCAGATTCCCTGTCTGGTAAGGGCTGCTTCCTGGGTCACAGCCAGCCTTTCTCACTGTGTCCCTGCAAGATGGAGGTTGAGGGGCTCTCTGAGAATCCCTTTTATGAGAGCACTGATTCATTCTCTTGATGAAGCACCCTCAGGAACTCATACCTATATCCCACAGCTAACACCTTCTCTTCAGGGGCACAGAGTGAGGATTGCAAAACAGAAATTTTGCGGGGTACAAACATTTAGACCAACCTAATAAACCAACAACTAATTCTCAGGCAGAATTGTAAGTCCTTTTTTTTTTCTTGGTGTCAGGAATTGAATTCATGACCTTGAGCTTGCCAGGCAGGTGCTATGCTACTGAGCTACATCCCTGGCACAACTGGAAACCCTAAGGGCAAAATTTTCCCTCCCCTATAGCATGATCTGTAGCTACAAGCTAGAGAAGAACTACTCAAACAGACCAAGAAACATATTCGATAGGAAAACATATGTATGAGCTAGAATTCTAATGAAACTCAAGAGTATCATGTTTCTAGTATTAAGTCAGCAGTTAATAGCAATAGGGCAGGGAGCAGGGAGGGGAACGTGGTGCTTCAAATGTACCTATGGTTTCTATCTTCAACTGGCAGGTGGCTCAGGATGTGAATTTTCTCATTCTTGGTATCTTATACATACTATGTCCTGGGGTAGGCATTTACTACTTCATAAACGGAGTATAAGAAACCATATGTGTCTGCCTGTATCGTGAGACTTTATCCTCTTCAAGGGCATATTACATTATGCATACGTATGTGATCTTTAATCCCTGAAACATGGAGAATCTATTGAGGGAATAAAAAGATTTCTGGATATTTGCCAAAATTTGGAAGCAACCAGTAGTTGACTGGATAAACTAGGGTAATCCTGACAATAAAGCATTACTTGTCAACAAAGAAAAATGAGCCATGGGGCCATGAAAAAAGATGGAGGAAATCTAAATGCATATTAAGTAAAAGAAGTCAGTCTGAAAAAGCTACATTCTGTGTGATTCCAATCATAGAACATTCTGGAAAAGGCAAAATAATGAGTGGTTACAGAGTAGGGAGGAAAGATGACCAGGTGGAGTATAGGGGACTTTCCAGGCAGTGAAACTCCTCTGCATGACACTGGAATGTGGACTTGTGTCACCAGTCCGCGGTGTTAGACACCAAGAATGGGCCCTGGATGCTGGGTGAAGATGACACGTCACACTGTTTCCCTCCAGTAGGAGATACTGGCAATAGGCAAGGAGTAACAGGAAATCTGTGTTTCTTTCTCCCAAATTTGCTTAACCCTAAAACTGTTCTAAAAAATAAAGTTGAGTTTTGTCTTCTGATTTAGAAGCCCCATTTGCAGGCCATGAAGAAGGGAAGGCCACAGCAGGGCCCGATGGCACTCTGAGGAGGGTGTGGGACATCAGCAGCTGGCGCTGCCACTGACTCAAGCAGCAGGAGGACACTGGGTCTTCTGACTCTCCCTAGGGGCCAATTCCAGGTGAAAGCATGTATCAATCAATGCTTACAAGACTGGCTTACAATGGCCACCCACAGAGTCAGATGTGGAAGAGTACAGAGGGGCTGTCTGCTCACTGGTGCTCTAAAGGATCTAGTCAAAGGTCTGGAGCTCACCTTAGTGTCTCATTAGACTCTGTATCAGGAGGCTGAAGAGTCTGCACTGAAAGTCAAGAGATTACATCCAAGGTGAAGGTGAAGACTGGAGCTCTTCTGAAGAAACGGAAGTCATCCTTCCTTCTTTCTTTCCCTTTTGTTCCATTCTGGTGATAATGCTCCCTAGGGTGGGTCTTCCACACTCAGAACTATACTGAGCCAGTTTAGCTGGGTGTTTTCTACTCAAATTGACACAATCCATTAATTATCACAGGGTGCCAGCCCTCCCCATGCCTTCTCCAGCAGCAGCCTTCCCCCTAGTCCTGGGGCCATGCTGAGATCTCTACCTGTGATGCTCTCTCCATTCCCTGGGGAGAAAGATCTGCTCTGACACAGACCATGATCCAGTGGGCCTGATGGGACTGTCATAGAAATTCTATGACCCTTGTGCCACCTGGCACATGGTGGGTACTTGGCATATCTGCTGACCGTCAGGCCTGAACTGTGTCCATGGGACCACAGAATGTGACCATTTGAAATGGCGTACTTAAGATAAATGAGGCCCTAATGCAACAACTGGTGTTGTCATAAGAGAAAGGACACAGGGGAAAGACAGCACCTGCAAACCAAGGAGTAGGAGCTCAGAGGAGCTGTTACCCAACCTGAGCAAACTAACATGCTATCCTTACAATTAAAATGAGCACTTGGAGAGTTTTCTGTATGCACGATGTCGTTTTAGCCATGTGGTTTTTCCGCACTTCTCTCTTAGGCAGAAGACTCACCAGATGCACACTCTGTGCCAGAGTCAGTAGAACCTCAGGGACTTGTGTCTTTCCTTGGGGACCCTCTGCCTATCATGGTTTAGGTAACACATCCAAATCTACTTGTGTGTCTGTCTTTTTGAAAAACTCTTTCTGCTCCAAAGGCATATTGACCCTTCCCTTTTAACTTTCTGTATTTTAGGAAACTTTGACATCCAACCCCAGGGCTACACAATTCCCAGGGACAGGAAACAACCCATCAGGATTTTCAAATTTATATTCAAACCTGCTGTTAGCTTCCAGTCACTACAACAAAATAGGAAGGGTTTATCTTGGAGCTAGCTCAGTTTCAGAAGTCCCAGTCCTGGTTGCCTAGCTCCACTGTTTGGGGGCTGTGGGGCTCAGAAGTCAGGAGAGAGCTGTGCTAGAGATCGGCCCGCACCTGGCGAGCAGGGAGCAGAGACAGGAAGGCGCCAGGGTCCCAACACCCCTTCAAGGTCGCACCCCAATGACCTAATTCCCCTCCACCAGGCCCCGTCCTCTACAGGCCCCCCTCAATAGCACCACAGGAGACTGGGAGAACCCAGCAAGGCGTTGTCGGCACCTAAAGCCAGGCTGTTCACACTAGCACACCTTGGACAGAGCAGACCGGTGCGGTTCAGCTTCCCACGGTCCGGATTCCCTGACCCCAACCTCGCCTAGCCTCAACCTCAGCTTCCCATCTGTGTCTTCTCCCTAGGGTTAGGATTAGGGTTAGGATCAGTTTAGGATGAGGCTTGGGGAGCGCTGTAGGTGGCACCTGGATCAAAGCCACCTGTGCAAGGTAAGAACCTCGCCTACCTGCCCAGGTTCGCACTCCCTCCCGGCTGGCCGGTGCGCCACGAGCAGCGCCTCTCTGGGACCCACGACGAGGGCGCAGCTGACCTGGAGGGCCGGGCTCGCCCGCCACGCCCCGCGCCCTGCCTCCGCTTCCCTCCGGCCAGGAGGACCCCCCTCCAACTCCAATCCGCCCCCCCCACGCCCCCATTGACGCCACAAAGCCGGGTCCCAGCTGATGCGGTCGCCCCAGTTCCGCCGCACACACCCAGCCTCTCGGCCCCCGGGAGCCCCAGCGCCCGGAGCCCCTCTCGGCGTCCTCCCGCTTTGGTCGCCATGCTGACCCGGGTACCCCGGATGAGCCCACACAGACAGAGGGACAACTCCCGGGACTAGGCGCCCGAGCCCCAGGACCGCGCCCTCTCTGGACGCCAGGACGTTGTGGTTTAGGAGTGTGGAGGGGCGGAGGGGCAGCACTTGAAGTTTAAAGGTTCAAACCCACCTCTGACCTGCCCCTCAAAGACCCCGGGAAGAAGGGGAAGGCTGCAGTGAGTATTCAGAGTGCCCGTGACCACAGGTGTCTATGCATGCATGCATGTTTTGTGTGTGTACGTGTTTACACAGGTGCACACGTGCATCTATATGTGTGTGTTCAAGCTCATGTTCATGTGTGCCTGTATGTATGCGCACTGCATGTACATTTGTGCGCCCCCTGTAGGTGTCTGTGTGTGCGCCTGTGTTTTCGTAGTTTTGTGCCCCTGCAGGAATGGTCCTGTGTCTTCACTATGCTGCATCTCCCTTCCTAATGGGAAAAATCAGCTTTCCTCCTTCCCTCCTATTTTCCTCTGTTGACTGACAGGAAGGTAGAGACATGAAGGCACCAGGGTCCCAACACCCCTTCAAGGTCGCACCCCAATGACCTAATTCCCCTCCACCAGGCCCCGTCCTCTACAGGGGAAGTTTAAGTTACTCTGACACTTGTTGAAAGGCTCTTTCTCAGAGTGTCTTGCAGTGGGCATGTCATCCCAGGGCAGGGATGGGGTTTAATGCCAAGGGCTAAGGCAGCTGGGGACAGAGAGAAAGCTTGGAGGGCAGAGGCTTCTCCCTGAACGGATCTAGCAGGTGCACAGGGTCTAGGCTTCAAAGGAGGAGTGAGGACTTGGCCAGGCATCCAGCAAGCTGATGGCGGGGTGGAGACTGGGCCACGCTTTGTGTACAGCCGGAGGGGCCTGGTTGCATCTGGTCAAAGGGTCTTTGCGGTTTCCAGGAGGCATTTCTGCTTTGTTATTAACAAAACTGAAGGAGACAGTGTGGGCCCCCAACACAATCCTCTGTAAGGGGTCAGCATCCCGAAAGCCTGCAGAGCCTAGGTCTGGGATTTGGCACTAACCATGAGGTCCCAACCTCCTCCCAGTGGAAACCCAGGAGCCATGGATGCTGTGGAACTGGCCAGAAAGCTGCAGGAGGAGGCCACGTGCTCCATCTGCCTTGACTACTTCACGGATCCTGTGATGACTGCCTGTGGCCACAACTTTTGCCGCACCTGCATCCAGACAAGCTGGGAGAAGGCGAAAGGCAAGAAGGGGAGGAGGAGGCAGAAGGGGGTCTTCCCCTGCCCCGAGTGCAGAGAGATGTCGCCCCAGCGGAACCTGCGGCCCAACCGCCTGCTAACCAAGGTGGCTGAGATGGCACGGCAGCACCGTGGGCTGCAGGAGCGGGACCTGTGTCCAGCGCACCAGGAACCCATCAAGCTGTTCTGCCTGGAGGACCAGAGCCCCATCTGCGTTGTGTGCAGGGAGGCACAGGAGCACCGGGAGCACAGGGTGCTGCCTGTGGAGGAGGCCCTGCGGGAGTACAAGGTGGGGGGCAAAGGTCAGAGGCTGGGGAGGGGCTGTTCAGGGGACAAGTGGCCCTCTGCCCCAAGGGTAGGAATGTGTTTGTGGGTGCGGTGTATCACCCACAGACAGGACCCCACTGTGGAAGGGCACTGTGGCTCCTAGGACAGAACCAGTGGGTGACAAGGCCTCCAAAACCCAGGCCCACTCTGACCGTTGACAGCTTCAGCTCCCTGAACCCTTTTCCTGGTGTGGCACTGAGGGAGGACTATCCTTATGTGGATGAGGAGAAAACTGAAGACTGACAAACACGCCCCGGGGTTCTGATGAGGGTGGGTAGCCAGGTGGAAAAGTGACTGGAAGAGGGTCAGTTTCACAGGGTCCATTTGTACAGATTTCTCGGTTCAGGCTCTGTCCTCAACCATGAGGACAAATTGCTTTTCTCCTGGTACAGCTTGTACTGGTGGCTTTTCTCCTTCCAGCTTTTAAGAAGAAAATGGGAAGGAGAGAGGCTTGCAACTGTAGGTTTTTTTTCAAGTGCTCAAAATAACTCAACTGAAATACTGAAATATTTCAAACACTCAAAATATTTCAGCTCAAAATAATCCAGTGCTGAAGTGGTGGTGTTGTGTTCTGAACTGTTTCACTGACAGAGGAGCTTGTTTAGGGGTGGCATATCTGACCCCATGCTTACTTACCATGGTCTTTGGGGTTGATGCAGCCTCAGAGGCCATAATCTTGCAGGAGATGTGGGCACCCCTGGTCCTGAATCCTGTGGTTCTGTGTGCCCACAGTTGAAGCTGGAGGAGGACATGGGGTACCTGCAGGAGGAGGTGAGGAAAACAGAGAAGCTGCAAGCCAAGGAGGAGCAGACCTTAGCCCAGTGGCAGGTGGTTCTCCAAAGCCCCCTTCCAATCCCTGTTCCAGTCCCTCTGGGTTTCCATCCCCTCTTCCCATGCGTGGGAGATGCTGATAAAGGTGTCCCAGTCTTCAGCATCACCCCTTACCCTACCCCTGCTACAGAGAGAAAAACATTTCCTCAGATCCCCTGGGCTCAGGGGCTGGTGCAAGAGTTAAGCTGACAGACAGGTGAACAGGAGAGAAAGGTGATTTTTCATTCTGTTGGCACACAGGCTGAGGGAAACCTTACACAAATGTGAGACTCAGACGGTGGAGCTTTCTGGACCATCAGAGGCTTGGCAGAGACACTGTGTTGGCCAGGCTGGCTTGGAACTCCTGGGACCATGCCATCCTGGAAGTGCTGGGCCACAGGGCAGAACCACACCCAGCAAAGGGTTTAGTTGGTTTCACATTCAGTTCTAGAATCAGGAGACTCTTGTTCCACACAAAATGGCAAGTAGGCTGAGCTGAGAAGGGGGGCTTCAAAGACAGAGCTACATGACCAGAGTCAGTACAAGAAGCAGGTTGGTCATTTCATAGTTGGCATCGTTTTAAGGCAGGAAGAGGGAGAACAACAGGAAAACAGTGATTAGTGAGCACCAGGTTATCCCAGGTTAGTTTTGCATAAGGATTAGCTTTGTGATCCATTGGAAGTGGCCAGGTGCTATCTCTGAGCCTGGCTTCTGGAAGTTCAACAGCTCTGGAACCTCTCTTCTTACTTGCCTTCTGGTCTGCAGGGGACCAGGGCAGGAGTCCAATCCAAAACAGTGGCCTCCTATGGTTTTTAGGGAATATACCTAAAAACCTTTGGGAGGGGCCCCCGAGTCCCACCAGTACCAGGGCACACAAATGTTAGGGTGTTGGACATTGCCCCTTGGGCCCAGTGCATTGCTCCTCTGAGTAGCCCCTGGTTTCCACCTAAAGCTCCCAACCCTGGCCAGGTCCCAGGGGCCCAGGGAGGTACAGTGTGACCCAGAGCACTACTGTCCTGTGCAGGGGCCACGTCTGACATGGGTGTGGGGTCCCTGCACCCACAGGACAGAGTGAAGGACCGGAGGGAGAGGATTATGGTGGAGTTTGAGAAGGTGGCACTGTTTCTGGCAGAGGAGGAGCAGAGACTCCTCCGGGCCCTGAAGAGGGAGGAGGAGGAGACAGCAATGCAGCTTCGAAACAGCAAGGCCACCCTGGACCAGCAGCGCCGCTCCCTGGACTTGCTGCTGCTGCAGCTGGAGGATCAGAGCCTGCGAGAGCCTCTGCAAATGCTGCAGGTAAGGCCACCTCACGGGCTCTGCCCCAGAATGAGGCACAGGGAAACCTGTGGTTGGAGTGCACAGGACAGGGAGAAGGAATGCAGCCCAACAGTAGGGTTTGGGGAACATCCCTTTCCAAATTCCTCGGGCCAGAAGCATCTCAGATTTCAGATATTTCCAGATATCTGCAGAGACATCATGAGACATCTTGGGGCTGAGACCTGTGTTTAAAAAGGAAATCCATTTGTTTCATATGCGCAGAGCTGCAGGAGACATAATATAGTTTCCTTGCTGTGCCTGAATTTTGACTGCAACTTTCCCACAGATGGGGTGTGGAATGTCCCACAGCCTTACTCATCAGGTCAGCCCTCAAAAAGTTTCAGATTTTGGATCAGGGATCTCAACCATATTACAAGCTGAGAGGGTTAAAGACCAGACCCTGAGTGTGTAAAGTCTTGGGGGCTGGAGGCTGAGATCAGGGTACGGCGGGGTTGATCCTTCCTGTCCTCACAGGGCTGCCTTCTGCAGGTGTGTGTACCCTGATCTCCTCTGATGAGGACACTCCTCAGGTTGGATTGGAAACCCCCTGAATGAACTCACTTAGCCTAAGCTAGCCTTTTGATGGTTCAGCTTGATCACGGTGTAAAAGAAATATGCTTTCAGTAGAAACCAAACTTCAGATTTTGAATTTGGATCTTTCTGGATAGCAACAGGTGAACAACGCTCCATCTCAGCACTGTTGTGCACAAGTGCCGTCCAGCTAACTAGGGTGCTTTCCAGCTAAGTGAGGTCAGGGCTATTAGGCGCACCTTCATCTTTTGAGGGTTGCACCTTTCAGTGAGTTTATCAGCACACAGCTCCATTTTAAGTGGAGGGTCATGTGTACATCACACCCTGAGATCCTGGGGGTTAGGACCTATGAAATGGGGGCGTGAGTTTTGGAAAGGACAAACCACAGTATGGCCATTGAACATCCTAATTCCCATGCTGCTTCCAGGCCAGGGTGTTAATGTGGTTGGGAACTGCCCATTCCCAGAATCCCTCCAAACCCAGGGCCCTTGAGCTGTTATCCCAGCCTCTCTCCCTCCCCAAACCTCAGCCCCCATTTCTCCCTGACAGCTCTGTGCATCCAGCTGGTCTGTACCCACCTCGGACTAAAAAAAGAGGAAGCTCCCCCTTATCTACTCTTTCCAAGGTTTCAGTTACGTGTGGTCATCCTCAGCCGAAGAAATACTAAGTAGAAAACTCCGAATTAAACAATCATAAGCTTTAAATTGCATGCAATCTGAGCAGTGTGATGAAATCTCACTGTCCAGCTGCATCCCAGCCACTTTGCCCAGCGACCCACACCATATCCACTCCCTGTCCACTAACCACTCAGTTACCAGATGGACAGTGCAGTGAAGCTGGCCATTCAGACATGGCAAAGAGAAGCTCTAAAGAGCCTCAAGGGAAAGGAGAACAGCTCTCCTGGGCCTTCCAGCCTTTTCAGGCATCTGGCTGTGGGCTGAGGATGGATGGAGTCAGGGTAAGCCCCAGGGCCTCCTGAGGGGTGCAGGAGCCCAGATTTTGGTAGAAATGACATTTTTAACCTGTCCCAGAAAGTGGACAACAGAGATGGCTTTAAGAAGGACATGGTGGGGGTAGTTGGGACCTGAGCCCATTCTCTGCTCTCCTCCCCGTCTTCTGCAGGATATGAAGGGCACCCTGGCCAGGTACGCAGTCACCAGCGGTGGAGGTGGTGGCAGAGGTGGGCCTGGGAGGGCTCTGTGTGGGGCCAGAAGGGACAGTGAGCCTGTGTCCCCTGGAGGAAGCGCAACCTGAGTGTGCAGTGTCCAGAGGTGGCTGTCCCCGCGGTGGTCAGGACTGTATGCAGGGTTCCCGGGCAGAGAGACGTGCTCAGGGGCTTCCAAGGTAAGTGGGGCCTGGGGCCTGGTACCTTATAATGCCCTCCCCTTCCCCCAGATGCCACACACCTGTGGGGCTTTGCACTGCACTGCCCTTTGACGGGACACAGAGCCTGTGTTTTGTACGCAGCTTTCCTCCTCCTCCCTCCTACTGGATTAAGCCTGTGGTCCTGCTCACCCTCTCTCAGGGTCCTATCAGCAGCCACAGGTAGCTGGGGCACGGGCCGTATGTCTAGTCTCCCTGTGCTACTGAGGAGAAAGGGTGTGTGGGGGTGGGGCAGAGAGGCCATTAGCCTCTAGCTGCCGCCTGCCCCAGTCTCTAATTCTGACTGGCCCCACCTTCTCACCTGGCCCTGTCCCTGTCTGCAGAGGAAGTGATGCCGGATCCCACCTCAGCATACCCCTACCTCCTCCTGTATGAGAGCCGCCAGCGGCGCTACCTCAGCCCCCTGCCTGAGGCCAGCACTGCCTGCGGCAGGGACCGGTTCCTGGCCTACCCCTGCGCCGTGGGCCAGCAGAGTTTCTCCTCAGGAAGGCACTACTGGGAAGTGGGCATGAACCTCCTCGGGGACGCACTCTGGGCCCTGGGCGTGTGCAGAGACAACGTGAGCCGAAAGGACAGAGTGCCCAAGTCCCCTGAAAATGGGTTCTGGGTGATACAGCTGTCGAAGGGGAAGCAGCCACTGTCCCCGGGGCCCACCACGCCTGTCACACTGACTGAGCCTCCTAGCCACATAGGCATCTTCCTGGACTTCGAGGCTGGGGAGGTGTCCTTCTACAGTGTGAATGACGGGTCCCACTTGCACACCTACTCCCAGGCCGCCTTCCCTGGGCCTCTGCAGCCCTTCTTCTGCCTGGGAGCACCCAAGTCCGGCCAGATGGTCATCTCCACAGTGACCATGTGGGTGAAGGGGTAGAGGCTGGCTGGGATGCCCTGATCTCTGCCAGCGGCAAAGCTTGGGCGCAGCACAGAATCACAATTAAAGTGGTGAAATGTTGAGACTACACTGACAGGTGCTTCATAAAGGGAACTGGGAAGACACTTCCAAGGGGTCAGATTTCTAAATACACAACTGTACCCGAAACTCAGTGTGGTCTAGTTTTGTTGTTTGTTTTGCCACACTGGAGCCTGAACACGAGTTTTTTGCACCTGAGCTACATCTCTTTATTTTCTACTTTAAGACAGAGCCTAAGTCGCTAAATTGCCTAGGCTGGGTTTGATTTGGGGATCCTCCTACCTCAGCTTTTCAGATGCTGGGAATCACCCTAGCCAAGTGTGGCCTATTTTTTATCTCTGCCTCCTGCCTCAACTTCTTGGTTCCTGGATTCCTTGGTACGATGCTCTGGCTACTGGGTCCTTGAGAGGGTGCCCTGAACTCTAAAAAGCCACACCTGGCCTCCCCAGCACCTTAAAGTTGCATGTGAGGAGCAAACTCCAAATGATGGCGAGGATAATTTGGGAATCTCCTCTCCCCGACCTCTAGCATACTTTTCTAACACCCCCACTCCAAGAGGCCCTGGCTCCCAGCACCCTAAAAGACCAGACTAAAGGTACTCCCTTCCCAGGAGAGGGGTTCCCACCGACACAACCGTGGCCCCACAGTCCAGCCCGCTCCGCAGGTCGCTCGGATCCAGAGAGGCGCGGACGCGGAGGTTTCAGGCGCCCTGGGGTTGTCCAAGATCCCGGTGTCACTGTAAGCCCCGCGCCGCAAGCTTTGCCAAGAGCGCGACCCCTGGGACCCCGACGCGCGCTTGCGTTCTGCCGGCCGCGCGCCACGTGACCCACCGCGGCCAATCCGAGACAAAAGCGGGTCGTCCCAAAAAAAAAAAAAAAAGAAAATGCGCTTCCGGCTTCCGCCCGGGTTCCTCTTCCTGCCGGCGTCCGAAGCCTGTGCCCTCGGGATCCCGCGTTCTCGGAGTTGGGAGTCCGGCGCTCGCCATGGCTGCCCCCGACCTGTCCACCAACCTCCAGGAAGAGGCCACCTGCGCCATCTGCCTCGACTACTTCACCGACCCCGTGATGACCGACTGCGGCCACAACTTCTGCCGCGAGTGCATCGGGCGCTGCTGGGGCCAGCCCGAGGGCCCCTACGCCTGCCCCGAGTGTCGCGAGCTGTCCCCGCAGAGCAACCTGCGCCCCAACCGCCCGCTGGCCAAGATGGCCGAGATGGCGCGGCGCCTGCACCCGCCGTCGCCGGTCCCGCAGGGCGTGTGCGCCGCGCACCGCGAGCCTCTGGCCGCCTTCTGCGCCGACGAGCTGCGCCTGCTGTGCAGCGCCTGCGAGCGCGCGGGCGAGCACTGGGCGCACCGCGTGCGGCCGCTGCAGGACGCGGCCGAGGAGCTCAAGGTGCGCCCGGTGAGGGGTGCGAGGGGCCAGGGGATCAGTGGGGTTGCCGGGGACGGGGTGCTGAATACGCCGCTGGTGCCAGACCTGGGTTGGGGCCTAGGGCACAGTTCAGAGCTGACCGTCCACCAGCCAGGGTAGGACACAAAGTCTGCCCTAGGCAGAGACTCTGGTACTCCCTGTCCTCAGCCTGTGCTACAAGGGCGGGGATGCTGGTAAGGATGCTGGTAGTTCAGGAAATCACCGTGCCTGTGTGAGGCTGGGACGCTGGGTGCTTCAGGTCGGGGGGAGGTGGAGCCCCAGCAGGGAAGATGCAGGGGTCGGTAGAGGAGACAGGGTAATGGTGTCAGCTATGGGTCAGGAAGGGAGCCCCGGCTGGAGAATCAGAAAGTGGCGCTCAGAGCAGCTGGCCCTATATAGACTCTCAGGGAATCTGTCAGAACTCTGAGGGTTGTGGGCTGAGACCTCCCTTGGGACCAGGGCTTGAGTCCTGGGAAAGCCCCTGTGGGGGCGGAGCTGAAAAGATGAAGACAGAGCCAGTGCATCTCTACCCTGCCTCTTCCAGGGTTGTCTGGCTCTGTGTGGGACTGGGGGCAGAACCGCTGGTACCACAGGCTGCCGCCCACCCTCTTTGCTTAGAAACCAGAGAGCCTGGGCCATGACCTGCTGATGTGCCTGGCTTTTCTTCTCCGTACTGGGGAAGAGTGCCACTGCACAGCACCTCCAGCCCATAAACTCTGCCTCAGCTCAAGTTTTGCATTACAGCCAGGTTGGGGTGCATTGGGTGAGAAGTGGGTCAGATCAGCTCGTAGCTGTGGCTGTAGCTGGAGTCAGTACTCACTTGTGAGTCCCCATAGAAAGAACTTCTGAATCTAAATTTAAACAGCAATACCCTTTGCTGGAGTTTCAACACAAAGTGGCTTAGATGCACGCAGCTGGGCCTATAGACAGAGCCCTGTGGGTTTTCTTCTTGCTGACTCTCCATGAAGTGCTGTCCACACTTAGTCAGCCTGCCAGCTCACCCTCCCACCACCAGGAACTGAGATGGTGCAGAAAGCCCGAGGGGCTCCCAGGGCTGACCCAGGAATCTCATAGGACAGCACTTAACCCTTTCTGTTTCAGGAAAGAAGAAATTTCTCCTCTATTGTGTTGGGTTTATTGTCTGGCATCTGAAAATTAAGCTGACACAGGACACTTACAGAAAAGTTTTATTCATATTTTAAATTGATTATAAATAGCGGCTTGTGAAATATCCAGAGACACAATTAGATTTGGGCTTACATGCATACCCAGCTGCCTGGCTTGTGCAGCAGGCATCTGGAAGAAAGAGAAGGGGTGGGTAGTATAGGAACAAAGGGACGGGAAGTATAGGGACAAAGACAAAGGGAAGGGGGAGGCAAGGGAGAGCCCAGGCCTGCCCACAAGACCTGGATGTCCAAACTCCTGACCATACTCAGGGTGGGAAGGCTCAGCTGTGACCGTCTCACCATAAGGAGATGCATTCCACTGGAAGTCACCCTGTCGGAGTGGTGCATTCTGGCTCCTTACATCCTAGTCTGTTGGTTTGTGTTGTGTTTTTGTTTTACTTTTCAGTACTGGAGATTGAGTGCAGGGCCTTTGCACCAAGCTTGCGTCCACAGCTCATTTTTTAATTTGGAGACAGGGTCTGAGTCCCTCAGTTGTCCAGGCTGGACTAGAACTTTCGATCTTCCTGCCTCAACCTCCAGAGTGCTGGGATTACAGGTGTGCCACCATCACACCCAGGTCCTAATCCATTCTTTAACATGCTGTTTGTGATCCTCAGAATTGAAAATTTTTAAACCCTTTGGAGAGATGGAGGTGTTTTAGGAGAAGCTTGGAGGTGCTAGACTGAAGGTGTGGATGATGGGGTCATGATGGGAGCTAGGCCTGCATTTCCAGGGTAGGGGGTCTGAGGACAGGGACCATAGCTTGTGTGAGAGCTGATCCCAGACAGGATGACAGGCTGGGCTCCCCTTGGTGGGCTCCTTGTGCTGACCAGCAGCCCCAACGTTGCTCACTGGACAGACTCCCAAACCCCCACACCTTGCCTGTCTAAACCGTGAATGGAGATAACAGGCACAGCCAGCACAGGGCCTGTGAGGCAGGGAACTCGAGCAGAGCCACCCAGTTGGCTTGTTTGAACTCTGTGGTCTGCACGGGACCAAAACGAAATGGGAATGAGAAAGGGGATCCAGGGAGAACAATGCAGCCATGGCCTGAGGGTAAAGTGAGAAGTACAGCGAGATGCTGCAGGGCTGGACAGGAGACCTGGTGGGGCTGGGAGGCAATGTGGGACAGACCCCCAGCCGGGCCCCTTTGAGGGTGGGCACTGCTAAATCAAGGCTGGAGGGCAAGGTTGGGGCTCAAGATGTCATCTTGGGGTATCCTGTGGAGCAGACCAAGAGGCTCTCAGCCTCTTAGCTCTCAAACCCTGCCTCCTAGCACCATCTCCTTGGGTTGGGAGATGGGGACATGGGCATTAGCAGCTGCCTGTGGTGCAGCCCCCCATGCTACCAACTGGAAGAAGGAGGGGAGGTTGTGTGGAGAGGGGAGTGCTGGGTCCTTCAGAGACAGCTTGGGGCAAGGTAGCTGGGTGCTCTTGGGGGCCTCATGACTGTCTGCGCTGTGTTCCCAGGGGAGGCTGGAGAAGTCACTGGAGCACCTGCGGAGACAAATGGAGGATGCACTGCTGTTCCAAGCCCAGGCTGAGGAGACCTGTGCCTTGTGGCAGGCAAGGGCTCCCCCAGGGTCCTGTGGGGCAGGGCAGGAGGACAGGATGCCCACTGGTGTCCATTTGGGGCCAGCAGTCACAGGAAGGCCACCTAGGGTGGGTGAGAGGAGGGAGGCTGAGGGTGCGTGCAAGTGAGTGCTTGGGAGAGTCTACTCCCAAGTGTCCATCCTGGAGTCCTGACATGCTTGGAGTGATAGATTTGTCATAGGGGAACCAGGGAATTCCGGGAAGGGTGGGGTTTGGGGAGGCCCTGGGTGGTTGGGGTAAAGGACAGAGGTATTGGACCTTGGCATACCATTTGGAGTCAGCGTGGCCCCAGGAGGTAGATTCAAGGTCTGACCAGCACTAGGTATCAGGTTTGGGGTTTGGCTGGTGCAGAATGATGGCTTGGGATCTTCTGGGCCCATGTGGCAGGTTTGGGGTACACATGGCCCCAAAATGATTTGGGCTTGGGAAGCTCCATGTAGTTGATTCGGGGTCTTGCTGGGCTCAGGGCTGGGTCTGGTGTCCGGGCAGCCCCAAGGGGTAGGTTTGGGCTCTAGAGAGCCCTGAGTGGTCAGCTGTCTTCTGGGCAGCCCTGAGTGGCAGATTTTATGTCCAGACAGCTTGGAGTGGTAGATGTGGGGTGCAAGCAGCTCCAAGAGATGGGTCTTGACCTTACTGTCCCTTTGGCCCTGTAGAAGATGGTGGAGAGCCAACGACAGAACATGCTTGGCGAGTTTGAACGTCTGCGGCGCCTGCTGGCTGAGGAAGAGCAACAGCTGCTGCAAAGGTTGGAGGAGGAGGAGCTGGAGGTGCTGCCCCGGCTGCGGGAGGGCGCTGTGCGCCTAGGCCAGCAGAGCGCCCAGCTGGCCACACTCATCACTGAGCTAGAGGGCCGCTGCCAGCTGCCTGCACTGGGGCTGCTGCAGGTGAGCAGAGGGGGGCCTCAAAACTCTGCTGGGATGTCCCTCAAAACTCTAGGCACACTGTGTACCCCAGGACACATAGGCACATCCCCCATCACCCTGTCTCCTCCCGTTGGGGCTAACTGACTTGGTGCCCCAAACCAGAACCCTTGGGGCGCACTCCTCCATGGCCTGGCAGCCAGCCAGGTGGTGCTAGACAGCATGGCTGTCTGCGTGGGGCTAGTTCACCCTTCTGTGGGATCCTTGCCTCAGTCTCCCCACCTTGCAGTGAGTGTGGGTGGGATTGAGAGGCCCCATGCAATCTGGAGGTGTCCACTGGCCCTTCCCAGAGCTCAGCTGAGTGTTTCACCCCACCATCACCATGAAACTCAATCTGTGCCTGCCTGTAGACCTCGAACTGGGTGGCGCTGACGCCCATGTGGGAACAAGGCTGTGTGCAGGGGTCAGCCCTGGGAAGGAAGGGTGCTACGTGCCTTGCCAGGGCCTTCCTGTGGGGGTGACCACTGCAGGGAGCTCTGGACCCAAAAGAGGTCTTGGGCCAGAAGAGGTATCCTGGGATGGTGACTTCTCTTACGGCTCAGGAGGTTGGGGCCGGATGGAGAGAGCAGAGGAATGGGTGGGAGGGGACCCAGGTCAGGAAAGCAGGGCCAGGTCAATAAAGGTGTCCAGAAGGCTGAGGAGCCCTGGGAAGCTGGAAGATTTTATATTTTAAATTTTTTTTTAGGTTTTTTTGCTTGTTTTCATTTTGTATTACTGGAGATTGAACCTAGGACCTTCACACTGAGCCGTGTCCCCAGCCCTTTTTATTTTTGAGACAGGGTCTCACTAACTTGCCCAGGCTGGGCTCAAACCTGAGATCCTCCTGTCCCAGCCTCCCAAGTATTAGGGATTACAGGTATGTACCACCATACCTGGCAGGTTTTAATCTTTTTTTTAACTGGCAGGTAGTATACATATTTGTGGGAACAATGAGGTGTTCATGCTTTGCATTGACTGATTCGGGGATGTTGGCACTTCCCTCACCTAATCGTTTGTCGTTTCTTCGTAGTGAGACCGTTCAACACTTCTCTTGCAGCTCATTGGGTTTTATTTGACAGAGTGCTTTCCCCAACCCCTGCTGTGGTGAGCCCAGGGCTCCACACATACTCCGGGCAACTCCTCTGTCCCTGAGATGTACCCCAGCTGTCTTAGTTACTTCTCTTGTTGCCAAGACACAATACATAGCTCCTGCAACATAAAGGACAGGTTTATTTTGGCTCATCATTTGTAGGGGTGTCAGACCAGTCAGCTGGTTCCAAGGCAGGGCAGCGTGGCAGAGGAGCATCACGGGGAAGGCTGGCTTGTGGCACGGCAGGCAAGAACTGTCAAGCCATCAAGGGAAGAGGGGGAGATAGACCTTTCCAGGCCACGCCCACAGGTGACCCACCCCTTCCTACCAGGCTTCACCTCCCAACGTCACAGCTATAAACCCATCAGTGGACTCATCCAGTGGCACACCTCTGACCCAGTGTCAAATCCAGGACCAGTCACTTCCCAAAAGCCCCACGCTAACTATAGGCACACTAACACTAGCCCTTTTGATTTCTTGTTTTGAGACAGTGTCTTAATAGGTTGCCCAGGGTGGCCTTGAGCTTGCGACCCTCCTACCTTAGCCTCCTGAATAGTTGGGATTACAGGCTGTAGTCACCCTCCTGTGTTGTAAGATACCAGAATGGCAGGAAGGTTTTAGGAGGGAGAGTGACCTGGAAACGGGGAGGCAGGGGGTCTTCATAAAGATGAGATTGGGCTTCTTAGCTAAGACACTGTAGTGAGTAAGAGGTCATCCTGGATGAGACAGTGAGATGCAGGAAGAGTATCCAGGCATAGAGCAGAGGCCTTATGCCGGCAAGGAAACTGAGGCCCAGTTCCCGAGGGGCGGAGACACCCTTGGCTACTGTCACCCCATTCCTGGAGGCAGGACATGTGCTTGGTTGTCCCTGACACCCAGGGTGTCCACCTGGGGCTCTGGGGGAAGGTCCTGCATCCTGAGCATAAGGAAGCACCCATGCCCAGGGCTCCTTTCCGACCCACCTGTGTGTGTTTCTGCTGCCCAGGGCTGGGTGAGAGCGGTGTGACAAACATCTGTACTGAGCATGTGTTTCCTCTCTCCTCCAGGACATTAAGGATGCCTTGTGCAGGTACGAGCCCCTGTCCCCTCCCAGGCAGGTGGGTGGAGGTGGGGGCAGTTGTGGCCACCAAGGTAAAGCTAAGTTGTCCCTATAGGGTCCAGGATGTGAAGCTGCAGCCCCCGGAGGTGGTGCCCATGGAGCTGAGGACCGTGTGCAGGGTGCCAGGGCTGGTGGAGACTCTACAGAGGTTTCGAGGTGGGAACGGAGGGTTCAGGCAGATGGGGGACCCTGGAAAGGTGCTATGGAGAAGCAACAAAGCCAGCGATGTGTCCTTTGGCCTGGCCACTGACCACACACAATCTGGTCAGGACAGCAGGTGGCTGGGAGACCCCTGCTGACACACTGACACATGCTCCCACTCCCTGGGCACTGGCTGTGGGCATCCAGCCATTCAGTTCAGTTCTGACATTGTCTCTGGAGTCCATTGGCCCCCACTTCAGACACCACTCGTGACACCAAGGGACCCCAAACTTCTGTCCCCCCTGTTACAAGTTAGGATCCCACAATCCCTGTGTTCAGTAACTTGATAGGAGGGCTTATGAGATCCAGGAGAACACTATTGGTTACTACAAAATGCAGCTGAGAAACAGTGGGGTAGGAGAACTGTGTGGGCATGGTCTATGAAGGCATCACCCTCCACACCTGATTGTAGAGGCCCTGGTTCTCATCTGGCAGTTTTGGCGGAGGTTCTCCATAGGCACAGTTGCTTAAGTTGTTGGCCACTGGTGATGAACTCAACCTCCAGCCCCTGCCCCCTCCGGACCTCAGTTGGTGGGGGGTGTGGACCTTCCGGCCCTGTTACCTGACACTGGTCCTCCAAGTGAGCAGCCCCGTCCCAAGGAACACACGATCAGGTATGGCTGAAGGAGTTGCTTACAAATGAGAATGGGAGCCAGGGACACAGACCACATCCAGTTTGTTTCTGCACTGCCATGGCCATGCTAGAAGAGTCCTGGCCTCAGCCTGCTGGCTACAAGCACAGGATTGTGCCAGACAGCAGAGGCACTGACCATCGGTCACCTGGCACGTGGTTGGGTGGAGATAGCCACTCTCCTTTTCTGAAGGAGGATCAAGCCTAGCCAGAACCTCAGACGAACAAACAAACCACTTGGATTTCTTCCTGCCCCCTGAGGCAGAATCAGACTGACCTCGGGCACATTCTGAATGGCAGCTGGAAGTGGCTAAAAGACCTTGTTCTAGTGGGGGAGCAGTGCAGGCTGGTGGGAGGTTTTTGCCGATGGGGCCTGACCCCAAGGTGCTGGCTGCAGTACCACCACGCCTGGATGACCTTGGGCCTTTCTCCACAGGTGACGTGACCCTGGACCCGGACACCGCCAACCCTGAGCTGGTGCTCTCTGAGGACAGGAGGAGTGTACAGCGAGGTGACCTTCGGCAGGCTCTGCCTGACAGCCCTGAGCGCTTCGACCCCGGCCCCTGCGTGCTGGGCCAGGAGCGCTTCACCTCAGGCCGCCACTACTGGGAGGTAGAGGTTGGGGAGCGCAGCAGCTGGGCCCTTGGCGTGTGCAGGGACAATGCCAACCGGAAGGAGAAGGGCGAACTGTCAGCTGGCAATGGCTTCTGGATCCTGGTGTTCTTGGGCAGCTACTACTCCTCCACCAAGCGGGCCTTCTCCCCGATGCGGGACCCCCCCAGGCGTGTAGGCATCTTCCTGGACTACGAGGCTGGACACCTCTCTTTCTACAGTGTGACGGATGGATCGCTGCTGTTCATCTTCCCTGAGACTGCCTTCTCTGGCACACTGCGGCCCCTCTTCTCACCTCTGTCAAGCAGCCCTACCCCTCTAACCATCTGCCGGCTGAAAGGCGGGTCTGGGGACGCCCTGGCTCCCCAGTGATGTGGGCCCTCTCAGGAGTCCTTGTGCCTCTCCTGGCCCCTGTCCTGTTCCAGTCTGTTCATATGAGGCCCTGTGAGGAGGGAACATTTCCTTTGAAAGATGAGAGGAACACGTAGTGCCTTTCTGAATGTGCTTGGGGAAACTGAATTTGGGGCGACTAGGTAAGTGTGGGACCACGCCCCCATGCATGTAGCACCAGCAGCCTTCACCCTACCACAGAGCCCTGGGGTTCAGAGCCTGCCTGAGCTGCCCTGCCCCAGGGTCTTCAGGCTGCAGCCAGGTCCCCCACCCCATGTACCCTACCTTGGTGAACACAGTGCAGAGGAGCAGGGTTTGGTTCCGTAGATGGAAGTGCTCGTAGGAGATGTCGCCACGCTGAAAGTGGTCACTGCAGAAGAGGACAGACAGCACCCAGCACTTCAGTCCCCCACTTTATTTATTGTAAGGACAGCATTTTCCAAATAAAAGTTGTCACCTGCTATTCTGTCCCCTGCTTGTGCTGGGATAATGACCAAAACCGAGAACCAGGCTCCAGGAAGGAGCTGGCGAGGGGACAAAGAGGCTCCTGGCTAACTGGCTTTCCATACCCACACAGGAGCTGAGGCATCGTGTACTCCTCTGGCTCTTCAGCATGTGTTGAGCATTTGCCCCTACTAAAGAAAGTCTTTTCAGGTTACCTGGTGAGCATTGCCTGTGATCCCTGAGTTCAAGGAGAACTTTCCCTGTGTCACAGTGCATTTGCACTTCTCCCAGGACTGAACTTTATTCCTGGTGGGCGTCTTCTCTTCACCACTTTGAACCAGGCGTCAGCAGTGACTGCTGCTTACATGGAGGCGTGAGGAAACCCAGCCTGAGTGTTGCTTCCCTTCCAACAAGCAACTGCAGCCTGCCTGGTCAGTGTCAGAAGCGGAACAGTCTGTCCTGGGTGATGCTGACTCCTGGGACAGCATGAGCCCTTGGTGCTCAAATATGGCCCCAGCAACCAGGTAGAAACACCCTTGGGTGAGGTTAGGGAGGAGCACAGTTATAGTACACAGTGCCGGCCATATCTTTAGAGAAGCTTGGACAGTGCTTCGGCAAATTCCATGACTCCCTGAACACCCACTCTGACACCAGCCTTCAGGTGTTCTTCCTCATAAGGAGACACTGGTAACCAGGCAGGGTTCAGGTGGCAGGAACACACAGCACCTGACCAGGGAGTCTGTGTGTCAGGGTGGATAACACTGAACAACCTAAGTATCACAAACTATTAGTGATGAGTACCCCACTAGCAGTGGTAAGCCCTGCAGTAGCCTCACTAAGTCCTTCACTAGCAGTATTGAGTCATCTAGCAATTATGAGTCCTCTCATTGAGAGGTGAGACCTACATTACCTGTGGTGAGTCCCTCAGTGGTAGTGTTGAGTCCTACACTAGCAGTTGAGTCCCACAGTAGCCCTGCTGAGACCTACACTCACTATTACAGGTCCTCCACCAGCCCTGGTGAGTCCCTCAATAGCAGTAGTATATCCTTCACTAGCAATGGTGAGTCCTTCAATAGAAGTGAGTCCTATACTACCTCTGGTGAGTCGTTCACTAGCGATGGAGAGCCCTACATTAGCCACTGTTTTTCAATAGCAATGTTGAGTAGTGCTGAGAGCTTCAAGTCTCAGAGGAGACTGGACTTGGATTTTTCAGCACTGCTGAAATTGTTGAGTTTGGCAATTTACAGATGAACTAAACGCATTTTAGGTAGAGGTGCACATGAATATTTTGAGGGTCAAAGGTGGACTGCTTGACTCTGCTCATAGGTGGGACTTTTGGAAGACAATCAGACCATGAGGGTGCTATCGTTGACTTGCCATTAGGAGATGGTACCTGGCCTTGGGAGACAGGTCACTAGGGCATGACCTGGAAGAGCACATCTCCCTCGGCTTCTCTCTCCTCTCTCCGCTTCCTGACCATCTTGATGTGAGCACGCTTCCTCCCCCAGGCCCTTTTACTATACCATTCCTGTGTTTAAGCCTGCCAGACTTGGACTGAAACTTCTGGACTGTGAGCCAAAATAATCACTTCTTTAAGTGGCAGGTGTAGGGTAATTTGTCCCAGTGACAAGGACGGTGACTAAGACAACTACATTAATATGTTAGAGGTAGGCAAGATGTAAAATAGGATATCAAAGAATTTGAAATGTGGGGAGGAATGATGTGTAAATGAAAAGTTTTCTTGTTACCTATTTTCTCTTGTTCTTTATTTTTATCCTTTTTATGATCATGTTAAGTTGCTATCATTTTGAAAGACTTTGTTATAATCAGATATATTTTTAATCTTCATGGTAACCACAAAACAAAGTAAGTAATAGACAAACCAAAAGAAAGTACACCACTAGAGTAAATCACTAACCACAAAGGAAGATTATAAGACAGGGAGAAAAAAGAAAATCAGGAAACAGGGTACAAAATGGCTCTAGTAAACCTTACTTCTCAATAATTATCATGAATGGTAAATGGATAAATTCTCCAATTAAAATACAGAGACTGACTAAATGGACAGAAAACAAGACCAAACAGTAGATCCCTGTAGTCAAGTGAATAGATTTAATACAAGACACATAATTTATAGGATTATTTTATAATATTCACCCAAAGAGTCAAATGCAGAAAGAGTGCCAGAAATCTGGGGCTGGGGATTTAGCTTAACAGCACAGCACCTGCCTGGCAAGCGTGAGGTTGTGAGTTCGATTCCCCATACCGGAAAACAAACGAACAAACAAAAAAACCCAGAAATCTGACCACACACTAGTGACCCAAAGAATCTAGCTGAGAGTCTGGGCCCCACAGCAATGTCCTGCGCAAGTCCAGCTGAAGACCTAGAGCCCATAGCAGTGTCCTCCACAAGTCCAGCTGGAGGCCTAGAGCCTGCCACAATGTCTCACGCAAATCTGTATCAAGGATCTGCACTGGAAAGGCCCAAAGGTCCGTGGTAGAAGCTAGAAAGTCTGCATCAGTGGGATGAAGGATCTGTCCCAGCAGGCTGAGGGATCTGCACTGGAGCCAGGAAGCAATGCTCAAGGTAAGGACCAGAGCTCCCCTGAAAAGAACCACAGCTATCTTCAGTGACAGCGAGGACCCAAGCTCCTCCAGTGATGAGAACAGCTGAGTACATACAGGGAAACCAACATGACAAGCTTCTCTAGGAGAATCAATAGCACGCTATCTTCCACTCTGGTTCTTTTATGCTGTTGGCAACAATCCTCAGGTGGGACTTCCATACCCAGAACCATGCTGATTCAGTTCAACTGGGTGTTACAAGTTGACCATTAGTTAATCCACCATACCAACTATTTGTTGCTTATAAGAAACTCGCTCCTCCTCTAAGGACACACTTAGACTGAAAGTAATGATATGGAATAAGCAGTCCCCTGCAAATGCATCTCAAAAGTAAGCAGAACTAGCCATACTTGGATCAAATAGGCTTTAAGTTGAAAGTAGTAAAGAGAGACAAGGAAAATCATTGCATATAATGCACCCCAGTATATACAGGAAATATTAAAAGGGAAAGACAAACTCCAACAAAAAATAGTTATGGGTTTTAACATTCTCCACTTTCAGCAGTGGGTAGATACCCAGCCAAACGTCAACAATGAAACAGGTTTTAAATGCACCCTAAAATAAATGGAGCTCATAGACATCTAAAGAACACTCTGCCCAACAGTGACAGGATACATGCTTTTCTCATCAGAATATCAAATATTCTCCAGGATAGATCACATGACAGGCAATCAATCTCAACAAAAATTTTTTAAAAAGTAGAATTATATCAAGTATGTTTTCTGACCACAATGCAATGAAACTAGAAATCAATAACAAGAACAACTTTTGAAACTATTCCAACTATTCAAAGACATGGCTGGGCATGGTGGCACACACCTGTAATCCCAGCACTTGGGAGGCTGAGGCAGGATGATCATTGCTGAGTTCAAGACCCGCCTGGGCTACAAAGTGAATTCAAGGCCAACCTGAACTACATAGCGAGACCTTGTCTCAAAAAAAAAAAAAAAAAAAAAAAAAAAAGAAAAGAAAAGACATGAAACTAAATAAATATTTTAAAAACTAACATATCAAAGAAGAAATCAAGAAAGAAATTTTAAAATTTCTTGAAACAATAATGAAAACAACACACTAAGACCTATGGACATAGCAAAGCAGTATTAAGAGAAAAATTTACAGCAACCAGTGCTCACATCAAAGTTCTCTAAGAACTTATCACTGCAGCTCAAGGAATGAAAAAAAGTAACAAACCAAACCAAAAATTAGTAGAAGAAAAGAAATAAAAATCAAAAAAGGAGTAAATGAAATAAAGACTAAGGACTACAAAGGGACAATGAAAGAGAGTTGTTCTTTGAAATGATAAACACAATAGACAATCTCTTTAGCTAATAGTTCAGAAAAAGAGCAAAGGCTCAAGTTAATTCACAGATGACACAAGACATAAAAATGGACACCACAGAAATACAAATGACCATAAGAGATTATTACGGACAAATCATGCCAGCAAATTTGATAATCTAGGAGAAATGGAAAAATTCCTAGAGATATAATTCAAGGAATAAGCCTATCATAAATCCTCTGAATCCTGAAGAAATAGAAAAGCTGAATAGACCAATAAAATGTAGAGGCTGATTCAGTAACAAAAAAGCTCATTAAAGAAAATTCCAAGACCATAGGCTTCACTACTGAATTCTACCAAGCTTTTAAAGAGGTGCTTATATGCATTCTCTTTGCATTATTACAAAAAATAGAACAAAGAATTCTTCCAAGCACATTATATACAGGCCAGAATTACTCTGATGCAAAAGCCATATAAGAACACTCTTTTAAACAAACAAAAACTACAAGCTAATGTCCCTAGTGTACACAGTTATAAAAATACTCAACAAAATACTAGCAAACAAAATACAACAGCAAACAAAAAAGTTATTTACCAAGATCAAACGGGATCCAGTCCAGAGATATAACAATAGCTTGATATATGCAAATCAATAACTGATATATCCCATCAACAGAATAAATGACAAAAAAACCATATGGTCATCTGGACAGATGTAGAAAAGGCTTTTGATAAAATTAAACATCCTTCATGACAAAAATGCTTTATAAACTAGGTATAGAAGTAATGTATCTGAAAATAATAAAAGCCATTTACAATAAGCAAGAGCTAACCTACTGAAGGGGACATACCTATACACTTTATTTCTAAGATCTGTAATAAAGCAAGGGTGCCCACCTTCACCACTTCTATTCAACATAGTTCTAGAAGCTCTACCCAACAATCAGGCAGAAGAGGTAAAAGGCATCTAAATTGGAAAAGAAGATACATTGTCACTGCAGATGATATGGTCTCATACATAGAAATCCCCAAAACTCCTCCAAAAATTCTAAAACTAATAAGTCAATTCAGCAAATGACCAAGGTACAAAATCAACATACAAAAAAGTAGCATAACCACATGCCCTTCATGAATTATATTAAATAGAAAACAAGAAAGCAATTCCATTTGCCAACAGTTACAAAAATAAGATAAAATACTAAGTAATGAATTGAATCAATGTAGTGAAAGATTTCTAAAATGAAAATTATAAAACACTGATAAAAGGAATTGACACAAAGCAGTCAAAATAAAAATTATATTTATGCACTGGAAGAATCAATATTGTTAAACTGCCCATATTATCCAAAGTGATTTACAGATTCAATGAATCTTTTAAAATACTGATGGCATTCTTCATAGGACTTGAAAAACAACCCTCAAATTTATAAAAATTCCCAAATGCCCTGAATAGCCAAAGCCATTATGAGCAAAAAGAACAAAGATCACCTTACACTATCCAACTTCAAAACATACTAAAAAGTTGCAGCATGAACACACACACACACACACACACCAGTGGAACAAAATGGAGAACATTGAAGAAGACCTATGTGTCTACAGCCATCTCACTTTCAGCAAAGTACTGATTACATAGGTTGGAGAAAGGTCAGTCTTTTCAAAAAATAGTACTAGGAAAATTGGATATCCACATACAGAAAAATTAAGCTCAACTCCTGTGTCTCCAGTTACACATCGACTCAAAATGGATTAAATATTTAAATAAAAAATCAGAAACTGTAAAACTACTAGAAATAATAAAAGAAATTGTTCAAGTAATTTGAAGGGACAACCAATTTTTGTACAGTACTCCCAAACCACAGGAAACAAAAGCAAATATAGAAGAGATCAAATGAAACTGAAAAGCTTATGCACAGTAAAAAAAAAAAAAAAACAAAACAGCAGAGTGAAGAGACAACCAGAAATGTGAGAAGATATTTACATCTGAGAAGTCATATATGTTCAGAATTTATAAGAACTCCAAAAATAGACATTTCTTAAAAGAAACAATACAAATGGCCAGCAGGTACATGAAAAATGCTCAACACTACTAATTCCCAAGAAGGGGTAGATGAACCAAGAAGACCTAGTGCCACTACTCCCCAAACTCTTTAAAGAAATTGAAAGGGAAGCAATACTTCCAAACTCATTTTTGGAAATAAGCATTACCCTGATACCAAAACCAGAGAAGGATTCAACCAAAAAAGAGAACTACATGTCAATCTCCCTAATGAACACAAACCCAAAAAGCCTCAATACAATACTGGCAAACAGAATGCAGCAAAACATTAGGAAGATTATATGCCATGACCAAGTGGGATTCATCTCAGGGATGCCGGGGTGGCTCAACATACATAAATCAATAATCATAATACACCATATTAACAAAACCAATGACAAAAACCACATGATCATCACAGTAGACCCAGAAAAAGCATTTGACAAAGTACAGCATCCACTCATGGTAAAAACCCTACAGAAAATTGGAATAGAACGTCTTTATCTCAAGTAATACTGTGAAGGTGTGAGGGTAGATGGACTCCAGAGCCTCCAGCTTGTTTTGCTGTTCCTCGCCACAGTCTGTCATCGCGGTCCGGGTTGCTGCCCGTGGATTATGCCCTGGCCCTTTTGGGTTTCTTACGCAAAAGGAACAATGCAATATTTAAACTCATGTGTCCAATTTATTTCATTTAAGATTATGGTCTTTAAGTATATCCATTTACCTAAAAAGGACTCAAATTTATTCTTCTTTATGGAAGAGTAGTACCCCACTGTATGTCAGTACATTTTCTTTATCCATTCATCTTTTGATGAGCTTCAGGGGTGTTTCCAGGATTTAACTATTATAAATTGTGCTGGTATAAACATGGGTATGCATATATCACTGTGGTATGATGCTTTTAACTCTTTGGGGAAGATACCTAGAAAGGGAACAGCTAGGTCAAAATGGAACCTCTAGTTTTAGTTTTTTGAAGAATCTCCATACTAATTTCTTAAGTGATTGTACAGGTTACACTCCTACCAGCTGTGGAGAAGTGTCCCTTTTTCCACACAGCCTCATCAGCATTTGTTACTTATTAATTTCTTGTTGCTAGCCTTTTTTTCTGGAGTAAGATGGAATTTCAGTGTTGTTTTAATTTACAGTTCTTGAATGACCAGTGATGTTGAACATTCTTTTCATATATTTATTTGCTGTTTGTACTGCTTCATCTGAGAAAGGTCGATTCATTTCAGATGCCCATTTTTGGATTGGGTCTTTAAATCTGAGGGATCAGTTTTGTTTGTTTGTTTGTTTTTTAGTTCTTTCTATATTCTAGATGTTAGTCCTTTTTCTGAAGAGTAGCTGGTAAAATTTTTTTCCCATTTTGTGGGTTGTCTCTTCATTCTATTGTTGGTTTCTTTTGCTGTAAAATGAACTAGAGAAATGATGCTACTTGTTACCATGAAAAATGGTTCTCTTTATTCTATGTATATGACTACTATACAGAAGGTACTAAGCAAGAAATACTTGCTTTATATTATGTACTTCAACTTAAATGACTTTTAAAATAAAAAAAGAATATCTTTCTCTCAATCTGATAAAACCCATCTATGACAAACCAGAAGCCAACATCACTAAATGGTCATAAACTGAAAGCTTTCGCTGTAAAATCAGGAACAAGACAAGGATAATCACTATCACCACTCCCGTTCACTATAATTCTGGAAACATTAGCCAGAACAATTAGACAAGAGAAAGAAATAAAAGGAATATTGACAGGAAAGGAAGATGTTAAATTATCATTATATGCAGATGACATGGTACTCTACATAGAAGACTCCAAAAATTCCACCAGAACGCTCCAATAACTGTTGACCAAATTTGGCTAACTGGCAGGATACAAAGTCAACTCAAAAATTAATAGCATTCCCAAACTGGGTGTGGTAGTGCATGCTTGTAATCCCAGCACTCCGGAGGCTGAGGCAGGCAGATCGCCATGAGTCTGAGGCCTTCCTGGGCTACCTAGAGAGTTCAGGACCAGCCTGAGCTACAAAGCAAGAGCCTGTGTCAAGAAAAAAAAAGGGGGGGGGCTGGGGATTTAGCTCAGCGGCAAAAGCACCTGCCTGGCAAGCGCAAGGTCGTGAGTTCAGTTCCCGGTACCGGAGAAAAACCAAAAAAAAAGGCATTCCTACACATGAATAATAAACTCACTGAGAGAAGAATTAGGGAAACAATACCTTTCCCAATAAAATCTAACAAAGGAAGTAAAAGATCTATACTTTGAAAACTACAATACTCTGAGAAAGAAAACCAAAGAGGCTATCAGAAAATGGAAAAATATCCCCTTTTCTTGGATAGGCAGAACCAACATAGTGAAAATGACCATACTTTCAGAACTGTTATACAGATTTAATGCAATCCTCATCAAAATACCAATAGCATTCCTCACAGATCTAGAGAAAACAATCCTAAAATTCATATGGAACCAGAAGAGACCTAGTCTAGCTAAGACAATTCTGGGCAACAAGAACAAGGTAGGGGTCATCACAATCCCCAGTTAGAAATTATACTACAAAGATACCATGATAAAAACAGCATGATACTGGCAAAAAAAAAAAAAAGACCTGAAGATCAATGCAACAGAAGTTGCGGAAACAGCTCCAAGCACACTCACTTACCATATCTGTGAGAAAGTGACCAAACACCTTCATGGAAAGAAAGAGAGCCTTTTCAATAAATAGTGCTGAGAAAACTGCTGAAAATTTAACCAAGACCCATATCTCTTACTGTGCACTAAAGTAAAATCAAAATAGACCAATGATCTAAATGCAAAAACAGAAACACAATCTGCCAGAAGATAGAATAGGTAGAGCACTAGAAAATGTAGGCATAGGCAAAGACTTTATAAATAAAGCCTGAATTGCACAGGAAATATTACAAAGAATCAATAACTGGGATCACATCAAATTAAAAAGCTTCTGACACACGGGTGAGTGACTGCTCCTTCCCTAACCAGCCACCAGCTCTCCTTCTTTTCTTCTTCTTCTTTTCCTTTCTCTGTCAAGGACCATAACCGTTAACTGGAACTTCTAATGATAACAAGCTTAGGGACCAGCCACAGCATTGAGGATTACTAGAGAAATCAATTAAAAAGCTTTTCCACAACAAAACAAATCATCAACAGAGTGAAGAAAGAACCCACAGAATGGGAAAAAAATTTTAGCAGCTACTCCCAAAAGATTAACAGCTAGAACCTATAAAGAACTCAAAAATGAGACCACTTCCAAATTTAGAGACCCAACTAAAAGTGGGCATCTGAAATGAATAGACATTTCTCAGATGAAGTATAAACAACAAGCAAATATATGAAAAAAAATGTTCAACATCACTGGTCATTAGAGAAATGTGTATTAAAACAATGCTGAGATTTCATCTCACCCCAGAAAAAATGGCTTCATTAAGAAGTAAAAAATGCTGGTGAGATTGTGGAGAAAATGGAACAATTCTCCATTGATAGTGGTACAATCAGTATGGAGAGTCCTCAAGAAAATAAATCTACAGGTTTCATTTGGCCCAGCTGTTCCTCTTCTAGGTATCTTTCTGAAAGAGTTAAAAGCATCATACCACAATGATATAGGTACACTCACAGGAGCACTGTTTATTTTTTGTTTATTTTTAAATTTATTTTACAAATAAAAGGAAAACATATTAACAAACAGACATCCATTTACAAAATAGCAGAAGAACAATACAAACAACACAGAGTTACAGACAAAGTTGTAGGAAATTAACCATGGTTGTTGTGTTACGTATTGATATCTTCAAAGTGGTTTCTCAGGAAAACAAATAGACATGCAATATTGATCAAACAAGTAATTATCAACTGTTCTTTTCAGTAAAGCAATAGAAGACAGTAGTACAACTATGTTAGCTGTCCTGTATATACATATGTACATAATTTCCTCTTCTTTCCCTTCTCTTTTCCTACACCCCAGTTGCCCTTTACTTTTGAGCATTTTCCTTCATTTCACAATGTCTATCATACCTCCTACTTTTTATTCACTCTTTCAGGTTTTTACACTAGTGAGACAATACATTGCTTCACAAGGAGCACTGCTTATAATAGCTAAATCTTGGAAACAGCCCATATGCCCATCAAAAGAAGAATGGATAAAGAAAACATGGTATCTATATACAATGGAGTACTACTCTGCTATAAAGAAGGATAAACTCGAGCCATTTGTAGGAAAAAGGATGCACCTCAAGACCATAATCTTAAGTGAAATAAATCAGACACACGGTTTAGATACTGCAATGTTTCTCTTGTGTGAGGGACTCAAAGGGTAAATAAGGAGTGTCACGAAGGGTAAATTTGGGAAATAAGAAGAACACGTTCAAAGGTGAAGGGGAGCAAGAGAATGGGAAGAGGGAAGGGAGGGAAGTGAAAAGGGAAAAAGAGAGTGGAAGGGAAAAGTGGAATCAAAGCTTTTGTAAATGGGGCAAAAAGAGGGTGGAAAGGAAGGGAGGGGAATAGGAAAAAAAGAATTAGGATACATTACATACAGGTACACATTCCCTATGATGAAAGTGATGGATATGTATGACAAATATGTACCAATAAAAAATAAAGTTAAAAAAATTAAAAATAGATGGCCCCGAAAGACAAAAAAACAAAAAAAAAACAACAACAACAAAAGCAAGTGTTAGTGGAGCTATGCAGAAAGGAGAAGTCTTGCACACTGTTGGTGGGAATGTATAAGTCGCTAAGCCGTTATAAAAAACAGCACATGAATTTCTCAAAAAGTTAGAACCACCATATGATCTAGTATCCTACTACTTCCTATATATCAAAAGGAAATACAATTAGTATGTGAAGGAGACACATATATTCCTATATGTATTGCAGCAAATTCACAATAGCCAAGAAATGGAAACAACCTATGTGTCTATCAACTGATGAATGGATAAAAAAGGTTGTAAGTGTACACAGCAGAATATTATTCAGCTATAAAGAAGAATAAAACCCAGTTGTTTGCAGTAAAAGGGATTTAACTGGAGTAGGTTATATTAAGGAAAATAAGCCAGACATAGAAAGACAAATATGACATGATCTAACACATATGTGGAATCTAAAAAGTTTGATCTCAGAGTTTAGAGTTGCACAGTTATTAGCAGAGACAGGGCAAGGAGGAGGACTAGGAAATCTTGATCAATGGGTATTTACACTTAAACAGGAGCAAGATGTCTGGTTTGCTATTGCACAGTAGTGTCAACAGATAACAGTAATGTCTCTTTATTCAAGGACAATCTATAACTTTTTGTTGAGACAGGGTCTCCCTATGTAGTCCAGGCTGGCTTTGAACTCAGTTTGTAGCTCAAATTGACCTCAGACTTACAGTGATCCTCCTGCCTCAGCCTCCCAAGTGCTGGGATTACAGACATACACCACCATGCTCAGCCATGTACTCTTTATTCAGAAAGCTAGAAAAATGAAATTTAAAAGTTTTCTCTATAAAGATAACTATTTGAAGAGTTAGGCACATTTAACCTGACCTAACAATTACAATATGTATATACTTCTTGAAACATTACATAATGCATTGTGGAGTTACTTGTGACATCCAACAGGTCAATGTTTCCTTGGGTTGATCCAAGGGGTGGAAATCTGTGTACTCAGAGGAGCCAGAGCATCTTGAAGACAGGATGTTCTTTTTTGTTTTGTTTTGTTTTTCTAATTTTATTTTAAAGAGTAAAAGAAGGATAACACAGTAATAGGGGGACTTACCAAATTACAGACAAAGTGGTAGGAAATTATCAATGGTTGTTATTTTACCTATTGGTATCTTCACAATAGTTTCTCAGGAAAGCAAACAGACAAATAATAGTGAGTTACAGACCAAAGTGGTAGGAAATTATCAATGGTTGTTGTACTATACTTTGGTATCTTCAAAGTGGTTTCTAGACAAAGCAAATAGAGCTGTACATGAGTGATCAATTAACTAATCATTGACTAATCTCAATGGTTGTTGTTGGAAACACAAACATACATCCACTTATGAAATAGCACAGGAACAATACAAACATTACAGAGTTATGGACAGATTGGTAGGAAATTATCAATGGCTGCTGTAATACATGTTGATATCTTCAAAGTGGTTTCTCAGGAAAACAGAAATATGCAAGGAAGATCTAACAAGTAGTTACAGCCTAAGTGTTGTGAAAAATAGAGGATTATCTCCTCATCAGTGACTCCTTTCACTGAGGTGTGACGGCTGGAAGGAAGACCAGGATTGAAAAGAAGGACGGAGAGACTAGCACCAGTGTCCAGCAATAGGCTGTTTACTTTTTCCTCTATAGTCATGATTACGTGGGGCTCCTCCATGGAGATGACGGTCTGGCCAGAGGGAGAAGGCTGAGTATACCCTGGGCCCCTTCATTCCTGTTGGCCAGCTGGAAGGAGGGGTCTGAGCTTTGGGGCCTTGGCTTCAGAGGGCAGTCTGACCTCTAGTGGTCACCTTTACAGTTAGGGCATGGCCCCAGGGGCTTGTTAGGGCAGTCCCTCTTGATAGTGGTAGCAGATGAATGTAGTTGTCGAGTTCTTCCTGAGGCCCCAAGAAGAAGACAGGATGTTTTGCCAGCTTGAGGACAGATGAACCTTTGTGGGGGGCTCCTGAGGGGACAATCAGATAAAAGTTAATAATTTAGCCAAACTGTCACCATGCCTTGCTAATCTGAAACAAACATCTGCTCAGTTGTACCTTTGTTGTTCCTCAATAAATCTGGGAGTCTGAGTCAGTTCAGGATTTCATTTCAGTGGATAAAAGGCCAAGATCAGCATTTACTTCTAGGTGTCTCTTCCTGTCTTGCATATTCCTATATCCTCTAGTCTGCATGTGGCAAAGAGAAAGAGCTGTGGTTGCTCTCTTATACGGACAGTAATTCCTCCATGGGGGATTATTCATGACCTCATCAAACCTAATTATCTTCAAAAGGCTTAATCCCCAAATACCATCAAACTGGAGGCTAGAGCTTCAGCATATGAATTTGGGAAGGGGCATACACTCTTAGGCCTTTATATTGTTACAGAAACTGTAGCAAACCAGATGGAAAATGCTTTGCACCAGGGAGTTGGAAGGCAACTTTTATTAACACTGGGGGGCTGATGGTACCTGGTTCCAAATCATCAGCCCAAGCTTAAAGTAAAACAGCAATTTATATACACTTTGTAAGCAGGAAGTACAAAGTGGATAAAGGGTTAGTTCATAATTGGTTCCATTACTGAGTCATACTTTGTCAGGCGGATGTGTCCAGGGCAGGTTTTAATTGGAGAGGGTCATTTATTATAAGGCAAATCAGGGTTCCAGGAAAACAAGCAAGATTTAATGTGACCTTGACAGAGCTAGTCTTCGTGGGCAGATAGTCCTTGAAGTAAGCAGCAGGACAGGATATTGGTGTAGGCCATTACGTAGTTGGTCAGATAGAGCTAAGTCTGTTTTATCTCTGAGCTGCAGCTGTGTAATCAAGACCAGTTGAGTCTGACAGCCCAATTATGAAGCTATAGTTTTAAAATTTTTAGAAATCATTTCCCAACACATTGTCTCACTAAGCACACATTATTGTTGGTCTTTTTTTTGGGGGGGTGGGGGGTACAGGAATTGAACTTAGGACCTTGTGCTTGCCAGGCAGGCACTTGTGCCGCTGAGCTACATCCCTAGGCAACTAAGCACACATTAGCTCCTCAATATCATTCTTAACCAGTACGGGTAGGGAGAGTCAGCTCACAGTAAAGGAGATTATCATCTCTGAACCAGGTATTGTGTCTTCCCATAAATCTGTGATTGGACTGGGTTTGGTGAGGCCTAAAGCTTTTTCACTGAAAATGCAGTCAAGCTAGTTCTGCTCCTGCCAGTGCAATCGATTTTTTTTTACCCTAAGCGTAGGTCTTTATCCATGTTGAACTTCACTTTGTTAACTTTGGTAGTGTTCCAATCAGGATGATTTAACAACTTGTAAAAATATACCGAAATATTACATTGTACCCCAGAAAGATATACAGTACAATTACTTGTCAATGAAAAAATAATATGTTTTAAATTTTAAAAAACCATAAAATTTTTACCACTACAATATAAGGGAAATGAAAACTTATGTTCACACAACAATGGCATAGGGTTGTTCACAACAACTTTAACAAAAGACTGGAAATAATCCAGATGTCCTTCCATGAAGGAATGGTCAAACAGCTGTGGTGTGTCCATCCACTGGAATACCAAGTGGCCCTAAATATAGAGGGACTCTTGATCCATTGATCTATTGTTAGATCTCAGTGGAGTTATGCTGAGTGACAAAGACCAGTCCTAAAATGTTATATACTATTTGATTTAATTAATAGAGCATTCTTGAAAATTCTTTTTCTTAATAGAAAAAAAGTATAGAGATAAAAATAGTCTTGGGATTGCTTATGGACATGTTCTGGGCATGAAATGTATTTCACCGCCTCTGCCTTGAGGCAGGCATGCTTTGGGTGCTCTACAGCCATTCTGTGCAGCCTGTCAAGCTATATGCTTTCTACCTCATGTCCACTTGACATGGGGTTCTAGGTCCTCAGTGCTGTGCAAACCCCTTCAGCATTAGGCACCCCTGTGTGACGTGTCTCCCACACCTGCTTTATAAATTATCAGTACTCTCTGCGTCTGAGAATTTGTGCTGTTTCTCTTTGGTGGTGGTTACAGTTTAAATATGAGCCCCTCATAAAACTTGTATCCTGAAGGCTTGCGATCCCATGCAGCAATACTCAGATGGGGCTTTTGGAAAGTGATTGGATCATGAAGTCTAACTTCCCCAGTAGATTATCCACTGCTGGGTTTATAATGTGATGGGTATCTTGGTTACTTTTCTGTCATTGCTGAGACAAAACACCCAATGCCCAAAATTAAGGAAGGAAAGTTTTATTTAGCTCACAGTTTGGGGAGGTTTCAGTCCATACTCGGCTGGCTCCAAGGCAGAGTGGCACATGGCAGAGGGCAATGGTTCACAGTGGTGGAATACGGAAAAAGTACAAGAAGGGAAAAGGGAGGAGTGGCAGTGGGGAGAGCAAGCCTCTTTCCCTCCCTCACATTGTATGCAAACTACCCTCCCCAGGGCAGATGCAGCACTCACATCCATAACCCCAGCATTGGACCATGAATCAACCATAGACTCTAGAAGCCCGCCCCATGACTGCATGAGGCTTTGCGGGGAACATCCACATACAAACCATGACAATGGAGTTGTTAGCAGAAGATGGAAACTTAGGATGTGGGCCCTACCTACGCACAGCAGGTCACTAGAGCGTGGCTTTGAAGCTATCTCTGGAATCCAGCCCCTTCCTCTCTCATTCTATGCTTTCTGCTGACCTGAGGTGAGCAGCTGTCCTCTGCCATAGCATCATATTCTGCCTTGGAGTCAGACAACCATGGACCAAAATAAACCTTTCCTCCTTCAAGTATATTTTCTTGGTGTTTTGTCACACCGATGGAAACCTGACTGAAACAATGGTCAAAATACTCTCTGACATCAGAGCAACCTGAGTGAACAACATTCCGTATTCTGGCTAACGTGAATTTGAATTCATATACCTTGAATTTGGAAAGGGGGCCTTGCTTATCTAAATTCCATATCCACATCGGGCAGTGGCACTTAGCTCAGAATCCTAATGTTATAGGCAGCTGAGTTAGATAAAAATATTATAGGCAGTCAGACAGGGCCAGGCCCTCCAAGGAGCCAACATAGAAGACAAGATAAGATACCTGTGGGCCAGACCTCAAGACAAAAAGACTAAATAAATGCACCCACATACTTCCCTAGGTGTAAACATCAGTGATTGATATCCTAAATAGGTAACAACCACCTTCAAAAAGCCAGAAAGAGTCACAAGCCCAACCCCCTACAGGAAAAGCCCCTGTTCTGTATTCATGCTAGCTTGCTCCGTGACTCGCTTCCCCATTTGATCCCAGTTTACTCAATTTTACCTGAACTATTATACTTGTAATCTCACTGGCTGACCATAGTTTTGTCCCACCTTGTACTTTCCCATTGTCCCCCTATCTTAGACCCACCTCACCTCGGGGTTTTGCTCTATAAAGTCCCTGGGAGGGGCAAGGTCCTTGGCAACCCACTTGGGCCTCCTTCTGTCCCTCTCTTGGACAGAAGCTTTCTTTCTCTCAGTGAATATATTCTGCTCTTAATCTCCGTTGTTCCTAAAATTCATTCTTCGATTTTAGAGAACACGAACTCGTCCCAGATATCGTTCAGGTTGGGAGTTTTATTTTCCGGTATCACTAACAGCCTTGCTTAGTGTTTTGCAGTACGGAGCAGTCATCTGAGAGCTGGGCTAGTCAGCCAGCCAGCTGTGGACACCTCTCCTCCTCCTCCTCCAAGACAGCTGCTCTCACCTGCCCACACCCACCCCTTCCTTCTCACTGGTGATTCTGAATTAGGAACCTGCATAGGGAGCTAAAATCAAGAGGAAATCACCTTGGTAGACCCTGGACATCCTATTCAACCTAATCATTATTCAATTTTTGGACTACATAGTTTAATAAATTGTGTGCAGGTAGAAGGAGTTGGCCTGGTGTCCTGTGTCACCAAACCCATTTTCTCACAAAGGGAGAAAAGTACAAATCATCTGAAACAAACCCACTTTGCCTGTGAAAGTTTGGCAGGCAGCTGCTCCTGTTGTTTTCCAGCATGTTACCATGTGAGTTAATTCTTCCCCTTGGCAGGTTCCTTCTCATTACCCCCAAGTTGGGCTTGTCCTGCTTCTACAGTAACATAACAGGCCAAGAGGGAGAGAGCTGAAGGCACTTTTGCCTCACAAGTAGGCCTGTGTGTCATCATCCCCTGACCCGACCCTCTGAGCTCTCTCTACCTGATGAGTTTCTCCAGTTCTTTGCTATGGGACTTTGCTCAGGGAGGCGGGGGAGGAAAACTCTCCATTATGAAACAGGAGAAAAGTTTTCTTCTTGTTTCTAGACTTATGAGTTCATGAATCTCATCTAAAATCAATATATACTTGCAGATAAGCAAATTTATGCATATTCGTGTATATGTTTATACACTTTCTCATTTTATCTGTTTTATTGAATTGGAACTGTTTCTCATTTTTCTTACTTTTTAACATACAATTTTAAACACAACTTGTTTGTGTATATATATTCAATTGTGAAATTTTAAAAACTTTGGTTCTGAGTCACTTCAGCTGCTTTAATAACCCAACCCTAGTGCCTCCTTTGAATTTGTGTTTTCCTTTTTTCTTTTTTTTCTGTACTGGGAATTGAACTCATGACCTTGCACTTGCCAGGCAGGGATTTATGCCACTGAGCTATATGCTAGGCCCATCCTCCTTTAAATTTGCAGACACATTAGGGCACATAAAATATGGTAGAATTTTATAGAAGTCAGCACCCTGAGTAATGTCATTACATTCATTCTTGTCTCTAATGTGTGCAGTAAAGCCCACTTCCAACTATAACTTTTGCCTCTCTTTAGGTGAACTTGATACTCTTCCTTTTATGCCTGCCCCACCTGTGTGGATAAACAGAAGAAATCTGGTTGTTTATCAATTGTACATTTTTTTCTTTAGAAAACTTTTATGTTTTAGACCAGTGGTTTCCCAAGGCCAGGAATACTTGTGTACCATGCCACATTTGTAAGCCTCACCTCTCTGTATTTCCTAAGAATATTAATTTTATCAGGTGAATTAAACCAGCCTGCCTGCACCAAAGGCTTGTGTAGGAAAAGTTACTCACTCCAATGTGACTTTTACAAAGAGTTCCATAAGTCTAATGAAGATAGAGATATAACAGAGATATTTTGAGTTTTTAATTTATTTTTTAGACTGACACATAACTGCACATGTTTGTGAGGTATACTATGATAATTTGATATATGTTTGCAAGGCCTAGTGATCAAATCAGGGCCATTAGCATTTCCCTGTCCTTCAAGATTTCTATTGGAAAGCTTTGAAATTTTTCTTCTAGTCTTCTAGGTCCACTATATTACGAAATACAGAATAAGTTGTGTAGACGCTAGTCTGTGATATACACTACTATGCTGTGCAATGTTAGAGCTTATTCTCCCATCTCTCCTTGTGTACCCTGTGTCTGACTTCCCTCTGCTCTCCCTCCTCCAACCCCTCCCAGCCTCTAGGGATCACTTTCCTACTCTCTTCTATGAGATCAACTTTTAAACTTCCACACATGAGAGAGAACCATTTGTTTCTCTGTGGCTGGTTCATTTTGCCTGCAGCTCCACCTATGTCAGCAGAGTTTCCTCCTTTGTAACTGAGTAATACTCCATGTGTCTGTTCACCGCATGATCTTTACTCATTCACCCTTGTGCACACCTCAGTTATTCCTCACCGGCTACTGTAAGTTGTGCTGCAGTAACACAGGGTGCAGGGATCTCCCTGATGTCCCAACTTTGTTTCCTTTGAATGTGTACCCAGGTGTGGGATTTATGGATCATACAGTAGTTTTATTTTCAGGTTGTTTTTGTTTTCTTTAGAAAACTCCACATTTCTTTCCAAAATAACCATACCAATTTATACTACCACCAAGAGTGTAAGAGACGTCCCTTCTTTCCACTTGCCGACATTTGTCTTTCTGATGTAGCCATTCTAGGTGGGGCAAGGTGATATCTCGCTTTGTTTTGATTTGCATTTAACAGAGATTTGGGGCACTTTCACACACATGTTGGTCATTTGTATATTTTCTTTTTAAAAATGTTTTTGCAGACCACTTGCATATTTTAGTAATTTTTTCTGTTAAGTTTTATTAGTTCCTTGTATTTTATAGATATTAAGCTTTTCTCTGATGAGTGGTGTGGAAATACATTGTTCCCTTCTTGTTTCTTGACTGTGTTGCTTCCTTTGCTATGTAGAAGCTTCTTAGTTTGGTATGAACCCATCTGTCCATTTTTGCTTTTGTTGCCTGAGGTTTTGGGGCCATATTTAAAATAATTGTCTCTACCAACATTTTGAAGCATTTTTCAAGTTTCAGATCTTATATTTAGTCTTTGGTCCATTTTGAACTGATTTTTATACAGTAAGAAAACGAGTCACTCTTTCATAGGTGAATATCCAGTTTCCCCAGCACCATTTATGAGGACCCTGTCCTTTCTCCAGTGTATGCTTTTGGCATCTTTTTCAAGGCTCTGCTGGCTCAAATGCATGGGTTTATTTAGGGCTCCCTGTTCAGCTGTTTTGGTCTAAGTGTTGGTTTTTATGCCAACATTATGACTATTTGTTTGCTATAACTTTTTATGTTTTGAAGCCAGGTAGTACGACTGCCTCCAGCTCTGTTTGTTCTGCTCAACATTGCTTTAGCTACTCTGTGTCTTTTGTGCTTTCACATAAGTTTTAGGATTTTTTCTATTTTCCGTTCCACTGGTACTTTGATAGAAATTGTACTAAATCACTTTGGATAGCATGGGCATTTTAATAGTATTATTCTTCTAATTTATGTGATATCTTTCTACTGTTTTGTTTCTTATAATTCCTTTCATTAGTGCTTTGTTATTTCCATAGAGGCCATTTCTTTCTTTGTGTGACCCCTGGTTTTTACTGCCTTTATATAGCCGATGGCCTTGCAATTTACATGAAGTGTTCTTTACTGCCTTTGTGTGACTGACAGCCTTACAATGTAACTTGAGATGTCCAGACTCCTTTAACAATCCATGATGTCACACAGCCCTCCAATCACATGTGCCAAACCTGCCTGTGTATCTCCCCACCCCACTTTCCCTTTAAAAGCCCTAAAGCCCCACCAGGCGGGGCTGTGGCTCTTTAGGAGAGAATCTAATCAGAAGCTCCCCTCCCCCGTGTAATAAACTGCCTCCCAAACCTCCTCAGTGCTGTTTCTTCTTGTGTGTGACCTGTTTTCCACAAAGCTATCATCATTATCTTTCTATATCTATGTATTCTATTCTTCTCTGTAGATTGCTATCTGCTACAGCTCTATTATCTTCTGTTCTATCTATCTAGCTTATATGCATATAAAGTCCGTCTACATCTAGCCTATCTAGCTCTGTGCATCGCCAGCATGTCTATCTATACCCACCTACTCTATCATTTCTATCCACCATATCTCATCATCATCTGTTGTAGCTTTCAGCACATTTGTCCACAGTTCCAGCATCCCGCATGCATGTGGGCATGGGGGCCCTCGACTACAGAACATGGGGTCTTGCCAGAAAGCCCCAGGCTCCGCATTTGGAACACTAACTGGTCCCAAGGTACCATATGGTCAACAATTTGCACAGTGTGCTAAAATGAATAACCTTGAATTTTCATCTCACGTTCTAAGTTATGCAGCAACCACATTGCTGTGTCAGTGCCAGAAACCTGCATATGACCAGAATAAAAGGTCTTGCTCTACACTGACCTAAGAATTCCTGGGTTTGGACGAGCAAAGAAACAAACTTTTCTGTCAGACCCAATGTTTCTTCCCCTTCAGAAGTCTCTTTAAAATCAGTTAAGAGTTTGGCTTTCTCACTTAATGCAGAAGATATTCAGGACACATTCTAAAACTTCCACCTGGATAGCTATAACTTGCCCTCTATTCTTCTTTTTTTATTTGTTTCAGTATGAAAGTACTATGTATTCTATTCATCTCTATAGATCTCTATCTGCTATTGCTCTATTATCTTCTGTTTTATCTATCTAGCTCATATGCATATATAAAGTCTGTCTACATCAGTATGAAAGTACTTTTAATTTCTTTACTGCAGGTACAATGACATCCAAGTCATCATTTTTTAAGATTTCAAATAGATTATTAGTAAATTGGTAGTTACTGATGTCACTTCACAGTAGCCAGGAAACAGGGCCCATCTGAAAATACGACCAATCTTTCAACCCTCAAGAACTACTTTCCAAAAGCCCATAAATAGTTACAAAATACTATTTACCTGGCTTTCTGTCTAACACAAAAATGTTTCAGTGCTGTTAAGAATACTTCTATGAGTTCATTAATTTTGTATATGTCTGATCTATTGATTTCTAAACATAATGTGAAAATCTACTATGGTTACGAACGTTTCATCTTTTATTTCCATAACTTTCTCTTCGCTAACACAACTTGAACTGGGTGTGGGGGCACATGTCTGCAATCCCAGCACTGAGGAGGTTGAGGCGAAAGGATCTCAAGTTCAAGGCTGCCTGGGCTACAGAGTGAGATCAAGTTTAGTCTAGATCGCTCTTTATCAAAAAGGCAAAACCAAACCAAATCAAACAAAAACGATAGGACCCTTTGAGCATCCCTCAGCTAAAATGCTCCATAGTCAAAACCGAGCGCCATGCCAACGCACAGCAGGACATTGCACACTCGGCAGCACCAGATGCAGCACAAAGTGTAGGCCACTGAAAACGGGGTGCACATGGCCCCACGTGCCCTGTGTGTGGAAAGCAGAACTCCACGTTCAGTCCCTGGTGCCACACTCCTGCACATCCCCAGGTCCGGCAAAGCCCTGGTCCCAGCATCCTGGATACGGGGCTGTGAGAAGGATGTTGCCCCAGGGCACAGCACTTGGCACACACCATCTTTGGTGTGTGGTGGGTGTGTTCTTCAGAGCTGCATCGTGTTTGTGTTTCTAAGGAGACCTTGTTTGTCCGGCTGCTTCTCCTGCTCCCTACCTGCTCTGGCTGGGCCTGCTGTTTCCTCCCTGGGCCTACTGAAATTTTCTGGCTTGGAATATAACTTCCAAGTATAATGAACAATACCTACCTGTCTGCTTAATAGTGATTAAGGTGATAATTTTATGTTATACACATTTTACGGTTAAAATTACCACTTTAAAAAGTTTTTCTAATGTAACAACTTTCACTCTGTGAAAGATCTTGTTGAGAGAATGAAAAGATAAGCTACAGTGTGGGAGAAAATATTTGTAAATCATATATCTGGCAAATGACCAGTCTCCAGAATATATGCAGAACTCTACATTCAATAGAAGTAATGGGCCAAAGACTTGAACAGGTACCTCCTTCCTTATGAAGGCCTAGTAACAGCAAGAGAAGCTGCAATATGACACTATCATTGCCTTGTTGCACATGTATCCCAGAGGACTGAAGATCACTGTCCCACAGAAACTGGGGCATGAACATTGCAGCAGCTTCGTGTGGGGGGAGAAAAAAAAGGAATGATCTGGCGTCCTTTGGAGAGTAAAGGGTTCGAGTAACTGTGGTACATTCATCTGTACCATACATCTCTCCTGTCAGGTTCCATCTCTGGGACCAAATACCTGAGAAAAACAATTTAAGGAAGATATTTCATTTTGGTTCGTGATTCAGAGATTTCAGTCCATGGTCACTGGTTCCAGTGCTGTGGGCCTGAGGTGAGAAGTAACGTCATGGTGGAAAGACATGGAGAAGGAAAGCTGCTCAACTCAAGGCAGCTGGGAATCAGAGAGAAGGGAGGAGCCAGGGGCAAGGACCAAGGGCCAGACAGACTCCCCCAGGTCACTTCTCCATGGTCCACTGCTTTCAACGAGACCCCATCTCCTGTTTCTGTCGACTCCCAGGAATGCCATCAAATTATGGTTTCATCGAACCCTCGCGATCCACTTCCCAGAAGCCGATCAACAACTAAGTCTTCAACACAATGAGCCTTTTGGGGAACAGTTTGGCAATAAGAGTTCCTCAGGAGTAAAAGGGGAACCAGCTGTTGTCACAGGCAATAGCCTTCATGAGCTTCCAGAGATTTATGCTGATGAAAAGAAGCCACTCTCCAAAGGTGACACGTTAGATCATTTCATGTATAGAACATTCTTAAAATAAAAAAATTATGCAGATGAAGAAGAGACACTGTTAAGGAGTGTTCACAGTGGAAAGGAAGTGGGTGGAGGTCCTGTAGTTCGAGGTCTCCATGCCAGTGCGCTGGTCTTCAGATTGTCCCACAGCTGTCTGAAAAGTCTGTGTGGAGTACAGACCAGGGTGGCGCACACAGTGCACCTTTGTGCGCGGAGTGTTTTAAGCTGTGGGAAGTTGAGCAGGTTACTCTGCCCTTGTCCCACCTTACTCTCTTCCACCTACTGCCCTGAGAGCAGGTCCTAAGACACTCACTCCTCAGGGCTCTCGCCCTACATCCAGAGGCAAGAAGAGAGCGGCAGATGGATGCGCTAAGTGTGGGTACTGGCTGTTTCTGGACTACTTAGGGCTCAGTCCAAAGGGCTTACCTGAGAACTGCTCCACAGTGACGGGGTTCAAATTAAGGTTTCAACACAGAGCCTTTTGCTGGTTTCATGTGTAGCTCTTAACTGACTGACTTCTCTGATCTCATTCACCCTCTAGCTTCTGGCCTTTCTAATTAAGTTGAAGATATCTCAGCGTTTTTCTTTTGACACAGTTGAGAGCCCTCATCAGAGGCTGAGCCCATGGGGTCACCCAATCCTAGACTTTCACCCCCCCTCAAACTCTGAGCTCGATAACCCTCTTTTCTTTACATATTACTCAACTTCTGGTATTTTGTTATAGCAATGGGAAAAGGTCTCATGAAGTACCTGTGCACTCATGAAATCACGAAGTTGATGAGCATTCAGTGGACAGAGAAGTACAGGCAGTGGGCGGGGGAGGGTACGGGCGGGGAGTTCATTAGCTCGGTTTTAGAGAAATTCGGTTTTCAGCTCAAAGTATCCTGGGTGCAAGGGTAGGTGTTCATATTCAGACCTGGTAGCCTGGAGCTGGTAACATCAAAGCATGCGGCAGTCACTGGGCTCCTGAGACTGGCTGCTGACCAAGAGCACATCTGTGTGTCCAGCCGAAGCTCCCAGATACAAAGCTGGGACAGGACAGGAGGAGCTTCTCTGGCCCAGGAGCCACAGGCCGCGGGCTAGAAGCATGCGGGAAAAACCAGCCATGGGACCGGGCTCATCTGGGTCATCTCAAAGGGCCAGTGCGGGGAGAAGATGCGTCTGTCTTGGATGTTGGCGTGAAGAAGGGACGTTGCGGTAACTGGGTGTCTCGGTACCTGTGACGGCCGAAGAGTGGCCAGGGAGTGACAGACAGCTGCTAACCAAGAAGGGGGATGTGTTTGGCCCTATTCTGCCTGTGCTGAGACAAAGCGGGGGACCTGGCTCTGTCTCCCGGGGTCCTCGCCTAAGCGGACTCGGTATTCTGCCCCCAAGAGGAGGACCTCCCTGCCAGCTTGCAGTGCCACCCGCTGCGCCTCTGCTGTGGTCCGGAGGTTGAGTGCCCCCAGGAGGCCACATACGGAGAGCACGGTCCCTAGGGTGCTGCTGCTGGCAGGAGCTAGAGCCTCCGAGACGGGGCCCGTGGCCCTTAGGCCGTCCAGCTGTTCGCCCCTTGGCTGATGCCGTGCGTCCTGCCGCTGTGCTCTCTCACCCCCGGCCAAACAGCGACGGGCCAGCAAGGACTGAGCCTTTCAAACTCCTCAGCCAAAAGAAATCTTTACTCCTTTAATTATTGCAGGCATTTTGTTACGTAACAGGAAGCGAATACACCTGCTGGGTCCACTTTCATCCCGCCAGGGGCGGGCAGAGGCGGCCAGCGGCGGGGAGAAAGAGTATGAAGCAGCCTTGTCCGGAGCCAAGACCACAGCCTGACCACAGCTGCCACTCTGTTCCAGCGGCTCGCGGTGCCAGGGCCACCAGCACGGGCGCCCCGGAGCCGCCGACCACGGCCG
>NW_004955581.1:148501-165989 GCF_000276665.1 Chinchilla lanigera
GGATGGGGATCCGGGTCGGGGTCGGGATCCGGGTCGGGGTCGGGGTCAGGGCTGCGCGTGGCTCCTCACCAGGGCTGGACGCTCAGCGCGTCCCGAAGGAAGGTAACGGCGCCACCAGACAGCCCAGCATAGCAGCGGCTCAGCCGGATGAGCCCTTTGCGCAGCCCCTTCTGCAGGTCGCGGGTCCCCTCGCAGTTCACCGGGTACTCAGCACTCAGCCTGCATGGGTAGGGGGTTATCTTCTGTGGGTGGGGGCCACTGAAGGTGGCACCAGGCTCTGAGGTTGCCCTGGCCGCCGGCTTGGCGCCCCCCGTGACAGCTGGACTCACATGATGAAGGCCGTCACACCGATGGCCCAGATGTCCGTTTGCGGGACAGCCCCCTGGCCATCCAGGAGCTCTGGAGCTGGAAGGGAGCAGGTGGGGGCACAGGTGAGAGGCCAGGTGGTTTGGCACTAGCACATGGGCACAGATGGGTGGGCTCAGATGGGGAGCACGGGTAGAGACAAGACAGGTGTGTGGGCCCAGGTGGGGGGACAAGTGGGGTACACAGGAGTGTGGCCCCAGGTGGGAGGGTAGCCTGCTGCTGGGGCTGGGTGGGGCGGGGCGGGACAGGCAGGATAGGTGGAGAGGGGCTTCCTGCTGCCCCCCCCATGCTGGGTGCCTGCGGGTGCTTGCCCTTGCCCACACACGCACCCATGGTCTCCAAGTAGTCCTTGAAACTCTCGGAGGGCAGCACCTTCTCCTGATGGAGGCTCTGGGCACTGCCCAAGTCCACAACCTTAAGCAGGTTATACTCTGTGACCATCATATTCTCAGACCGCAGGTCCAGGTGCAGGATGTGCTGGGCGTGCAGGTACTGGGTGGCGCTCAGCATCTGCCACAGGTAGTCCTTCACCTCCGACTCTGAGTAGGAGGCCCTGGGGACAGAGGTGGCTTGGTACAGGCACCGGCACCAAGGTGGAGGGCACGCACAGACCTGCACCTCCGTGGGCTGGGAGAGGCTGCCCAGCTCTACCCCGCCAGGCATGAAGCTCAGCCAGGATGAGGTGGGACACGAGCCCTGCGACCACCTGCCCGCCTGCTCAACCGTACCAGCCCATGCCACCCCTCACCTCTCAGCCAGGCTGGGGAGTAGCTCAGGCCCCGAGCACAGCTCCAAGATGAGCACCAGGTGCCGAGGGCTGAGGTAGGCGGCGTGCAGCTGTGCCAGGTGCGGGTGGCGCAGTCTTTTGAGGGCCTCGTATTCCCGGAGTACTGTCATCTTGTCCTCGGGCCAGTAGGGAATGATCTTAGCAGCCAGTGCCCGGCCACTGGCCTTCTCCTGGCACTGCCGTACCACGCTGAAACGGCCCCTGGGCAAAGGACACCAGGAGGGTGAGGTCCTTGAGGAACAGGGTAGGAGGGCAGGAGGCTGAGGCCAGATGCATGAAGAAGAGGCTTGAGCTGAGGTGCATGGGGCAGGGGACAGGCAGGTTGCAGGGGAGGGGCAGGAGGTGCACAAATCCCACCCCCCCCCACCAGCCCCAGCAGCCACACCTCCGGATCTGCATCTGGAAGGCGAAGGTCTTGGTGCTGGGCAGGGGTTGGGCCGGCCGCCTCCCACCGCTCTCCTCCTCAGAGGCTGTGGGAAAGCAGATGGTCAGGCTGGGCATCCTGCACCACCAGCTGTCCCCAACCCCGTGGCCCTTCCTTCCCAGGCACCAGAAAAGGGGCCCTTCTTCAGCTCCCACACATTCTGACCCATCCCTCTGACACTGGAGAGGGGCGAGGATAGGGTACAGCACCAGCGAGCCATATGGTGAGTGAGAGCCACGGGGTCCCCTCCAGGAAGGAGTAGGGACAACACTCTTAATCATCACTCCATTCTTCCTCTGAATCAAATGCAGGCCTAGCTCTCAGGGCCACAGCATGGGCCCATTGGTCCCAGCAGGAGGGAGCCGGGGACAAGGGGTCCCAGAGGGCACAGGCCTTGGGTGTGGCGTACAGATGGCCACCTTCCCAGGAAGGTGGTAGTCACCCCAGCCACCCATATGAGCTCATATAAGTCCCCTTTTCCCCAGGTGGCTCACCCAGGCGGCTGGGCCCTCCCAGGAGCACCTGCTCTGAGGGGCTGCTGTAGGGGCCCATGCCCGCCTTGCTGACGCATGCCGTGCGGAAGGCGTAGACACCACCCCGGGGCAGCTTGCTGGTGAGGTAGCAGCAGTCGAAGATGTCAGAGGCCAGCGTGGTCCAGCTGCCACCTGGGCCCAGGGAAACCATGAGAGGAGTGGGGAGAGGGGGTTCAGACTCCCCAAGGGGCAGAGGGCCTCCCTGTACCTTCCACGCAACACTGTATAATGTATGTCACAGGGCCACAGGACTCCACAGGCTTCCAGACCAGGAGCACCCCGTCTTCATACACCTCTCCGATGTCAGGGCGTGGGGAGAAGGAGGGGCGCTCTGCAAGGGGGCCACACGTGGTCAAGGTGGGGGCAGGGCACCTTGGCTCCACCTGCCCCTTTCCCCTAGCGAAGACCCCCTCCAGGCTGCCTGCACTGGTGCGCCCACGCAGCGCCCCGTGGTGGGGGTGAAGGCCCTGGTGGCTCAGCTTTGCTGAGTGCCCAGCACTGGCTGTCTGGGGTCCGCTCACAAGGCTGCGCCCATCCCAGCCAGCCTAGAAGCACACCCCATGCCGTGTTTGGAGCTGGGGGCTGGGCTGTGACGGGGACACAGAACAGGGCTGGCACCTCCTTCCCGCATGGTGGAGGACGGGCCAGGCAGCACCATGGAGAGACGGAGCCAGGGTTCAGGCTCCAGGGAGAGCTCCTTCCACAGGCAGATGGGCATGAGCATGGTGTTATGCACCACTGGGCTTTGTTCCAAGGGCTGTATGGCAGCAGCCACAGCCACTCTCTCCTCACTCCTGGGCACCCTGCTCCTGGCCCGTTCAGGACCCTCCCCAGCTCCTCGGCACCGCCAGCAACTGTGTGCCACGCCTGCGCACCGAGAACAGGGCTGCCTAGGGGAAGTGGAGCCCAGTGGCCACTTCTCGAGCCCCAGGTTCTGTGGTCTCCCAAAGTGGAACATGGTCTCCCTGGCTCCGCACCCACCTGCCTTCCGCAGGACACCCCTGCTGGCCGCTGTCCCCAGCAGGTTGCTCATGCTGCAGGTGTACTCGCCCAGGTCCTCATCTGTCACCACCAGTATGGTCAGCAGCTCAAAGTTCTTCAGGGTGGAGGAGATGAGGATGCGCCCACTACTCTCCAGGATGGCCCCATCTGCATGGGGACAGAGTGGGCCTCAGTTTACCTGGACAGCCATGGCCTTCTGCCTGCTCCCAGACAGCTTCTCACCTTTGCTCCAGGTGGCTTGGGCAGCTGGCTGGGCCAACACCTGGCAGGCCAGTGTCACTGACTGGCCCAGGACCACAGCCTCATCCGAGAGCTCCCTTAGGAAGGTCGGCGCTGAAGACAGATACGAGGTGAGGCTTCAGGAGGACCCAGCCAGAGGGCGCAGCCAGATCCCACCCAGCCTCCCAGGGTTGCTGGGTCCTGCTCACCATGGTCTCTGCCTTTCAGGCCTGACAGCCGGAAGGAGGCTAGGCCCACTTTCTTCCTGGGGGGTGCCTCCCTCTCTTGACCTGCAGGAAAAGGGGCCACAGAGGTCATGGTTGGCAGGAACCTCTGTCCTCTGGGGCAGCACCTGCTTCCTCAATCTACCCTGGCCCCAGCCCTCCCCCAATTTCCATGCCACAGGGAGAAGGACAGCGCCCAGGATTGTGGGAAGTGAGCTAGTCATACTGAGGCTTCCCCTGCCTGGCTGCCTGGACCCTAAAAGGCCACTGCAGGGGCACTAGCCCCTTGGGGGCTGTTGGGATGTACCCACCTCCAGGCCCCTGCAACTGCCCTGCCCAGGGCTGGCCCTGGGCACCCAGGAGGAGGGCATCCGGCCACAAGGCAGAGGCCTGTGGGGTGAGGCTAGGGGCTGAGGTGCCCCTGGCATGAGAGGATGGGGAGAATCCAGGTATGCCAGCTCCCAGCAGAAGTCACCTTGCTGCCTGCCCTTCAGCACGCGAGAGATGTGGGCCATGGACTCCTTCACCCTCTGGCGGAGCCCACGCTCTGGGGGCTCTTCTGGTGACAGGCAACCTCCCGGGAACTGGAAGAGGCTGCGTGAGGGCGACCACTTGCGCTTCCTGCCCGTGGCCGCCTCTCCCAGCAGGGCTACCAGGTCATCAGGCTCCTCCTCGGTGATCTCAAGACCAGAATGCAGGCCCAGCTCGCCTGGCCAGGGCCACATGGCCTCTGGGAATCCGGCCAGCTCCTCCTCAGCCTCAGTCTCTGGGGAGGGTGGCTCCACCGGCCCTGAGGGCTTGGACACCCTCCTGAAGATCATGAACTCAAATGGGAGGTATTTGATGTCATACAGGTCAGAGAGGTTGAGGTAGGCAGGGTCCACCTCAGAAATGTCCAAGGATATGGTGTCAGCTGCCTCCACATCCTCTGACAGGTCCCGGATCTGTACCAGGGAGACCTGATCCGCCTTCTCCCATGAGGGCAGCTCTGGGGAGGCCCTCGGAGACCCCCAGCTAGTCCGGGACTGGGAGATCTCAGCTATGGCCTCCTCCTGCTCCTCCGAGGATTGGGACACTGACCAGGCCATTCTGGCCCACAGGGGACCCTGGCCCAGCATGCCTCCAGCATCCCCACCAAAGGCAAAGGTCCCATAGCCAGCAACACCCGCATAGCCCCCTCGGCGGGACCCCAAGGAGAACTTGTGGGTGGTTGCCTGCTCCTGAGGCCGCTGTGGAGGGGGTGTGGAGTCTGGTGGGCCCTCTGCTTGCTGGGTCAAGCCTTCAGCATCCAGGGAGGGGCCGGGATAGGGTCTCCCAGGCAGGGAGGTGTCATGGGGTCCCTGGGAGCTGGGCAGGGGGCTCACTGGGGCCAGGTCTAGGACCATGGTGCCAGGAGGCTGTGTTGAGTGTAGGCTGCAGCCTTCCTGGAGAGGACCACCCAGCTCAGGGGGACCGACAGGGCCTGGGCGCTCTCCATGGCTCTCCCGTGGTGTTCTGTCCTGTGGAATGCGTGCCCAGTCTCCACCAGCAGATGGGAGTGGCCCGGCTTCCATGCAGTGTGCAGGGTCCCCAGCAGAGGCCCCACAAGTCAGCCCAGACAGGGCTGGGGATGGACACCGCCCTCCGATACAGGCCCCTGAGGAGGGGTCTTTAGTGCTGGATGGGTCGTGGTCCAGGGAGCGGCTACGGCCTGGTGCCTCATGGGTACCTGGGCTGGGCCGCCACAGGGCAGACTCAAAGGAAGTCGCCCGGGTCACTGTGGCCTGCTCCTCCTGGGCAGCCTCCTCCTCCAGCACGCGGTGCTCCAGGAGCGGCTCCCGCAGCCCAGGCAGGGCTCGCGCGATATACCCGCCCTTCAGCAGGTGCCGCCGCCGTGCCCCATGCCGCCTGGCCCCCGTGGCAGCAGTCCCTTGCTCTGGGCCCTCACCTGCCTGCTGATGAAACAGGCTTCGGATGACACTGTGCCTGGGCACACAGCCGGGAGGTGGGGGCCCCACGCCTGGCGGACACAATGCTTCCGGGGTCCCTGTAAGGGCTGCACTGGCCTCAGCCTCCTCAGGCAAGCTGGCTGATGGCCGCAGGAAGCCCCGGGGGTGCAGCAGGGGGGAGTGGGCCGTTGGGGAGGGTGGCAGCGACCTGGCCCGGGCAAAGGGCGCCAGCTCGAGGTCTGAGGAGGCTGAGGAGCTGGAGGAGCCACTGGCGTCCGGATGCAGGTGCCGAGCCACACCAAGGGATGGGCTGTCGGGTGGACCTTGGAGCAGCTCGGGGATGGACCGCATGACCAGGATGGACTTGTAGCTCATCAGGGAGCGCTGGGGCCACAAGACAGCATGTTAGGGGTGGCCCAAGGGAACCCTGCCCAGCAGGTTCCTGCAGTCTGAGCCCTGCCTGCAGCCCTGCTGTCACAGGGACACGGGATCTGGGCCTCAGCATCCCTTCTGTGAGGCAGCATGGCTCACCTGCCAGCGGCTGCGGGCCAGGAGGAACTTGAGCTGTTTGGTGTTGATGAAGTGGGCCTCCTCAGCGGGCACAGACGTCTGTGGGCAGCAGGGGGCAGCCACAGTGACGATGGTGCCAGCTGGGCAGAAACCCGGGGTCCCCAAACCAGATGCCCAGGCAGGCAAAGGGCAGAGCCAATGGTGGTGCTCTGTCCCAGGTCTCCTGGCAAACTGAGATAAGGCCATTCAGAAGGGGCGGACACCCGGCCTGGGTGGACTTACCAAGAACCAGGGGTGAGTGAGGCACTGTGTGGCACTGGGCCGGGCCCTGCAGAGGACACCAGGTGGTCGGTCAGTGGTGGATGGGGCTGAGGGCCTGAGAGGGAAGGTGGGTGGCACAGGCACTCACTCTGGGGCCTGCTGCAGCATGGCCTGGATGAAGTCCCGGGCATCTGCACTGAGGTGGGCAGCTGTGGGGCTGCTCCAGGACACCCGCCCCTCGAGGACATTCAAAAGGGTGGCACGGTCACTCTCACCAGCAAACGGGGACGAGCAGGTCAGGCTGAAAGAAGGTAGCTGGGCCTTAGCCAAGTCCTGGCTCAGAACTGCTCCCATCCAGCCCAAGGACCCCAGCAGGCCCCAGGCTCAGGTCAGAGCAACGATCCAAGGTCAGCCTGCAGCGGGTAGCTCAGATCAGCCTAGGGTGAGGACCCGGGCCAGGCTTCCGCAGGGGTCAGGGTTGGCCTGTATGGGATTCAGGTTTGGCTGGCAGTAGAGACCAAGGCTTAGTCTGAGAGGAGATTCAGGGTTAGCCTAAAAGGGCAGACAGCTCAGCCTCCGTCTGGGGGGCCCCCCGGCATGCACAAAAACTGAGTCAACCCAGCACAAGCACCAGCCCTTCCCGAGATGGGGATCAGAGAAGCCCAAAGGAGATCGAAGCTCGGCCTACACCAGCAGCATGGTCAGGGCAGCCACAGTTGTCCAGTGGCCTCTGCATGACCCTGGTCCCGGCAGGGATGAGTGGCTCAGCCTTGTGACAGCATGACGCTCACAGGACGTGCTGGGCAGGCCCCTTACCAGGCTGGCTGCCTGCCTGCTCCCAAAATAGCTGTCCCAGCCAGGGCTCAGCCTGGGTGCAGAGGCAGAGTGCAAGGCCTCGGGCTGTTAGCGAGGGGCAGTGCTGCAGGGGCAGGAGACGGGCCGGCTCACCTGAGGTAGGAGATGACCCCCGCAGCCCTGCAGGAGGGAAGTACAGTGAGCTTCGGGGCCTAGCCAGGAGCTGGAGGCCAAGGCACAAGGGCACGCTCAGCAGCTGCTCCGGTGGGGCCTGCCCCTACTGCTCACCAGATGTCGGAGGCTGCGCTCACAGGCGCCTGCTGGATGATCTCGGGGGACACGAACTCAGGGGAACCATACTTGCTGTACTGTGGCTCCAAAGGGGTGAGTTTTTGGGCAAAGCCAAAGTCACAGATTTTAATGTCTTCCCGAGCGGGGTGCACCATTAGGATGTTGGGGGGCTGTCAGGCAGAGTCAGAGTGTCAGGGAGGGCTGTGCTTAGGGGTGACTCAGAGGACACATGGGGATCCATGAGGCCAGCATGGGCAGCGGGGACCCCTAGGGTCATATCAGAGCCAAGTTCCATCAGATGGGGCTACCAGCAGTAGTGAGCTCCCTGGCCTCAAAGGCATGCGGCCCCGTCGGGGAGCAGGACAGGGCGGTCCTGCACCTTCCCAGCCCCCAGGCTCCAGGCACCACTGCCCCCAGCCTGGGCCCTGGGGTAGGGTACCTTGATGTCCAGGTGGAGGACGCCGTGACTGTGCAGGTACTGCAGCCCCTCCACTAGCTGCTGGATGTAGACCTTGACCTGCGCACAGGTGGGTCCAGGTGAGGACTGCCCACCCAGCTTGCTGCTCCTGACCCAGCCTGGCACAGGTCCCATGGGGTGGCACACAGAGCCTTCAGGGACCCTGTGGGCCCCAAGGTATGGCACCCCAAAGGCTAGGGGGGGCAAAGAGCAAGAGCCACAGCTGAGCAGGGAGTCGCAGGCAGGGAGCTGCAGTGGGTGGGGAGGGCTGGACAGAGATCTTGGGTCTCCTGGCCCAGTTGGGGTGGCCAGTCACCTCAGCCTCGGTCACCACACTCTTCTTGAAGAGGCGATCCAGCAGCTCCTCGGATGAGCACCTGGCCATGGTCAAGGAAACATGGGGAGCTTCCAGACACAGAGTGGCATCCAGGATGGGTCTTCTGGGCCCAGCCAGGGGTGGTGCTCAAGGTCAGGGCATGGCAGCCCTGTCCCTGGAGGGGGCTCAGGCCTGGCCTAGGGACCAGGACACACCCAGCCAATACACACTGTCATGGACTGTGGGACAGTGGGGGCTGGCAGTGGTCATCTTGACCTGGGCCGCCCAGGGACCCTGCGCTCCCCTCCTCAGGCCCTCCAGGGCAGGATACAGCTCCAGGATGAGGATGAGGGTCTTCCGTGTCTCAAACTGGTCTAGCAGCCCGGTGACCAGTGGGTGGCTGAGGGTGGCCAGGATGTCCCGCTCCTGGTAGGCCTGGGTGCGCGTCCTACTCCGCAGGGGGATGAACTTGGCGGCACACAACATCTTGTTTCCCTTGTGCTGTACCCTCTTCACAAAGCCGAACACACCCCTGGGGAGGGAGCCCTGTGGGTGCTGCGCCATCGGGTTCCACGGGTCCCGGGTTCTATGGAAGCGGCAGGGAAGCCACATACCTCCCAATCTCCTCCTGGACCTCGTAGAAGGACTGCAGCTTCCTCCGGTAGCTCTGTCTCTCAGAGTCCAGCTCACTGTCCCCTACGTCACAGGGCAAGATAGGGGTCAGTGTGGATGGAGGTGACACCGGGCCAGTGCCCATCACAGCCCAGAGAACCCATAGCCCAGGGACCCCTGCACCCCACTCACCCCCGAGGACCAGCAGCTCCGCCTTGCAGAGCACTTGGCCACCAGCATTGTGGGCTATGCAGGTGTAGACACCAGCGTCCCCCGGGACCGTGTCTGTCAGTACCAGGGAGCATGAGGTTCCGTCTTGCCGCTGCTGGAGCCGGGAACTATCTACCAGCTGGATGCCGTCCTGAGGACGAGGACAGCCAGGCGCCATCAGCCCAGCCCCGGGGATCCCGTACTGTGCTCACCCCACCGTGCCACACCCGCTGCTTGTGTCCACCACCCCACGTCCAGCCCAAGGGGCTGGGGAAATGCACAACAGGTGGTGGGATGGGGGCTACAGGGTGGGTTTGCCTCTGCCACACAAAGCCTCCCCGAGTGCCCACCCCAGGACTCCTCTGACCTTGTACCAGGTCACTGTGGGCTGTGGGTTGCCCTCAATGACAGCCTCGAACTGTGCAGTGCCACCTGCTTGGACCTGCACATCCTCGATGGTGACTTGCATGGACGGGGGCCCTGGAAGTGGTGGGGGAAACTGAGGGCAGGATCCCTGGGCACCCACCAAGCATAGGCGATCAGCAAGGTTCCAGGGCCACCCCAGGGTGACAGCCCCTCCCTCTGACAGCGCCCCACCCAGGCCTCGGCCATGGGAAGTGCTTCCCTCCCTCCAGCCACTGTCTCCTGCTGCGACCTCAGCGGGCCAAGCCGTCGCCCTCAAAGCTGAAGAGGACAGGGCTGGCAGACCCCGAGCCTGCCGCCCCTCCAGGTCACGTGGGGGCCTCCACTGGCAGCTCAGCCAGAGGCCTCTGCCCCAGCACGGTGCCCATACTTGCAGCGCCCACATCAGTGGTCTGGTACACATAGGTCCTGTGCGTGGCCTCGGTGACCACGTGGCTGTGGACGTCCCAGAGCAGCTGCCCTGGCCCGGCTGTCACCCAGGCTGTGTCTTCCGCCCTGGAATTACGGAGGTCACTGAGTCTGGGGATACACAGGGTCCCTGCCCCCCAGCTGGCCTCCCCTATGCGTCCCCACTGCAGGGCCCTGCTGGCCAAGGAGGTTACCGGATAGGCACCGTCCGTCCCTGGGCCCCTTCAGTGAGTGCCATCTCCCGCTCCGGGCCTTCCAGGAGGTTGGCTGGTGGGGAACAGAAGAGAGAGAGGGCAGGGCAGGCGGCTGGGGACACCACCGTCGCCAGGGTGGGGAGGCACTCAACAGGCAGCAGGGAGCCACAGGGCCACTTGAGCCCCAAGACCTCCCAGCTCAGTCCATGCATGCTGCCTGCACGAGGGGCCTCATCCCTGGTGTCCTGCCTGCTGTCCAGGTCGACCCGAGGACAAGCCAGCCCTGCCCACCCGGGAACCCGACCACCCGAGGACTCCCCAGGCCTAGCTGGAACTTTAGCAGCTGCTGAGGGGCGGGGCCGCCCAGAGACAGCCACCCTGCCCAGGTAGAAACAGGCATGGGCCAGCCTGAGGGACACTGAGGCCTGCTGCCCGCTGCCTGGCACTAGTCTGGGGGCATCTGAGTGTCAGAGCCTACCACACTGCTGTGGTCAGTGTGCCACGCCCTCTGGGGTGGGCTGAGTCAGGCCGGCACAGGGAGACAAGGGACAGAGCTGGGCGGGGCTGGCGCTGTGCTCATGTCGGGGTATCAGCACTGGCGTCAGGGACCATGATCATAACACTGGGGACGGTGTTCCCAACACAGGGTGGAGCCAGGACGGGAGGCGCCACCCACCATCTGCCTACTGTGTCCTGCCCTGTGACGCCAGCCTAGTGCCACTTCTGGAGGTGGTGACAAGGGGACAGCAAGGAGCTGTTGTGCTCTAGGCCCCGGGACAGACACAGCGCCTAGAGGATGCACACTGACCCAGCGGAAGAAGCAGCAGCGTGACTTCTCCCCGGGACAGACACAGCGCCTAGGGGATGCACACTGACCCAGCGGAAGAAGCAGCAGCGTGACTTCTCCAGGGGTCCCTGCAGGTGCATGGGGGCCAAGGGCTGGCAAGGCATCTGGGCTGTACGTCGGGGCAGGGGCACGGGAGGGGCACATGCGCTGGGGCAAGGGTGTGTGCAGAGGACAGGGTGGTCCCCGGGCTGGCCAGCCGCCTCCAGCCTGACTCAGCCTGCCAAGAGGACTCAGCAACTAACCATGCAAGGGGCCGTCTCCGAGCCCCCTCTGCAGGCACGCCCCTCCCAGGCTCGGTTCCCCAGACGACAGTGACAGGAAGAGCTGCCCCAGTGTGGCAGGGACTCATGGCCCTCGAGTGGGGTCTCAGGACAGAAGCAGGCAGGGGGCGAGGCAGGGTCCTGGACTGGTTTTGTCTCACAAGCCTGTCCGCACCACCTGCGTCCTCCATCTCCCACCTGCTGGGGAGCGCAGAGCCCATACTGGACGCCATAGGCCGAGCAGGGAGCCCTGGCTCTGGGACAACTCCTCTTGCCCAAGTCTCACAGATGGGGAAGCTGAGGCCCAGTGAGGCACAGGCCCAGCCCAGGGCATGGAGGCCTTGGGGCTCTGCAGTTCACACCCACAGGCCGCACTGTGTGGGGCCTCACCAGCTGCACCTGAGGCTCCTGCCCCTGAGGGCTGAGGCCCAGCCCCCAGGGATGCACGTGGCCCAGGGGGGCTGGGAACAGTGGAAGCTCCTGCAGAGAGACCTGGTGCCTCGGGCCCCCTCAGCCCCTGCAGAATAGGTGTCACCTCCGGGCAGGCTCCATCAGGTGTGGGGTGGGCGGAGTCCTCCGAGGCAGCCTCTGTGGAGAAGAGGTCAGCACGGTGAGGTCCAGGTCTCCCGTGGTAGAGCTGGGCCTCCAAGGCTGCCCATCTGGGATAACTCAAGAAGTCCCCTCCCAGAACCCACAGCCCAGACTCAGCACCCCAGGTGCACCTCCTCCTCCCAGAGCCACCAACTGCAACCCAACCTCAGCTCCTGGAGCCTAGATCCCAGCACCCTCCATCCCCTGCCAACCCCATGCCAACTCCAAACTGACCCTCAGGCCAACCCCTTGGGCTGGCTTGGGGCTGTGCTGCACCACACAGTTCTAGACACCCAGGGCAGCTCGAGTAGACTCAGCTACAGTCCCCTGGGCACAGGCCACCTCCAGAGTGGCCCTCACCCACCCCACCTGACCAGCAGCTTCCTCCTTTTCCTTTCCCTCCCCTTCCCTGGCCCTCCAGACACCCAGGGAACTCCCTGATATTCTTGCAGCCAAGCGCCCAGGGCCGCTAACCACACCCACCCTCCCCCTGCTATGAAGACCCCACACACAGGCTGGAGACGCCACTCCAGGCTGCCCTCCCAGGGGCCAGGGCACCCGTCCTCCACTTCAAGGTCAGCAGGGCCCAGAAAGAACGCCAGCTGGAGCTGTCTGGGTCAGGGGCCACACAGCTGCATGTGAGTCACGGCACACCCTGGCCCCACGTGGGCCCTGATGACGATACACCCCCTCCCCGCGTCTGCATGGGTGGCCTGCAGGCCCAGAGTGACCATGCTGGATCCACACAGACACCAGGCACCCAGGAACCTCGGCCACCCTAGAGCCGAAGAGGGCAGGTGGCCTGCACTGTGCGCGTGGAAACAATAAGGAGCCCATGGCAGGTGAAGGAGTCCGTTTATTGTGCACAGGGCCCAGGACAAAAGACTGCACAGCCAAGAGCCGCACGTGGCAGCTGGCCAGAGACAGGACAAGTGCTGGCACAGGCCGTCGGCCCCACCCAGTGCCCGGCAGGGATGAGGTCTGTGAGGTAGAGGCCAGGCAGGCGGGCCGGGAGGCTCAGTCTGAGCTGCACAGGAGCTGGAGGGGCTGAGGTGACTTGACGTCCCGTTTGCTGTCAGTGCGCACGCACTGTGATCCAAGACACAGGCCGTCCCTGCCCCAGTGGCAGCACAAGCACAGGTCCTGGCCCCCGAGTCCCACAGTGTGGTCTCAGCCCTGGGAGGGGCCAGGGCCCTCGCTCCCGCCAGGTTGGAGGCGCAGCGTAATGGTCTCGCCCACAGTCCCGAAGCCCACTGTCTGAGTGGAGACCTCCGTTTTGAAGTTACTCTGACTGCCCTCTGCAGGCTGCTGCATCTGGGCATGGAAGGAGGATGTCCACGGGGTGCTCTCCCCAGGCCGGGCCCCCTGCACAAGGAAGGAGACACCCTCCGCTGCAGGGGCCCAGGGCCCCCGCTGGAAGGAGCCAGGCCGGCGCCCCATGCTGAGCAGGACAGGCCGCCCCACGGTGGGCTCGCCAATCTCTCTCTGCAGCACCGAGACAGTGCATGGGGGGTCCCCAGAGGCACCAGGCCCAGGGTCTCTGCAGCCGAAGGTCTCCCCTTCCTGGGGCACGTAGTCCTCCAGGTCAGCCAGGGTCAGCGCACGGCCGTTGTGTGTGAGGATCTTGGGGTCACGGCCCCCGAGGTCATGGGTATCCTGGGGCTCCTCTGTCACAGTCACGCCTCCGTCCTCTTCCTCCCCTCCTCCTCCACCCTCCATGGCACTGTCCTCCTCCAGGGTGGCCCAGGACACGCTGCTTGTGTCCATACAGAGAACCAGAGGCTTCCCGATGCAAGCAACTGTTGTGTTCTGGCCCAGCTGTGTGTTGTTGGAGTTGTTGGTGTTGGGATCCATGCTGGGCTTCATGACGAGCACCCCTCCTGGGCTGCTGGGTGCCTCCTGGGTGGGAGACGCACCCCGGGAGCCTCCCTTCTTCACTCGAACCTCGATGGTCTCCTCCACTTCCACCCACTTTGAAGCGGAGCCCTCAGCCTCCGTCACGAACAGCGTGGGCACGGCAGGCACCCAGCCCGGCTCCACTTCAGGCCTGCGGGGCCCCAGTGGGGATGGCGGCTCGGGGGCCTGGGTGGACGGGCCTGGCCTCCGTGGGCTGGCAGGATGGCAGAGTGGCGAGCGGGATGGGGACTTGCTAGGGGACGGGTGCCGGCCACGGGGACTCTTCACCACGGTGGTGATGGTCTCCTCTCTGGTAGGGGAGAGGGCCCGGGAGAGATGGGCCTGAAGACTAGTGGCCTCCTCAAGAGCCATGCCACACACATGGATGTCAGAGCCCACACTGATGCAGGCAGCAAGGGGTGAGGCTGCACAAACTCCTGCACATGCACATGAGCCTGCAGAATTCCAGCCCAAAGCCAAAGAAACAAAGCACAAAGGCCCATGTGGTTAACTTCAGCTCCAGTCACAGCAGCAAAAGGCTGAGGTTACAGCCCACAGGCCTGCACCTCCACCATCTCTGCCAGTTGGCCCCGCTAGCTTGAGGTGGGACACAGCTTATGCCCAGGGCCATCCAGCGAGGTGGGCTCCTCTGAGGGTATCTGGCCATCACAGCCCTGGTCTGCAGCTTGTGACCCTGCCTGGCCCCATCCTCTGCAACAGCGGGCAGCAGAGTTCAGCTGCTGCACGTGGGCAGGCCAGACCCTGGCTGGAACCCTGCAGCTCCTTGGTCTGTCCTGGGGTGGTCCTGACGCCTTCCCAGGTGTCAGCAGGGCCCCTGGGTGCTGGACAAAGTGGGCCACAGCTGGACACACTGCATGACACTGGCCCTGGCTGCCCCTGGACTGGAGCCTGCCCCTGGTGGGCATGGTGACACCAGGCGTAGTCACTCAACACACCAAGGCAAAGGCCTTGCCTTTCCTCCTTGGCCTTTGTCTAACTCATGGCTCTGCCCAGGATAGCCCTGGAACACAAGGCCACCCCAGTGCCCAGCAGGACAGGCCCTGCCTCCTCTGGCTCTGACAGCCCACAAAGGACACAAGCCTGCCATGTCCTCATGTTGGCTAGGCACCAGGCCTGAGCTGCAGCCTCCCCAGTGTCAGATGTGCTGCCTGCCTCACGCTGTCCCCAGGAGGGCACAGGCCCAGGTCGGGGCAACTATCTCTCTCCTCTCCTCAAGCTGGAGGTGAGGGTGGGCACTCCCCACACCTGACACAGACCACGCAACGGTCTGATCAGCCTCCTCTCCTCCAGGTCCTCTGCTCTTCAGTACCCATGTCTGTCAACTGCAAGTGGACACAGTGCCCCTTCTGGGCAACAGGGGGAATGACCCATGCGGGGCTCTGGCTGCTGCTACTCCAAGACCGTGTCTTCCTGCTATGGTGTGCACGGGGCTCAGCCTCCTCTGCAGCACAGGCCAAAAGGGGCTGACGCAGGACTCCAGCACAGGCCAGCTCCAGCCCTTCTCACAAGTTGAAGCTCATGAAGCGGGGTGAAGAGGCCCTCACCCTGGAGCTCCCACCACCACCCGAGGTCCTGGGCTTGCAGTCTCCACCTCCTCACCCCAAGTGCCTCTGTCCCACAACCTTGAAGGCATCTGGGGATGGAGGAAGGGGCAGCAGGTGTGGCTCTAGGGATGTGGGCATGGCTGGCTTCCACCTCCCCGAGCTCCAGTTTCCCCGTCTTCCAAATGGGAGAGTTTGGAACCTTAAAGGGCTGAGAGCTGTGCTATCCATCTCTGCTGCACTATTTAACTTAGATTCAGGTTAATAAAAAGGCAACCTCCGCTGCACCAGACCCATCTCCAATGGCTATCAGGCTGAGCATTCAACTCCCTCACTCCTGGAATACTGTCTCCAGCCAAGGAGGGACGCAGCCCCCTGTCCGCACTTCACCCACTTGGTGGGGCTCAAGCCCAAGCTCTGGCTGAGTCCCCTGGAGCTGTACAGGAGCTCCCAGGGAGGTGGTGGGCTGTGGGCAGGAGTCCGTGGGCAGGGCCCCAGCTTTGGGGGCTGTGCAGGTGGAGGAAGCTCAGCTCTGCAAGGCAAGGGCCGCACAGGTGTCTGGCAGTATCTGCAGGCACAGGCGACCAATGGGGAGCAAGGCCGTGGCAAGCCACACAGGCATGGTGCAGGAGTTAGTGGCATGCGGGGCACCGCAGTCAGGAGGAGGGTTAGAGGCACAGCAGCACTTACATGATGACGGTTTTCTTGGGGACCTTAGTCTCCTGCTCAGTGACTACAAAGAGAACAGTGGGATAGCGAGGGTTACAGACCCACAGCAACCATGGCCAGCTCAGCGGTCTGCACGGCCTGGAGGTGAGGTGACTGCTCAGTGCAGGGGAGCTAGGTCCAATCCCTGCCTGGCCATGGCACTTGGCCGTGGGGCTCTGCGTCCCTCAAACTCAAGATGAATGGCTAGAGTGTGGGGTGCTATGGGCTGTGCAGGTACCAGTACTGCTCACATGGGAGCTTGGCCTCTACCCATGTGGTGGTGGAAGGGATTCTGCTAGCATATGTTCCTACTCTCAGACATGTAAAGCAAGGCCCAGAGAGAGGACAGGAATAGCCAGCGCCACACAGACAAGGACGGCCCCAAGAAATCCTAAAAGACCAAAAGCTGCCTCTTCAGGGCAGGGGGTCCGGAGTCCTGACAGTGGCGTACGTCCTCCCAAGGACAGCCCTGAGGGTGCCAGGAGAGTGCTGTGCCTGTGGACAGCTGACCTCACCCCTCAGGAGCCCTTGCTCAGCATCTCTCCTAGGCTTCCCTACTGCCTCCCTTCCCAACAGCAGGATGGGCCTACTGTTCCTGCCCTGCACAGGGAACCTCAGCTCCAGGGACAGACAGCTCATTCAGGGCCAGGCAGCACCTCTACCACCATCCTGAGGCTTCACCCCCCAGAGCTTTTGGACAGGGGTGCTGGACTCAAAGGTGCCCCACTCGGCCTGAATAGCTGGACAGCAGGCAGCCCATCCCAGCAGCCCCTAGAGCTGCCCTGTGGGGAGCCTGAGGGAGCCCAAGAGACTCAAGAGGGACTGCAGGGACCACAGCATATAGCATCTGGTCCTGAGAGCTTACACCTTGCTACACAAAGAAAGGGTTTCTCTAAGCAGCTGGTGTGTCTTAAACCTGTCTCTCATGTGGTGCATGTGAGTTTAATGTACTAATGGTGCCTATATGTGTCTTGGAAAGCTACTTACTGTGCATGTGTGACATATACACACATGTACACCTTGCATTTATGTCACCCCGTACATGTGTGCACATGTGTGCACATGTCTGTAGTTCATTATTATAGTACAGTACATGTGCTTGCACATGTGTGTACTGCACATGTTCATCAGGTATATGTATGTGTCTACACATGCATCATGTGCCACATGTACACTGCTCACATGTTATCACATGCCTCTGTATGCATGTGCGTTCATGTGTTAACACATATACTGTATCTGTTCACATGCTCAATGCATGCATATGTGTATGTATATATACTCACATGCCAATGTAGCTGCATGTATGCTCACTTGTGTGTCCTACATGTGTGCACATGTACCATGGGCTTGTGCATATGCATACTCATATGCATGTGCCTGCAGATAGGTGCACGTGCTCACATGTGTATTATGTCTGTGTGCATGCATATGTGCATTCATGTCATGTGTGTACCTGCTCATGAGTGTGCATGTGCTTGCACATATCATGTGCCATGCGTACGTGTTTGTGTGTGTGCATGTGATCACAGGTGTAGCATTCTGCATGTCTGTGTGCATGTGCCCACATGTCATGTTCCACATGTCCGTGCATGTGATTGCATGTTTGAGCCATGTAACTACGTGTATGTGCATGTGCTCACACGTGTATCCTGTGCCTGGAT
>NW_004955581.1:166104-196198 GCF_000276665.1 Chinchilla lanigera
TGTGCCTGGATGTCTGTGCTTGTTCGTGTGTGTGTGATGTGCCCACGTGTCTACGTGTCTGAATGTGCATGTTTGCACAGGCTGCTCTCTGGAGAAAGGGGAGCCCCTAGGGGGTGACCCAGGGCCCAGCTGCAAGCTCTGGATCTGGACGGAGGGGAAGGGACGTAGGAGTGGGAACACAAGGACTTCTCCTTTACAGTCCCTGCAGGTCCTGCTGCTCCTGGAGTGGCAGCTTAGGCACTGTGGGCTGCTGAAGACCTGGCACTTGTGCTTGTGGCCCTGAATGCCAGCACTGGGCAGTAAGTATTTTTGATGACGGAAGGAGCAGCTGCGTGAAGCGGGGCTCCCAGCCAGGCAGATGCACAAGCGAGGGGCTGTGCCCACTGGGCTGCAGAGCCAGGTGAGGTAAAGCCACAGACAGGAGTTAGAAAGCGGGGTCTGGGCTCCACACCAGGTCTCCAGTGCCAGCCCCCGGCCTTGCCAAGGTGTTCGTGACGCATCTGGCCCCAGTGGCCCCAGGCCTCTCTCTACATTGCCACCCTCCTCCACATGCAGAAAGACCCCACCATGACACCCAGGAGCACACACAGAGGGTGCTTCCCGGCTGAGAAGGGGTGCACAGAAGCCAGTGGCCCTGAAGCACGCGTGCCTGGTGCTGCGGGTACTGTCATAGGCTGACAAATGCCATGGCCCAACAGACACAGGCCACACAGAGGGATTCAGAGTGACAGGGGTGTAGCCAGAGTCCTGGCTGTATGGGGGACAAGGAGCAGGACCTCTGCCCTGAAACACACAGTCTCCACGATGGCTGCAGAACACAGAGCCCCTGATGTCCGGCACTGGGGGAGACTGGTCCCATGAACACCCACAGGTCAGGGCTGGTGGATAAGGAGGGTGCAGCTCCACCAGAGCTCGCTCTGCCTCTGCTTGCATGTCCCCAGAATCGGAAGGCCTGCCACCAACCCAGGCGGCCCCCTTAGGGAGCAGCTCCAAGTAGGCATCCCAGCACAGATGCCCACTGCCCTCCACCACACACTGGCTGCCTGTGCACAGCTGAGCCAGATGGGACCCTGGAGAAGAATGGCACGCTGTGACCCCTTTCACCTCTGTCCTTCATGAGGCTCCTCTGTAACCGGTCCACTCTCAGAACCTCAGGAGTGGCCCTAGGCGAGGCAAGGACCCTGCGTGCACCCATGTGGACCCTCTTGCACCAAGACACACCATTCCTGCTGCCTGACCAAGCCCAAGTATCCGGCACTGTGCTGTCTCCCAGCCCTCAGCTTTACCTGCCAGCCCCATGGGCGCTAGCAGCAGCCCCCTCGTCTCCAGCCACGGCCCTTTCTCCGGGGACCCCAACCCAGCCTCCAGAAGTGCAGCCTAAGCATGAGAGGTAACATTCAGGACCCCTGAATCCTGCCCAGGCCTACAGGGTATCAGCCTGAGGTGCAGCCTGGGAGCGCCAAGGTGACAGGCGCGTGACAAGACCTACCTTCCATGGCAGCCAAGAGCGGCTCCCTGTGCTGGTCCTGGGCCCGGAGCACAGGACTCTGCACGCTCAGCTCCGCGCCCCCTCGGGCTGTGCCCAGCCGGTTCACCAGCTGCAAAATGACAGCAGAGGTGCCCTGGGACCCTGCTTCCTATGGAGCCAGGCCACCTCAGGGCCACACCAGCATCTGTACAGTCCCCACCTTGGCTGTGCTCTGATAGGGGACAGGGCCCCCTGCAGTGATGGGCACTCCCCAAGGAGCATGGATCTTGGACTGGGTTTAATTTTAATGGACTTCAGTGTAAACTTAAGCACTGTACATGGCCAGCAGCAAATGCATCAAACTATGCAAAAGTCCCTGGCTTCCCAGTACATCCATGGCGCAGGGTTCCCAGCCAAAGCAGAAGCCACACGGAGGACACTGGCCGCTGAGTAGGTCCCATGGGAGCTGTCATGGCCAGCACTGGGGCTCCCAGAGCACCATAGTGGTGCCTGGCTATGTGGGGTCCCCACGAGGAGCCCTAGCCCTGGGCCTGTGGACACAGAAAACAGGGACCAGGTACTGCATCCAGAGACGATGCCAAGGGAGACCAAGAAGCAGAGGCCCTGCAGCTGCGGGAGCTGGGAGGCTGGCTGCAGGCTGGGGACAGCCAAGAACAGTCTGGGAAAGGGTGACCTCAACGGCTGCGCCCCCCAGTAAGATGTGCCCCCTCGCCTCCTCACCTCGCACTCATAGTGCCCCAGGTCCTTGTGGCCGGCCGCCCGGATCACCAGCGCCAGCATCCCACTGCGGGGCTCGCTCAGCATCCCGTACTTGCCGCCTAGGCTCAGTGGGGCCCCGTCCCTGTACCACCTGGAACCCCCGGTGGCCGTGAGGCAAGGACACCCCACAGTGTCCTTCTCACGGCCAAGTCGCATTCCCGGCACCCACCTCACAGCCCAGCCCGGCTGTACCCCCAGCCCACTGCTCGGGGTCTGGCAGCTGTGCCGACCCAGCTCTGACTCGGCCAGACTGCCCAGCGCACCTGATCTGAGGGTAAGGGGCACCCTCAATGGTGCAGGTGACCTGGGCGTCCTCGCCCTCCACAAAGGGCCCGGCTCGAACCTTGCTCACAAACCGCGGTGGGACTGTGGGGAGAGGGAGTGGGAGGTCAGAGGGAGACAGAGACCCAGGCAAGCAAAGAGAAACAGGAGAGAGTGGGGAGGAGTGGGCACCACACTGAGGCCATGGTGCCCCACGAAGTGCCAGCTTGGCCCCCGTGAGCTCTGCCATGCCAGATGCCAGGCCCACAGCCCCCACAGCACAGGTGCCTGCCCACCTTGCACCAGGATCTTCCCCAGGGTGCTAGCACTGCCGGCGGCACTGGCTGCAAAGCACATGTACTGGCCGGAGTCCACGCCTGTGAGGGTGTCCAGGATGAGGGCGCACGAGCCATCTGGGTCTTCAATGAGGATGTGGTGAGGGTCCACCTCCACCGGCTTCCCGTCTGGAAAGCAGGGCACCGTGCTGTCATGGTGATGGAGGAGGGTCTGGCCCAGGTCTCCTACGTCTGGGTCCACATCTGGTCTGTCACTGCCACCTGTCCCGATTTCCTGTCACTCCTCTTCTCTCTGCATCTCCACAAGAGCATAGCCAGACCTGTCCCTGTCCCTGTCCAGCACAGACGCCAGCCAGAGGGGGCGGGTGGGGAACCTGTGCCTACAAGGGCACCCACGGGAAGCCAGACTCTTGGTCACCCCTTCCCAGAGCTCTGCGACTCCTCAGGACCTCCTTGGTGCCGGCCAAGCCCAGCTCATACAATTCTTGCCCACCCCAGTCACCACCCAGCATCCTCCTGTCCTCTCACCTGTGCAGCCCCTACAGCTGGACATGGCAGTCAGGGCCCTCAAGGAATGCCACCAAACCCAACCCCCAGGAGTAGCCCAGACCCAGCACCCAGCCTCCAAAGCCTGTGCCATCTGGAAAAGCCCTTGCGACTCACTCCCTCCACCACCGAGTCAAAGTTACCCAAGGAGACGCTCTCTGGGGCAAAACCCTGGGGGACACCCCAAGGCTAATGCTGTCCAGGCAGTGTGCACACAGCAGAGCCCAGTCCTTTAAATTACCCTTAGTGTAAGACACAGGGGAAGATTTAAAAGGTCTGAAAATAATGAATAAAGGCAATGAATTGTCTTCCAATAAAAGAGAAGTGATGACTGAAAATGTCACAACAATCACCTGTGCAACACTGCCCAAACATGTCTGCCCGAGGCCAACCTCCTTCCTGGGGAGGAGACGTCGCCCTCCAGAGAACCCTGCCTTGCAATATCCACACGCACAGACCTGTGTGTCCACACATTCCAACAGCTCTGTCTGTGGCCTCCCCTCCCCGCACCTAGGGCCTGAGGCCTATCGTTCCAGGAACCTGTAGTGAGAACCTCTCTCAGGACACAGATGCGCAGTTCCCATCTGCCCACCTGCATGGGAGGCCCCAGGGCGCTGTGGCCTCTGCTCTTGGACTGGGATGTCCCAGGTGTCTCAGTCTTGAGCCACACACATGCTAGAGGAACGTCCCCGTCCGTTGGGACTCGCCCGTGGAGAGGGCTCAGGAAAGAGCATGACCATGTCCAGCCCGCTCCCTATCCCTTCCCAGCGGGTTGATAGGGCGAGAAGGGCAGGTCTAGGCCAGCAGATCCCGAGGCAGTAGCGGTGAGGAGGGGTCTGCACTCACAGGCCGCGTGTGGCAGTGGATTATCACCAACTCCCTGCAGCTGCTGCCCCACAGCATGGACACAGCAGCCATGATGGAGCCACTACACTGACCAGCAGCCCCGCAGGCCCTCCTGGGTACACTGGGCACCGGAAGGACTGTGGTCATCCTGCACTCAGAGCTTTGCGTTCTGACCTTCACGGCCCTCCGACACTCTGTGGACCATGCTGTCCTCTGGGCAGCGAGTCAGGAGCATCACCCTGGCTCCACCAGCAGGTGCAGCACCAGGACTGGGGGCCGCTGCCCATGCAGGCAAAGTCGCAGTAACCAGGCTCTGTGCCTGGGACCCGCCTCTCTCACAGCAGTGAAGGGGCCTGGCCAGACTGCACCCTACCTTTGGATCTCAGCTCCAGACGGTGAGCCCAGGGAACATCTTACTTTATGAAGAGCCAGAGCCAAGTGTTTTGCAGAGCGACAGAGAACGACTAAGACAGCTCTGCATTTCTGAGAGTGACCATGCTGCCACCAGAGTCTCTGGCCAGGGGAGACCACCAGACACCCACTCTGATGGCAGCTCTCGGTGCAGCGGCTGTAGGGGACACCAGACACCCGCCCAGTAAGGCCTTGGGTCTCTCCCTGGGGGCCAATCCTTGCAGACACTGAGACAGCAGGAGGAAAGGGCCCAGCCCGCCTTGGTGGAAACGACGACCTCACTGCACTGAACATGCAGCTGCTTTCCCTACTGAGTGCTCTGCTCTGCGCCACAGCTCACACGACAGCTGGCTCCACACAGCCAGGGTCTGCAGAGCCCACCAGCGGGACAGACTTCGGCCACCCATCACCACGGAAGCAGAAGTTCAGTGGTGAACACCGGCCACTACACCATGCCACCCTACCCCTGTGGTCGGGTCCCTGCTCATGGCAGAGCCAGAGGCCATCTCACGGCCTGTGATCTCCAGGGAGCAGCCAGGGAGCCACACTGTACGCACCAGTCAGGCTCTGGGTCCTCCGGGAGGGGACCCAGGTGCTGTGCCTGCCTCTGTTCCACACAGTGATGTGCACCTTGGGGTGGGGCAAAGGACTGGCTGGTGTTGAAGGACATCCTACGCATCAATCGTGTGGCCCCAGACACCAGCAGGTCGCTCATGCTGAGGCCGCCAGCCACAGCTGGGGCTCGGGTGTGCTAATCAGTGTTACCTAAAACAAGGCCCATCAGAAGACAAGCTCAGGATGTGTTCCTGCTGCCAACTCAAGTGGGCACTGACCCCCCAGCCGGAAGCGCTGAGGTGGGTCTCTCACGACCAGGGCACAGTGCACCCAGCGGACACCCTCCCTGTGGGTGCAGAGTGTCCAAGCAGGCAGGGCAGGTGGCACTGCCCCCGACAGATCAGGCAACGCTGCACTGTAAGGTTCCAATCGGACCTGCCTCCCTCAGCCCCCAGCCTGCTTGCCCGCAGAAGCACTACTCTCTGCAGGAAACTCAGCTCTCAGCAAGGAACTTAGCCCAGTTCCCTGCATGGCAAGCACAGGAAAGGAGATAAGAGGGCAAGGAATTTTGCAGCTCCTGAGACATCTGGGGATGCCTGGAGACACCTGAGAATCTACATGGGAGACTTCAAGGATTCTGCCCACTGAGATGCCAAGACTGCCAGAAAATTTTGACCACAGATGCTTATTGGGATCTCCCCACCTAATGTCCCCTGCCTTCTCTCCATTCCTATAGAAGGGTTTGTTCACAGCAGTCTATCGCACTCTCTGCCTGCACCCAGCCACAATGAATTTCAGGGCATGTTGCCTTTACCCAAGCCTGGTGGTCTCTGCTGGTTTTTCTCCTTCCCACTGCATGTTAGAGATGCATCAAGGAGTGCCACAGCTAACACATCAGAAATGCTGGCCCTGGCCCACCAGATAACGCTGCCCCTGACAGGCGAAGCAGCTGCCCCTGAAACCCTGGGTAAGGCTGACACCTCACAAATGAAGTCTTGCTGTCCTGAACAAAAGCCAGGGAACACTGCCTGGCCATACAACTGCTCAGCTGGCAGACAGGGACCACAGGCATGTATGCGTCTGTGTGCACAGCCTGTGTGTGTATGTGTGTGTGTGTGTGTGGTGTACCTATGTGTGTCTGCAGTGTTTGTGTACAGCCCCTCTGTGTACATGTGTATGACATCCCTGTGTGTGCTTGTAGTGTTTATATCCGTGCGCACAGCCTCTGTGTATGTGTGTGGTGTCCCTGTGTGCCTGCAGTGCTTGTGTGTGCACAGCCTCTGTGTGCACATGTGGTGTGCCTGTGTCTACAGTGTTTATGTATGTATCACACCTCTGTGTACACATGTATGACATCCCTGTGTGCCTGCAGTGTTTGAGTGCACAGCATCTGTACGTGTGTGGTGTCCCTGTGTATGCCTGCAGTGTTTATATGTACACAGCATTGTGTGTGATGTGTATATGTGTGTGATGTGTCTGTGTCTGCAGTGTTTGATGTGTTCGGTGTGAATTTATGTATGAACCTGTCTTTTGTATGTATGCATAGGCACTGGTGTGTACTATGTGTATCCAGCACACACTTTGTATATATGTATGTTCTCTGTGTGTGCATATAATGATCACATCACATGTGTGGTGCATGCAGCATATACACAGATAAAGCATGTCTGTGTGGGTATATGCAGTGTTTGCACACGTGTGTACTACAGCATGCCCTCGAAAGTGTGCACATGCAGCCCTGCAGGTTGCACAGTTCTGTCCCTGGCCAGCTGCTCGGGGTGCCCTGGTCTCACCCCCCTGGCTGCCTCTCCTCACAGCTCCCCTCCCTCCACTCACCCCTCAGCCTGGAACTCTGGTCCTCAGCCCTCCAGTCCCTCATCCCACATCCACCTTGGCTACACTGCCTCGTCTCAGGCCAGGTCACACGGCTGCATCGGGAACCCTGTGGCACCCCATCCCCGCACTGTCCCCTTGCCCAGCCCTGCTGTCTGCTCCCCTGGGTCCTCCCACCTCTGTCAGTGGAGCAACCACAGCAGGCCAGTCCCTGTGTTTCCTCCTGGACCTGAACTCCCCAACCCTCCAGGGCAGCCCTGTGTGTGGAGCACCTTCCAAATGCACCCAGGACACAGGGCAGCCCCTGGGCCCAGGTGGTGAGATCCCCGCTCTTCTCCGTGTCCTCAGCCTCTCCTTCATCACAGCCACAGTGACAGGCAACTGAAGCCATCCGTAGCTGTCCCTCTGCTGGCCAGGACACCACAGGGCTTCAGTGCCAAGCCCTCTGGACCCTGTCTAAGGCTCGGGGGGCTCCCCTGGCTGGCGACACCGCATGTGCTGCCACAGTGCCACGGAACGGTGCCACCAGGCAACTCCACCACACAAGGTGAACTGAAGGCTCACGGGGTGACACCTTGGCCCTGCATGGTGGCCTTCATCCAGGTCCTCTGCTACAGTAACCCTGACTGCGAGGTACATGAGCCCTTCCAGAGAGAGGGGAAGCAACACTGCCGGCACCCCCCGCGTAAGTATGAAATCACCCTGCCTCAGCGTCACAGTGGCTCGCTGCTCACTGGTGCTCTCGGACACAGTGCTGGAGGCCGTCCTGGCTGTTGCTCTCCCTGTCTGCTCCCCCTGTAACGTCACGTCACAAGCTTCTCTGCACATCACCTGTTCCCAAACAGCTAGCTGCTGGCCAGGCCTGGCCCATCCAGGTCCCTCATGGCCCAGCCCTGCTGACCCCACACCCAGCCTGGGCCTTTGCAGCCACCTCTTCCCAGGTGGCTCTGCCTGTTGCAGGCCAACACCTAGGCAAGGAGGCTAGGGACCCTGGCCCCAGGCTGCACCTTTGTACCAGCTGACCACCGGCTTTGGGGTGCCCGTCACGCGGCAGGCCAGCTTCACTGTCTCTCCCAGCTCAGCCGTGCAGTCAGCCAGCTCCTCTTCAAACTCCGGGGCACCTGCATGGACACAGGGGTGCTGATCACTCCGTGAGGGAGGCGAGGTATGTGGTCCTTTCAGGTCCACCCTGGTAGGCTACCCCTCCCCCTGCCAGCTGCCCCAAATCTGCAGGTGTGGCTACCATCCAATGTCCCAACCCAGCCAAGGTAGGGGTGGTATGGGACATGGGAGGAGCTGTGTAGGAGGAGATGCCATGCTGGCCAGGCAGGAGACCCAGCTGTAGACCCCTCCCACCTGACAGGGGTCCAGGAATGCCCCAAGCTGAGGTCCACATGCCCCCGTGCCTGGAGAGTCAGCCCATGTGGGTCAGGTCCAGCCAAACGTGTTCAGAGCTCCTGGGACACCACGACCACCAAGGGCCCCCTCCCAGCGCAGACCTTCTAGGAAACTCTCCTAGCCATGGCGAAGGGCCGAGGCTTGGCTGCCCAAGCACCCCAAGCCCAGCTCGACCCCCATAACACTCACTCCACACAGGCAGAGCCAGGCGCTGCTGGATGCCGCAGATCTCCTTCACCCAGGAGCTCTTGATGACAGCTGTCCGCGCCTGCAGCAGGTACTTGCGCACAGAGTCCTCCCGCTCGTGCCACACCTCGAAGGCACGGTCGTCCCCCTCCACCTGGTCGTTCAGGTCGATGTTGCTCAGCTGTGGGTAGGTGCAGGTGTCAGCAGGATGAGAGCTTGGGAAGCCGAGTATAGACACCCACCCCACAGGGCCCCAGCCCACAGCTGCAGACCTTCATCATGGTGCGGAACACGTAGCTGAAGGTGTCGGTGCGCGAGTCCCGCCGGGGCTTGCAGATCACCAGGTGGTGGCGGAAGAGGAAGACGTGGCGGTTGTGGCCCTTCCAGGGCATCCGGGCTCCCGGCGCTCCTTCCCACACGATGAAGTGGCCCTGAGCAGCAGGTAGTTGGTCAGTCTGCACACCCAGCCCCCAGGTGCCCAGCTCGAGCCCGCCCCCCACGGCTGTGGCACACCTGGCGAATGGGCTCCCCGAGGGCCTCCAGGGTACCAGGGTAGTTCTCCATAAGAGACACATGCAGTTTGTTCTCTGCTCGCTGTGGCAGGGCGGACACCACGGCGTAGGCCTGCTCCAGTAGCGCACAGTTCTGCCGGTTGCGGGCCTTGTTTCGAATCAGCTCCTGAGGGCCGAGGGGCGGAGTCAGGTCTGGAGGAGACCCAGCCCACTCTCCAGGCCCACACAGCTGGCTCCCAGGCCCCACCTTCAGCACAGCCTGGTAGCGCTGCACACGCTCCACTGGCTGCTCCAGGTAGTGCTGCAGTGGGAGCGGCGGGGGCTGCGAGGGGTCCCTGGCGGGCAGCGTTTCCTCCACATACTTCTGCAGGGAATGGGGTGGTCAGATGGGAACACTCGCGCCCTTGGCTGGGTCACTCCGAGCCTCAGGATGGCCAGGGTGACACAGCTCCCACCCTGTCAGGACCAGGACACTGGGCTCAGGGAGCAGCAGACAGGGCACCTTGTAGAACTCCTGCACCGGAGTGCTGACAACCACAGCCTCAGCCTGCACACGGCCCACCAGAAACTGCAAGTACTTCTCAAAGGCCTCCTGGTTCTTGATGAAGCACATGGCCACATCATCATCCGTGTCGCAGCGCTGCAGCTCCTTCAGGAAGCTGCCACAAAGAACACATGTGTGTGCAAGGTTCCCACACACGTGCACACATGTACTACGTGCCCATGTGTGCACACATGCATGCGTATGCTGCAGCATGTCTATGCCAACACAGTGTGTTACGTTCATGTGTGCTTACTTGCGCATCGCAATGTCTGTACAGAGGATATACGTGTATGTGCACATGGATGTGCACTGCATACCTGCATGCCTTGCATGAATGTGCAAGAGTGCAGGTATGTGGAGGCTTGTGCATGGGTGTGGATGCAAGGCATGTGTGTGCACATGTATACTGTGCACATGTACACATGTGTGTCCTAGGCACACAGACATGCATGTAAGGGTGTGCACATGGTGGGTGAGGGGTGCGTGTGTTCACAGATGCCAATGTGTGCGTGTGTACATGTATGTGAGGTTGTGTGGCAGGTCTTCCTGTGTGGCAGCCGGTGAGCACACAACCTGAGAGTAAACTGGGTCAGGCAGCAAGCCCCGCCCAGCTCTGCCTGGCCCCCAGCCTGCAGGCCCACCTGCTGTGGAAGCGGCCGATGTCCCGTACGTTGCGGAAGATGACCTCCTTCTGGCTGGCCACGGCCGTGGGCACGTGGGGACAGCATTCCAGGTGCTGCATATGATGGCTCTGGAGGAAGTGCAACTCACCCACAAACTCCTGCTCCGAGCTGAGCAGCTCCCGGATGACAGTACTGTGGGGAAGCCACCCGTGAGGGGACTCGGGCTACGTGGCTGTGCCCGCATCAGCTTCCCTGGGGCCTCAGCTCCTTGTGCTACTCAGGGGGGCAGGGCCTCCTGCCACTGCAGCTGCAGCTGCCGCTGCCTATCCAAGCAGGGGGAAGGGTACAGAGGCACCCCCTCCTCCACACGGCATCCCCACCAGCAGGAGGTCATGGGGCCAAGGCAGTGGGCCACCCTCTGTCCTCGATCTGTACCTACCCCGGGAGTGACCCCAGCACACGCAGCCCCCAGAAAGAAGCATGTGGAACCCCCAGCCCAGAACCAGGATAGTCCAGCTATGGAGCCAGGTCTGCCCTTGCTCTGCACACTCACCTGAGTTTCGACTTGTACTCGTCTTCAGACATGGCCTCCCCGGGGAACTCAGGGGCCTCGGGGGGACCCCACTCTGGTGACAGCTGTGAGGGGCAGGCAGAGATCAGCTGCAGCCCCACATGAAGACATGGGCAATGACCACCCACCGCCTTGCCTGGCACTCGTACCTTGAGCCTCTTGTCCAGGTAGGCGGGCGACACCCAGCCCTGCCGAGATGGGCTGGACTTGGTGGGCTTGGTGCGCACGAGCCAGCGCAGCGGGTGGGCCGCGTCCAGCACCTCCACATACTGCCCCTCCCGAAGTGCGATGGCATCCTGCTCAGCCCCCAGGGGGAGGTAGTTGGCAGTGACCACATAGATGTCAAAGATCTGACAGGGAGGGCAATACGCTGAGCAGGGCAGAAGAGGGACACAGGCCACCAAGGCCCCAGCTGCCCTCAAGGATCTCAGGGAAGGGAACTCCAGGCCTGCCATTCCCAGACTTTGGGGCCCAGGTGATGGCGACCTCAGGGCTGCCACCCACAATGGACACCAGGACTAGGGGCCCAGCAGAGGCCACCACACTTCGTACGTCCACATGTCACCAGCCACCCAGAGACCTAACGATGCTGCAGGCACAAGACCTGCCCAAGTGTGTGAACGGAGGTTCTGCCAGGAAGCCAATCTGCAGGACCCTGGCATGTGAGGACCCAGCTCAGCCCCCACTGCTCAGGAGGGCCAGTTCCTCCCAGCCCCTCCTCAGGCTTGCTCACTCACCTCACCGCGGGAGTCCCCATCCTCCGACTCTGAGGAGGACTCCTGCACACTGGACGAAGGCCGTGACCGGCCGTGCCGGGGTGACGCAGATGGCGTCCTGGACTCCTCATCACTGTCACCTCCAGGCACCTGCAGCTTGGCTGGGGGAAACAGGAACCAGAGTCATGATGCCCTAGAAAAGCTGTCCCCAATTGCCTCCTGTCCACTCAGACTCCAGGGGCCAGGATGGAAACAAGGGTCCACAGTCCCCATGCTGCAGACGCTGGTCTTACCCTGCGTGATCTTGGCAGATACCATCTCAGTGATCTGGGAGGTAAGTTTCTGCAGGAACTCCTCTGTGCCCACCTCAGCAAGGGACAGGTGGCCGCGTGCTTCCTCAGCCACCAGGGCCTCCCCTTAGGGAACACACAATTACCCAAGCACTTGCAGGCCAGCCTCAGCTGGGGGCCAACGGTGAGCAGGGGCGGGTGGTTGGCATACAGGAGTGACGCTCAGCTGCACAGGACCAAAGCCACACTGGCGCGTGGGCATCTGAGCTGAGCTGTCGCCAACAGGGAGGAGGGCAGGAGGAAGCAGGGCTGGACAGAGGGACAGTGGGTGACCAGGGACAGCAGGTACCATCAAGAGACAGTGGGTGCAGGGTGGAGGGCAAGGGATCGGAGGACAGAGCTGGGAGAGGGTCAAACCCACCATCAGGTCCACCCCTTGGACCTGGTGCCCAGGTGTCCACAAGACTGCGGGACCTGACCTAGCCCAGGCGCACAGGGGTCAGAAACAGCTCTGACCCCAACCAAGGCTTGAACACATCCCTGAGAAGGTGGGCCCCGGCCCAAAGCCCACAGCTAGCCAGTCCAAGAGGCTCCAGACACCCCCTCCAGCACAGGGCTTGCGTGCTCACCCACCGCGTACCTTTCCTCTGCCCAGCCTGGCTGGCGACACCCACAGACTCCGACACCTGTGCGCAGATGGCCTGAGCAGTCCTGTGGGGAAGGGGCATCCTGAGAGACTGGGCTGCATCACGGCCCAAAGAGAATGCTTGGGGCAACAGGCTAGGATGCAACTGTGTGGTCTCTACGCCAGCGAGCCCCAGAAGCCCTCCCATTACAGTGTGGAAACTGAGGCACAGAACCCGTGCTTGGGAAAGGGCGCTCCTGTCCTCGTCCTAGGCTCTGCAGCCTGCACTCACCCCTGCAAGAAAGAGGAGATGAGGGCTGCCTTGGCCTTCTCTGGCTCCTCCTTCCGGGGCACTGTCAGAAGAGCAGACCTTCAGGCAAGGCCCCTGACCCAAGCCTGGGCCACCCTGCCCTGCCCCCACCTGTGGCCACCCTGCTGCAACAAGAGCTGGGGATGGACTGGGGAGCTGAGGTGTACCCCAAACCTGCTGTGCTGCAGGCTGATCTGTTTCTGAGGCCTGGATGGGTCCCAGACCAACAGGGAGAAAGACCACACCCCAGTGGTGCTGAAGCCACCCTTACCCCACCACCCACCCAACTCACGGCCGGAGACGTGCAGGCTGGCAGAGCACAGGGCCTGGCCGGCAGCACTGGACGCAATGCAGGTGTAGGTGCCTTGATGCTGTGGGCCCACATCCAGCAGGACCAGGCTGTGCTGCTGCCCTGAGCTGGCCACTGTATAGCCCGGTGTGTTGGGGCTAATCCACAGCACACCCCTCTCCATCTCTTCTCGGAGCCAGTGCACAGCAGGGACCGGGTGTCCTGGGAGGGAAGCGGGTACCCCATGGGAGTGGCCCAGGGGCTGGCCTCCCAGGGACATAGCACCATCCGGGGCAGGACCCACCTGACCCCAGAGATAGCCCAGATCCCAAGGTGGGCCCAAACTCCCTCCTCTAGAAGACAGGTCCAGTGCCTGATGCCAGGCCTGTAGGGACCAAGGTCTCTATGGGGTGCTATCCCCGACCCTCTGGGGGGAGGCAGAGGGGCACCACCCCAAGAATCGCCTACCTTCTACCTTCACAGAAAACGTGATGCTGGAGCCCTGCTTCACCTTCTTGGGGGTGAATTTCTCAAGGATCCGGGGTGGCACCAGCTGCTCATGCACATCTGAAAGGTGTAAGTCACTCACTAGTGAGCACCTCAAGAACCACCCCCCCCATGCCTGTGGCCTGCACCCTGGGCCCCTCTTCCAGCCCAGGCCCAGGACAGCATCTAAGCCTGCCTATGAGGGCCACTTACCTGAAGCCAGTTTCTCCTCAGGCTCCTCGGGACCTGGAAGATGCAGGAGTCAGATGTCGGCAGCACTGCCCCCGCTTGGCCACAGGAGGCACTGGAGGGGTCCAGCCATGCTGCCCGACACAGGGCACCCAAGGCGGGCCCAGCCCATGGGCAGAGGCTCCGGAGCCCTTGCTGGGACATCAGCCAGCAGGCCAGGACAGGCAGCTGCCACCCACTCACACCACTGGGGACTGGGACCTCAGCTGGAACTATCTCGTGGACAATCGTGCATGTGGCAGCTGAGGGCCATACCTGTGAGGCAGGGCAGACCTAGGTCACACTTGGAACTAACTTCCAGTGACAAGGGGAAAATGTAGACCTTTCTTTGCCAAAGTCCTTGCTCTGTGTGGTTCCACAGGGGGGCCTACCCCTCTCCCAGACACCTGCCCACTCCAGCCACAGTGATGCTGCCCAAGGGAGATGCTGTCGGAGGGCTGCAGCTCTGCCTGGGCCCTGGGGCACCCACCTCTGACCATCAGTCGGGCGCATGAGTAGGCAGCACCCACAGCATTGCTGATATAGGCTGAGTACTGGCCAGCATCCTCCCGGGTGACCATGACAATCTCCAGGGTGTGCAAGCTCTTCTTGTCGGTCATGCGGATATGGGCAGACGCGGTCAGGGGTTGGCCATCCTTAAACCAGTACAGCCTGGGGGCCGGGTAGCCTGGGGTGCAGAGGGCAGCAGTCAGCACAGGGCCACCTCCCCATGGGCACCAGGCTTCCAGAGGAGACAGCCCTGAAACCACCATGTGACTGTCTCCTTTTGTCCTCCACACCCACCTGAGCCCACTGCCCACCCCCAGCTAGCAGCCCATGCCCTGGTCCTCACCTTTCACCCTGAGCTGGAACTTAGCCAGGCGCGTGCCTGGGGCCACCCGCAGGTCCTTCAGTTCCTCCACCACCTGAGGCAGCTGCCCCTCATCTGACTCCGTGCCCTCCTGCTCCCGGCTGGTGGAAGGACAAACGCAGGGACAGCCACTGAGTGGACCGGGAAGAGAGCCAGGAGGGCCGCACAGGTAGAGGTCAGAGATGGGTGGAGTCTGCGGCTTAGAGCAGAGGGACAGAGGCCACCAGGCCCGACGGGAGTCTCCAGGATCTGCCAGATCAGCCCACACCCTGTCGGCTGGGCACCACAGGCCCTGGACATCCGTCACCGGGCCCACCGTCTGCATGACTGCCACCCAGCCAGGTGTCCCCAGTCCCCACACAGCCCCACCTGGACAGGTATCCTTGGGCGCTAAAGTAGGACGAGGTCTCCGTGGCATCGGCCGCAGTGTCGTAGTCTGTGCTGGTCACTGGGGAGGAAGGGAGAGCTGGAGGGGGCCGAGGATACAGCTGGGATGGGAGCCCCTGAGCCCAGTGTCTGAGGGGACAGCCACCTGTGGTTGTCCTGGGGCGGGTCCCAGTCCACGGCTCACCACCAACCCCTCTCATCAGACTGTCACTATCCCAGAGGCCTCCTAAGTGTCGAGCAGTGACAGTGGGGGAACCTTCCTGCTCCATCCTACCAGGCCAAGAGGGCTGGAGAGACAGCTGAGACCTTGGGTCTCAGGCCAAGTGCATAAGAGGGCCTGGATGCACCACTGTGACGGACGGAGCCTTTGTGTCCTCCACAGACGGACCTTAAAATATTAACCCTCGGGTTTGTCATGAGGGGGCCTTTGGGAGGGGTGTGGTCCTGAAGTGAAGACTCAAGACCAGCGTTTCCACTCTTAAAGAACAAGTAGGCATGGTGGTGCTTGCCTGAAATCCCAGCACTCAGAGGCTGAGGCGAGAGAAATCAGACCAGCCCAGATTGCAAAGTAAGACCCTACCTTAAGATAAAAAAGAAGGCTGGGTGTGTGGCTCAGTGCTAGGTAGTAGAGCACTTGTTAGCATGCTCCGGGTTCAATCTCTAGTATCACAATAAAATAAAACTAGAAAATGCAAACTTAAGGAAAACTATAAATTCAGAGTTCCAAGAAGCTCCATGAACTTCAAGGATGAGAAACATGATATTATAATACATCAAAGAATACTGCAATCAAATTACCAAACACCTGTAATGAAAAGTGAGCTCTCTGGCCCCTACCCCCATAGCCCTAGAGAGTGCTCGGTCTCGGCTCCTGGGAAATCTCCACTGGAGAGGTGGGGCCCTGACCGTGCCCGGCCCAACACCTGCACCCTGACCACCTGCCCGGGCAGCACTCACGCTCCACGCGGAGCTCAGCCTTGGTGGAGGAGACGCCCATACTGTTCTCAGCGAGGCAGCGGTAGACCCCCATGTCTGCGGGCACCACAGCGGTGATGATGAGCTGATGGCCACCCTGCTGGTCCTCATTGATCATGTAGTGGTCATCCTCCTCCAGCAACTTCCCGTCCTTGAACCAGCGCACACTGGGCAGGGGCTGGCCTGTCACCACGCAGTCGAAGCTCACGGGGTACCCATCCTGCACCTCTTGGTTCTGTAGCTCCGTCAGGAACACAGGGGCTGTGGCCAGCAGAAGGAAACCCGAGTCACCCTGGGTGGGTGATCACCCCGGCCGCTCTGGCCAACACCTCACCCAGACACGCACACGACGCACAGCGTTCTCTCGGACACATCTGCAGGCTAAAGGGGCTGAGGTTGCCTGCTGACTTCTCCCTCCTCCTTCCCAAGAGCTCCCTCTTGGACCCCAGGCTTCCACTACCAGAGGCAAGAGGGATGGAAGAGTGGGACCGGCTGGACAGGTGACGGCTGTGTGAGCTGAGACGACTCAAGCGTGGAAGTGCTCAAAATCCAAGAGACGCTTCCAGGTATCAGGAAGCTTAGAGTCATCACTTAGAACCTGCTAATGTCCCAGAGGTGTGTGAGTGAATGCTGAGACAGTTATGCTTGACTGGGGAGTGGTGGGCAGGGTGGACCACAAGGAACCCTCCATACCCCAAAGTATTGTTAGGGGAAACAAACCTCCAGGAAGCAAATTGTTCACCTTCTCATCACAAGAGAGAGGAACCTGAGGCTCAGAGAGGCTGAAGCACCCCACAGCCAGTGCACAGTGCTTCCGCCTGGCGGTGCTCTCGGACTGACGGCAGCGGCCATCCACTTCCAGGCACTGCCAACCTCCCCTCCTCCCCACCTCAGTCCTGGCACCATCAAGGCTGCTGGCCACTCACCAGCATCAGAGGGCAGCAGGCCGGGCGCTGGCTCCAGCGGCATGGCAGGGACAGGCCCCACCTTGCCAATGCGCATTTCCACCACCCGGGGGCCCTGCTCTGTGAGGCTGATGTCCACCTTGACGCCCATGGTGGCGAACATGTCCCGAAAGCAGGTGGCAGCCCGGCGGGCCTCTTCGAGTGCTTTGAAGCGGATGCAGATGAAGTGCTCATCCTCATGATAAGTCTGCCCATCGTCAGCAGGCTCCTCGGGCTCTGCGGGGCCCTCGTCCGCACTGAGGAAGAGCTCCTCGTCTGAGACCTCGGCCGGGCCCTTGGTGCGGAAGAGCCGGTGCAGGCGCCGCGCAGCCCGGCGAAAGGCTTCGTCCAGCTCAGTCCCTGAGGAGCTCTCAGCCTCACTCTCCGTGCCGCTGACCACCACACAGGCGCTATGGCTCGCTTGGCCGAACCTGCTGCTCACCTGACACGTGTAGCGGCCAGCATCCTTGTGCCCCAGGCCAGTGACCAGCAGAGAGCAGGTGCCGTCCCCCAGCTGGTCGATGTGGTGGTGTCGTCCGTCTGTCAGCTCCACGCCATCCTTCAGCCAGCAGGCCTGCACATCGGCCTTGCTAGCCACCACACACTCCAGCCGCAGGACATCACCCACCTGCGCCTTCATGTCCCCAAAGGTGCGGGAGAAAACAGGCCCTTCCTGCTGCTTCATCTCCTTACGGACCTTGTAGCCCTTGAAGGCAGCCTGGATCTTCACAGCTGCCTTATCCAGAGAGGGGTCACTGAGATCCTCAGCGCTTGAGTCTCCCGGAGGTGAGTGCGCGCTGGTGGGCTGCTCCTGCTGTTTCTGGGGCTTCACAGAGGGGGTGGCTGGGGCCCCAATCTAGGGGCACAGAACGCAGCGTCTCAGTAGGGCAGGGAAACGGCGGGCACGCAGGGTCAGGACACAGCAGTCTGTTCTGTCTCCACCCACTGGCAGCCACACGAGCATCACTGAAAACCAGGCACCCCTGGCCCCTCCTAGCATGGCTATGGGGAAGAGGAGCCAGTCCCAGCTCTTCACAGAGCTTCAACAGCAGTTGAGGGGATAAGTGGATGTGTGGACGGAAGTACAGAGATGGACAGGTGAATGGAGGGAGGCTCAGCAGGTGGAGGGGCAACTGAGTGGGCAGAGGGAAAATGTGCGGGTACATGGACTGGTGAGCGAGCAGATGGAGAGTGGTGGAAAACGGATGAAGGGATGCGTGAGTAGATGTACAGATGGACGAAGATAAAATGATGAAAGGGAAGGAGGAAGCGTGGATGCGCGGGGGCCAGAGTGGATGAATGCTCATACAGATGAATGAGTGGGTAAACAGAGGAACAGATACATAGATGAACTAGAAAACAGGGACAGAAGGGGTAGAGACATAGTAGGTGGATGTAGGGCACAGGCCAACACACACACTGATGCATACGCGGTAAAACAGGCAGTAGACACAGCGGTGACAGATGGCAGGTGAGGAAACGGACAACGTGACAACGGACAGGTGAGTAGATCATGGGTGGGGGGGTGGATGATGGATGGCAGGAAGAGGGATGGACAGGCTAACTGGACAGATGAAAGACAGTGGCAGACCGTGGACAGAAGAGTGGATGGGTGAGGGGCAGGTGGACTGATGGACAGCAGAAAGGAAGATGGCTGCATGGATAGGCTCACCTTACTGGCCAGGGGTGAGGCCCCAGGCTTGCCAGCCTTCTTGAGGTAGGTCACCAGAGAAGGGGTCCCTGCCCGCGACTCATCATCTGAGCTGGTGTGTGAGAGGTCAGCCTCTCCAGTGCGAGCCAGCTCGTCTGCCGTAGAGTAGTCCTCGGAGAGGTCAGGTGCCACCTCCTCTGCCTCCTGCCGCAGGCGCTGCACGCGACTGTCCTCTTCAGGCAGCTCGCTGATGGAGTCCAGTGTGGGCTCACGGCTCATGCGGCGCTTCCGGGCCAGTGCTTCCCAGAGCAGGTGCAGGTCTCCCTCCTGGGCTGCTTCTGGAGGCAGGCTGGGCTGCATGGGGGCCTCATCCCCAGAGCCAGGGCTCAGCACCACTGAGGAAAGCGGGAGACCAGTCATTAGGCCAGGATGGACATGACCCAGACCCACCTTTGCTACTGACCAGCACAGGCCCTGGGCTGTGGCCTCCACAGACACCTGCTTACACCTGGCAGGTACTTCTGCAGGGTCTTGGAAGCTCTGTATCCCAGCCCTCACAGAACTCCCAGCCAGCTTGTCTGTCTCCTGCACGGGCACATAGTGATCAGAGGAGACAGATCCATCAAGTCCAGCAGGCCTTATGTCAGCCCTCCCTCGCTCTGCTGCTGAAAGGCAGAGATGCACAGAGGACTTAGTCCACCACCACCCAGGGAGGAGACAGATGCCACAGCCAGTGTATGGACAGACTTGGTGAGGGAGGGCCGCTCAGACTAGGGAAGGGGGCCTAGGAGCAAGGAGTGGGCTCAGAGAGCTCAAGTGCCTCAAGGCGGGGCATGGTGAGTAGATGGAATGACAGACTCAGCACCCAGGGCAGGCTCACAAGCTGGGCTGCTGTGTGGGGAGCACCAGCACTCTTGGAAGGCCATGCAGGGATTGAGGGCAGGATGGAAAGGACAGGGACACCCAGGCTGCCACCACGGAGACACAGACAGCTGGCGGGGTCTCCCCCATGTCACACGGGGTATCTCACAGACCCCCGGTCCTTCCCCACATCCCAAGCCCAGGACACACCCTGGAAGGTGGCCGCCGGGGTGTCTGGGTCCTGCGCAGGGCCACAGCGGTACTCGCCCTGGTCTTCGGCCTTGAAGTCCTTGATCACCAGCATCTGTCGCTGGCCACGAGAGATGACCTCAAAGTGCCCGCTGGGCTGGATGCGCTCTGTCCCCTTGTGCCACATGACCTCCCCAGCCTCAGCCACCACCTCCAGCTCCAAACAGACGTCCTCACCAGCTGCCACCTGCCGGGTCTCCAGGGCCGTGGGCACAGGAGGCTTGGGCTCTGCAGGCCCAGGCTCAGCAGGCTCTGTGGGGACAGTATGTGGACAAAAGACAAGAGAGGACAAGCCCATCAGCTAAGCCACACTGTAGAGTCAAACCACACACCCAGGTCCACCCCACTGCCAGGGCAGATGGGCCACTCACCCAGCCGGACCATCTGGGGCAGATGCACGGGCTCCCCTGCACCAGCCGGGCCCACGGCTGCCACACGGAATCGGTAGGTTTCCCCAGGGGCCAAGCCATCCACTACACACTCAGGCCCTGGCACCAGCTCATGGCACAACCGCCACTGGCCCGTGGACCCCTCCTTCATCTCCACCCGGTAGCCACGAAGACCCCCACCACCGTCGCTCATGGGGGCTGCCCAGGACAGTGTCACTGCATAGCTGCTGCGTGCCACAACCTCAGCATCCTCCGGGGGGTCCGGGAGTCCTGTGGAGAGGAGCAGGTCAGTGCACCCACAGGGCCTGCAGCCCTCAGCAGCCACCAGGGATGGACACGGGTCGGCCCTGAGCTCTGTGTGTGTGGACAGCAAGGGACACAGCACAGTGAGACCGTGGCCAAGCCCACTGGGATGGGGCCACCAAGAGCCCCAGCGCACCTTGGATGGAAAATCCTCACTCCTCCTGCCCGTCCCTGCTCAGGACCCCACACCTGCAAGAGGAGCTTCCCGTGGTGCCAGGTAGGTCCACGCAGGCCCCAGCGCCCCCTTCCTGAGGCCTCGCCCTGACCCACCCAGCACAGAGAGCCATGCTGAGGCGACTGCATCGCGAGCAGCAAAGGTGACCTCGCCAGCATGGCACGGACGGGCGCGGTGCAGCAGCAGAGCATGGTGGCTGCCGTCGGAAGTCACTGTCCAATCCGAGTCGTCTGAGAGCACGGCCATCCCGTTGAGGTACCAGGTGGCTTCGCCCACGGGCACCGCCTCACTGACCGTGCAGGAGAACCGGGCCTGTCCACCGGCCTGCACTACCACGTCACGCAGGGGCTCAAGGACCTCCAGGCGCCAGCCTATGGGTGGAGTGGGGGTGAGCGTGGGAACCCAGCTCACACGGCCCCACTCTCTCAAGCAGCCTCCAGGGGGCAGGGCTGCTGGCTGCCCAGTCTGGGACAGTGCCCCTGCCTAGAGCCCGAAGAGCCTGAGCTGGGAGCGGGCTCAAGCCCCATGTCCCATCCCCCTCCCAGCCCTGGGTGCCCTGGGTCCAGCCAGCCAGAGGGAATTTCAGAGTCTGATGATGCCCCAGGCCAGGCAGAGCCCCTGAGGACAGGGTCTTCGAGATCCTGCCCTGCAGGTAACCTGGGCCTCCACCACGGCCCCACCCACTGCTCCCTCCTCCAGTCTCAGAGTCTCAGAGGCCACCCTCCCCCACCACCCTTCTGCCCCACATCACCTCTGACGGTGAGGAAGGCGGAGGTGACCACATCCCCAGCCAGGAAGGTGACCTGGCAGCTATCCTGAGGCCGCAGGTTCTTGAGCAGCAGCAGGTGGCGCAGGCCGCCCTCGAAGTAAACCACTTCAGCATTCTCTGATGTCCGCACCGGCTGGTCATCCAGTAGCCACGTGTGTGCCGCCACCTCTGGCTGCAACAGCTGGCATTCGAACAGTGCCTCACCCCCCTCAAGCGCATCCACATTCTCCAGGCCTCGGACCACCATGTTCTTGGCTGCGGGGAAGGACGGCAGCTCAGGGGCCCTGGAAGAGGCCCCCAAAGGACACGGAGCCAAGCAGGGTGCCGCCCAGGGAGCACCTCTCGTGGCACAGGGCGCCTGGCCTGTTGGGATGTCCCCACCTCCCTGGCGCCCCAGAGACAGACGAAGCACAGCCCACCCAGCTCGATCCTAGCGCCAGGCTGAGCCCACCCTCCTCGGTGGCTCTCTGTGCACCAGGGCCGATGCACCCCGAACAGCACTCAGGCCTGAGGTGCCTCTCCTTGCCCACTCACGCCAGACACCAGCCCAGTTCACAGCCATCTCCCTCCTTGCTGCTCACTTGCCATGGAAGTCACTCTCAGTGGCGGGCACCCCCACCCAGCTCTGCTTGCGCCCAGTGGGGCGGGTGCGCCAACTCCCAGGGCTGTCCCTGCCCACTCGCGTCACCTGCCTCGAGAGCTGGCTGTCACCACCTGCCCCTCCACGCCCTGCCAGCTGCAGCTGCCTGCCAGGCACCTCACCTTGCACTTGCAGCAGTGCCACCACGCGGGTGCCTGCGGCCTCACAAGAATAGATGCCGCTGTCACAGGGCAGGGCCGGCCTGAAGGTGAGCCTGGCCACGGTCCAGTCCTGCTCTATGACGACACGCTGCCCATCTGCACACACCTCCCGCTCGTCCATCTTCCACGTGGCCTGCACGGGCCGTGAGTACTGGCAGAGGAGCTCAGCTGAGCTGCCCTCCTCCACCACCAGGTCCTGCATGGCACTGACCACCTCCACCGTGGGATCTGTCGGCCAACATGCCGGGCACCGTCAGCGCTCCAGACAGCACCGCGCAGCCCTTCCCCTGCGCCATCCAGGTTAGCGGCTTTGGCAGTGGCAAGCATGCAGTGTGGATAGGTGATGGCATGACGATGGCTGCCTGTCTGTGCTAGCGGCAGGGACCCACTGCGGCTACCCAGAGCCCTGCACAGACAGCCCCAGGTGCAGACGGCCATCTGCCTGTGCCATCGGGCCTTGCTGGAAGCACCTCTTGCTCGAGCTCTCTTCCTTGTGCCCACAGGCTCTGGCTCACCACCTCAGCCCCTCCATCAATCTTGTCAGCCCCCTGGACCCCTCCCAACCCTAGCGACTGAAATTCTGCTCAATGTAGCCTTGACCTTGGGGTCTTGGACAACCCTTCATTTTCTACAGAAGCACCAGGGCAAACTTTGCCTTCCCTACCCAACCAGCTCTAACTCAGATGGGCACGGAGACCCCAGGGGAGCCAATAGTGGGGACAGATGTGAGCAGAGCCAGGGCGGGGGCCTCTCCTTCCAGAGCCCAGGAAGGACTCCTCAGGCCTGGCCTTCCAGCTGGGGAGCTGCAACCAGCAAGATGGTGGGCAAACAGAGCAGTGCACCAACCTGCACAGCAGGGGCATAGGACCAGCAGCCGGCAGGACTTTGCCCTGGGCTGGGAGTGAGACAGGACTTGCCCTGGGCAAATGGCACACACAGGCCCTCCCGCTCCCCAGGAGCCCGCAGGAAGCATGCGGACAGCGGAGGCAGAAGCACCAGCTGAGGGGTCCCCGCTGGCTAATACCTTTGACCAACAGCTTGGCTGTGGACACCAAGGGCCCAGTGCGGAAGGTAACGGTGCCCGAGTCGGCCACCCCCAGGCCTGAGAGCGTGAGCGAGTGGATGGTCCCATCGCATACAGCAATGGTGCTCTGGGGGCTGTTCTGTAGCAGGGTGCCATCCAGCCACCAGCGGGCCTGTGGCCCCCCTGCACGAGACACCTCACAGGAGAACAGGGCCACCTCCCCTGCGAAGACATCCACATTCTGCAAGCCTCGAACCAGGCACAGTGCTGCCTCTGCACAAGAGGGCGAGAAGGAGGCTGGCTGGGGTGCCCTGGGGCCTTCTAGGTGGGGTCACTGGTTCAGTGGTGGAGTGTGGTGCAGCACGGATTTGGTCTTTGTTCCTCAGATTCCTGAGACAGAAATGTCTTGAGGGACCCGATTTATGCTAATGAGATAACTCAGGAGAGGCCCTAGACAGCTTCAGGATGTAGCTGTCACCAGGAAGACCAAGTCTGGCCTCTGGGACATGAAACAGCTGAAGATAAAACTCTGTAAACAGACTCTCCAACAAGACCTGTGGAGTGTCCCACCATTGCACTTGGAGGGTTTGGGCCTCCGTGCACCCTGCCTCTCTACTCATGACCTCTGCATCCCTCCCATTCCTCAGTGGACCCTCTGCAACAAACTGACGGTGAGCTGTCCGGCAAACTGAGGACAGCCGCACAGCTGTGCTGGTGTAACCTGAGACTTGCGCTTGGCACCTGAAGAGGGCAGTCTTATGGGACTGGGGCCTCACACTGCAGGGCCTGTGCTACCTTTGGATAGACAATATCAGAACAGAACTTTAGGGCACCCACATCGTATCTGCTGCAGAACAAAGCCATACACGTCCAGCATTCTACTCAGACATCATGTTGTGAGAACACAATTAGCACACTGTAGTCCTGGGGAGCAGGAGGCCTGTGTGTGCTGTCTGCCTGGCGTGTCAGAGCAGGACAAGCTAGGATAGTCCTGAGACCTACTCTGGACCTGGCACCACGGAGCCCAGGAGGACGACCCGCACTGGGGTCTGGAAACCCACCCAGCCAGCTGGGCCGCCCTGACGTTAGCGGATGTCACAGATGCCCCCCAACATGAGCCCACAAGGAATGGCTCAGCCCCAGCATGCAGCCCCACAACCTGCACGAGGCAAGGCCGCGTGGATGAGTTCCTTATGGCTCGGGCACCCCTCTGACAAGGATGTGGGGAGCAGCCCCAGGGCTGCTGCTCCCAGAGGGGAGCCCCCCAGGAAGTGAGCCTTCCATCCCTGGGCTGTGGAAGCAGGTGCCCGTTCACACCCCAGGCATTGTGTCCAGAGGTCCCTGAGGATTCCAGGGCCCTGACACTGGATCCAACTGCTCCTGCCCGTCACGCAGAGGGGTCCATGCCCAAAGGGCTCCCAGGTGCCCCTGCTCCCCCAGTCCCCTCCTGTCTCCTCTCAGGCAGACACCCAGGTGGCCTCCACAGAGGAAGGAAGAGCAGCTGAGAGATTCCTCGGCCACTGACGCACACATGGCTGGCCCCGAGCCCCACCCCAGAGAAGGACAAGGCCAAGGCTTCCTCCACATACGCTGCCTGGCCAGGCAGGGAAGCTGCCCCTCCCTGGGCTTGTCTCTGAGCACTTGGCACATGTCAACCTGGGCCTCCTTTTAGACAGAACTGTCCACAGCTGTCAAAGCCCAGCTGCCTCCACCCAGGGGAGTGCGGAGTGATGTGGTAAGCAAAAGATCCTTGCACACACCAGAACCCAGCAGGATGAAGCTGGGAAGGGTGCCCCCACGCCCTTAGCAAGCCCTCCTTCAGGAGCTGCTTCACTCTTTTCTCTGCTGACACCCCCACACCAGCCCCCAAATACAACCTGACCACCTCCCCTTCCTGTGTGTCCATTCCTTCCTGGATGTCCATTTGTACAACCATGCCCAGGGCTCTCCCCAGACCACAGTGGGCGACAACACTTGAGCCAGCCCGCCCAGGCTGGAGACACCTAGCCTAGGGCAGGGTGCTAGACCACCTTCACATTGCTCACCTAGTGAACATCCACACCTGCACTGCCTGTCCTCAAGATGCCTATTAAATGCCCAGCTGCATCCCTCAATTCAGGGGCACCAGTATTTGGCAGCCCTCCCCCTTCTACAGGTCACACAACTGACCACGCCTACCCTGACCATGTCTCAAGTTTCAGAGTAGGAGAGCACGAGGTTCAGAATCCACTATCTCCCTGTCTAGCTCCCTTAGCAGATGGGAAATTCCACGAGGGCAAAGTGACACAGGCCCATCTTGAGGCCTAGGACTTGACCAGGGGTCAAGGACACAGGTTCCAAGGTTCAGTGGTGAATGGATGAATGACTGGTGCTAGGTGGACAGACGGGGTGGGGTGGATGGCTAAATGCGTGGGTGGATGGTAAAAGAGTAATAGAAAGAGCTGTGAGGCAGGTGCTCCTTTACCCCGAGAGGTCCCCAAGGATTCCAGGCCCCTGACACTGGATCCAACTGCTCCCTGCTCGTCACACAGAGGGATGAGAAGATGGATGAGTGGTGGTGAATGGGTAGAGATGGTCAATGGATAGCTGACAAATGGTAGTCGGCAGATGAACGGATGGTGGATAGGTAGCCAGATGTGAATATGGAAGAGGGACAAATGGGAGGGGGATAGATAGATGGGTGGATGATGGATGCGTGAATGGATGAATGATGAGTGTGGACTGTTGGACCAGTCTGAGAACCGAATAGAACAAACGAAGGGCACTTCAAGCCAAGCACTCAGGCAAGACCAGCTCTGTGAGCAAAGCACAACCCAAGTTGCAGGTTCCTAAAATCCTGCTGGGGTCATGTGCACGATGACGTGCTGGGGTCATGTGCTGGGGTCTGTGCTGGGGTCATGTGCACCATGTCCAAATCCATATACACTGCAGGGTTATGCTGCTGAATCCACACCTCAGAGCCAGTCGGGGGAGCAGTGTGTATTAAGGTGGATGTGCAGGCACATGGATGGCCTGTGTCACAGAAGTCAGGAAGGCCCTGTTTCCACCTCACAGCACATCCCCCTGCAGCCAGGCTCTGCACCTCCCTCCTGCAGACAGTGGCAGTCCTGCCATGGGAACCCACATACACAAAATTTCCCAAAGAGGCCTTCAGCAGCACACCCGGCGGCCCTCCCTCACTGCAGTAATCAGGGAGTGGGAAATCGCCAGCTATGGGAAGGTTTGGGTTCCACCCCCCTCCACAGGTGCCATGGGTACCATGCTGCTTGCCCAGGGAACAGGCACTCCTACCAAGGGCTGGACGTGGAAGGGGTTGCCCACCTGTCACTGTCAGCTGGGCTTCAGAGCTACAAGAGCCCACTTGAAAAGTGACGGTTCCAGCATCCTCCAGGGTCACCTGAGGAGGCAGAGAAGCTGGTTGGCCCTCCTGGCTGCATCCTGACCAGAAGGGCCAACCCATCCTCCAGCCCCATGATGGGGACTCATCAGCTCCCCAGCCCCAGCCCCTCACAGGGGCCCTTCCTGAGTGGAGCTGGATCTTCCATACCCAGGAGAAAAGGTCCCAGAGCCCCACCTTGTGCAGGGTGAGGGAGTGGAGCGTGCCCTCCTCCACAGTGATGTCGTTCATCTCGTTGGCCTGCAAGGGCACCCCGGCCAAGGTCCAACGGGCCTCCTGGCCCAAAGCCCTGGAGAGCCGGCACTGGAAGTGGGCATCCTGGCCCTCACTGAGCTGCACATTCTGCAGGGGCTCCAGGATGGTTGCCTCGGGGGCTGGACATGGGGAAGCATGGGCATCAGCCTCCACGTCTGCATTTGGGATGCCCCATTCTGCAGAGGTCCTTCCCTGAGCCCACCGCATTTCCTGACAATAAACCAAGCGTGGCTGTATCCGCTCCTCCCCAGCCCAGGCCCTGACTCCTCAAGATGCTGGAGATGACCTGGGGGTGGGACCATACCTCCAAGGACCCGGAGATGGAGAGTGAGCCCCCACAGCGCCCCCCCACGCCTGACTCAGCCTTGTCCACCCTGCCATTCCAGGGCCACCAGGAAAGAGCCTGGCCCAGGCCTGCCTCCCTCTCGGAGCCCAGCCTGGACATTCCCTCCCCGGGCAGCAACGGCAGCAGCCAGCACCTTGCACAGTGAGCTGAGCAGAAGACGAGTGGCCACCCACGTGGAAGGAGACGGTGCCAGAGTCCTCAGGGGTCACGCCCTTCAGGTGAAGGACGTAGGTGTGGCCATCCTGGACGGCCATCTCTGTCACCTCGTTGTTCTGCAGCGGCAGCCCCTGCAGGCGCCACTGCACATCTGTGGCCCCAGCCTGCGACACCTCGCAGCTGAACTCCACATCCTCATCAGCCTGGGCCGCAGTGTCCACCAGCCCCCGTACAATGGTCACCTCAGGCTCTGGGGGATGAGAAAAGCCCTTTTCCAGCCAGGCCATGCTTCCATGGCCTCGGCTCTGAGAAGACATCCTGGCCACCAACACTGTCCTGCCACCCCACACAGCCTCTGTCACCTCCCGTACCCACCAGCACCTGCCTCCCCTCAGGCCAGTTGTCCAGACAGTGGATGCCTAGCCTGCCCAACACCACCACCTGCCCTGTTCTGGCTGGGCCACCAGGTCAGGAAAGCAAGACCTAGAGGAGCAGCTGCCCACACAGGCCTGGTTGTGCCACCTGCCAGCTGGAGAGAGGAGGCAGGGTAGCTGTCCAGGTCCGCAGGCTCCGGGTACCCTACTAATGCTCACATGGAGAACAGCCACAGATGAGGGTGGGGACAAGGAGGAAGACAGCCTGTGCCCTCAGGGCCAGGGCCATCTGGAGTATGTCCCCAGGGAAGCAGGCTGGTTAGAAGGGCTCACCGTTGACCTTGACAGAGGCTGAGGTCTTCTGGCCACCCGCTGCACATGCATACTCTCCGGTGTCCTTGGCCTCCAAGCCACGAATAAAGAGTTCACACATGGCCCCCTGGCGCCGCATCTCATACTTGGGGCCAGGATGCAGCTCCACGCCCTCCTTGAGCCACCGCACTGGTGCCCCAGGCTCCATCTCACTCAGCTGGCAGCACAGCCTGGCAATGCCACCTGCCTCCTGCTCCACACTCTGCAGTCCAGTCTGGAACTTTGGCTCAGGGGCTGGGGCAGAAAGGACTCTTGATGCCAAGGTCCCAGCTACCCACCCCCAGTGAGCAAATACAGTTGACTTCCAAGACAACAGGGGGGACAGCTTACCTCGGACCATAAGATGTGCTGTGCTCTGCACATGGCCTGTGTCACACGTGTAGTCACCCGAGTCTTCTGGTTCTGCCCCACACACCTGCAGCTCAGCAGTCAAGCCTTCCTGCAGCATTTGGTACTTGGCACAGGGGAAGAGCTGCAGGGCACCCTTGCGCCACTCGAGACTGGCACCCGCCTGGCTCAGCTCACAACGCAGGCGTACCGTGTCCCCCTCCTCCACCTCCTGGGCCTGCAGCTCGCGTAGGAACCGCACGGGTGCCGCTGCAGAGGGTGGGGGGAGCATGAGGGCAGAGGAACCACAGGCCTCTGGAGAGAGCCAGGAGGAGCAGGGACCCTGGGCAGGGCAGGGAAGTGACGGCAGACTTGGGTCCGCTGGGGAGCTGGGGGTGCACACAGGGTGGCGATCTTGGGGTGGGCTGCCAAGGCCATCATGAAGCAGGAAGGCAGAAGCCTGAGTGGCCCCAGCACAGAGACACAGGGCACAGCCTCAGCTAGGGCGTCACAGGTATGCGTGAGTGGGCGGTGCGCAGGTGAGTCCCACACCCCCACACTGTGCTGGGTCCCTCAGAAAGGCCACAGACTGGGAAGCACAGCATCGGCGCCCACCTGTGACCGTGAGCGTGGCACTGGTAGTATGGGCCCCACAGGTGCAACTGTACTCGCCCGCATCCTCACGCTGCAGGTCCCGCAGCACCAGCTCCGCGGTGCAGCCCCGCAGCCTTGGCTCCCGGCGCCTGTCACCCTGCAGCTCCAGGCCACCCTTGCTCCAGACCACGGGGGCATCGGGCACTGACAGTTCACACTGCAAGCGGGCTGTGGAGCCCTCCTCAGCCTGGAGGCTCTGCAGCGGCTCCCGGAATACCACCTGGGGGGCTGGGGACAGGGGCAGCTTGAGACCCACATACCTAGCCCAGGACAAGTCTGGGTGGGCCTCCAGGATAGGGAAGGGGCAGGGAAGATATCACCAGGACTTCTCTGGTGATTGCCAGAAACTCAGTCCCAAGGGCAGTCTTCCCAACAGCTGGGGCAGGAATCCCCTCAGACCACCCAGGGCAAGCCCTTGTCCCTCTAATCCACACTCAAGGACATGGCCCTGCTTCTCCCATGCTCTGGGACAGAGCCATGTCCTTCATATGTTAGGCAAAGCAGAGTCTCCTGCCAGGGCCAGATCCAAGTGTATGGCCATGTCCTGCAGTCTCCAGGGAAGGGAGGGCTCCATCCTTCAGAATCCTAAGCAGAGGTCCATGCCCCAGGGCACACGGCATGGCAGGCACTGATACCCATGGGACACACAGAGCACCAGGACGACCTCCTGACCCAGCGACACAGTCACCAGCCAGACAAGCACCTTGGGTGAGCATGGCATGCAGAGGCTCAGAGAGGACAGGTGGGGAGGGCTGACTGGGGAGCACAAAGGGAATGCTGTACCCATCACCACAACTGTCTGAGTGAGGTTGGGTGGGGAGGCTAGGACAGACACCTTGACACAGGCAGTGCTACAACAAAAGACAAGACAGGGCAGAGAAACACAGGAGAAGGAAAATGGAACAGAACCATGGGAAGAGACAGAGGATGAGACAAGGACAGTGTCCCCAAAACACCATGGGGTGGCAGAGGGACATTACCCCTGATGGTCAGCGTGGCTGAGGTCCTCTCCTGCCCGCACACACACGAGTACTCCCCAG
>NW_004955581.1:197968-202027 GCF_000276665.1 Chinchilla lanigera
GGCCCCTTCCGTGGCCTCTTCATTCTTCAGGCCTTCTGTGAACTTGGCGGGCAGGGCTGGGAGAGGTCAGAAAAGCACGGACACGATCACACCCCAAGCACGTGAAGAGGGTGGATGCAGGGATCACAGAGGAGACACAAGACCACACCAGAAACTCTCCACTGCAGGTGCTATGGAAAAGCTGTGGACCACGACTTCCCCCAGACTGGCCTGTGCATGCCCCTTCTGTGGCAGCCTTGGGCCTCACCCTTGGCATGAAACACATACAGAACCTCAGGTTTTCTACAAAATTTTGGCAAAATAATGAGGACCAGACACAGAATCCAACACAGCAGAACCCACTATGGCACAAGGGTACGAAGGCTGCAATCCCACGCAGAGGCAGGAAGAGATGTCAGAGACTGGACAGAGAACAGCGGATGAGTGATACTGCAGCATGAGATCAATACTTGGGCACTGGGACATAATTTTATGTGGCCACTTGTGGTCTTCACCCATAATGGTCAGCATGGCTGAGGTCCTCTCCTTCCCACATATGCACGAGTACTCCCTGGCATCTGCTGCAGCCAAGCCACGGATCTGCAGCTCACACACGGCCCCCTCCTGCCTCAGGCTGTGTCTGTCCCCTCCTCTGAGGGGCTTCATCCCTTTCATCCCATCAACTGGGGCCACCTTGCTCAGCTCACACCAGTGTTTCTGTGGCCCCTTCCCTGGCCTCCAGGGACTTCATGTCTTGAATGAATCGTGCAGGTAGGGCTAAGAAGGATCAGATAGACAAGCTCTCAAACACTGATGGTTCTGAAGTCATGACTTCAGCATACAGGAAGGTTGGAGGGTCATGGGAAGACATGGATCCATGAGTGAGATTCCTGTGTTCTGCCTGCCAAGGTGCAGGTTGGCTGGGAGACAGCTCCATTCCAGATCTATCTTCTCAAAGAGAGTAGCTCTCATTGCAGGGAAGCACGACAGCCTCCTTCAGCCTATAGCCTTATAGCAACAATACGGGCCTCTCATGTGACCCCACAGGTGGCACCTGTCATGACCTCTCCCTGCTTCCTAGATAGGACACATATCCTGGGCAGGGCTCCCATCCAGCCCTGGTCATGCCTGAGCACATGAGGCCCCATGCCCTCTACATCACATGTTCTTGTCTCAACACGACTAGAGCCAGACCACCTATCGCTGCTCCTCTCCTGGTTCATTCTGTGGATCCCAGTGGTCTAGCACCAGCTGCCTTCCCATGCCTTCAGCCCTGTGCCCTGCTCCACTGTCCAGTCTACTGAGTCCACAGCATGAGCTCCATGAGTCACCATGGACAAGGCTCACCCTGGTTACTTCTGTCATTTGTGTTCCCCAGAGAGTCACATGTTGACTCCCTACACTTACAGTTCAGAAAGTAACTATCTGGAAATGGGGCTAACCCAATATGACTGGCACCTTTGTAAGAAAGAAGTAGGATGCAAAAAGGATGGCAGCAGGAAGACATGGGAGATGACTGCTATTTGGAAGCTGAGGACAGTGGCCTCAAAGGCACCCAAGCTCCAGGCCATCTGACCTTAGGCACAGCCTCCATACCAGCGGAAAATGCACCTCTGCTGAGCAGCCCAGCCTCCAGTGCTTTGTTGTGGCATCCCAGCCACAGAATTCCAATGCAGGCCCCTGATGCGTCAGGCGCTGCTGGACCTACACCGAACACCTGCAAGAGGCTTCAGAACTGGGTCATGACTAGTGTCTGGAAGACTTGTGAAGTACATGTTAGGAAAAACCTCTATGGCCCAGACAGGACCCTTACCAGAAGTATAGATATTAATGATGCTTCTGGTCAGGTTTCAGATGGAAATGGGAAATGAGTAGTTGGAAAAAGGTGATCCTGGTCATAAAGTGGCAAAGAATTTGGCCAAACTGTGTTGCAGTGCTTTGTGGAAGGAAGAAAATGGGAATGATGAAATTAGACATGTAGCTGGGATTTCTACGCAACGTGTTGAAGGTATGGCCTGGCTTCTCTTTATTTCTTGTAATAAAATGGGAAAAAGAGACAAATTCAAGGAAGATTTATTTAGCTAAAAGGAAGCAGAACTTAAAAACTGACAAAACTGCTGGCATGTATGTACTACGGGGGAGGGGAGGTCTAGAGCAAACATCAAGTATTTAGCTAGACAAGCATCTCATCTCACCTGACACGTAAGAGAGATGAGATTACCCAGGGAAACTCTGAGGAGGGGCCTCTCATTCAGTGACTTGGAATCCCATGAACCACATGGACTGACAAGGGTTTTGTGGCTTTCACACCAGGAGAAATGCTGCAATGTGGGATGGATCGCACGAAAAGAAGGAAGGCTATCAGACTCCCCAGACCTACAGGATGAGGCAGTGGGCCACCAGCTGCACACGTGCTGTCCTTCAGATGAAGGACGACCATGGAGAGGTCAGAGGGACAGGGGTGGCCCTGTCACCAGGGACCCAGAAGCTAGGCCCCCTCTCTCCAGTCTGTTGGGAGCGGCTGGAGCTGGAAATTGGTCATACATGTGACGGCAGGACAGAGCCAGAGTGCCTCAAGCAATCAAGCTACCTCAGTCTTAAAAAAACATCCTGCCTGGACAATTTCAGTCATTAGTCACTATGCAACATTGCCTCTCATGATACTAACCTTGCAAAAGTATAAGTAAACGCCCCTACTGTTGTTAGTCCTCTTTTCCCATTGGTAAAGAGGCCTCTACCTGACCCAGCTCTTGTCTCTTGTCTATCTTTTCCTCATTCACGCCGCTATTCCTTCCCAAGGTACGCCAAGAGACCAATGAGTCTCCACACCGGTCCAGGGAGTGACACAGCCACGAGGGCTGAAGGGCAGGGGGCCATTCTGATGGAGCTAGAGGACAGCATGGAGCCAGAAGATTCTCCAGCCTGAAACTCACTAAAATCTGTCCTGCTGTTTCAGACTGGCTTGGGATCCAAGGCCTATTTTTTCTGCCCTATTTCCCCCTTTTTAGGTAAAAATGCTTATCTGTGTCTGTCTCCCCCTCGTCACTATGGGGAAAGCATACACCACGTCTGGGGCTGTAGGTTCACAGTGAGGGAGGAAGTGTGCTCAGGACAAGTCATACCCCACGTCTCTCACTTAATAGAAGTGACATTTAGAGATGCTGGACTCAGACTGGATGCTGGAACAGGCTGAGCCTCTGGGCTGGTGGGGATCAAGCAATGTGCTTTTCAGGTGAAAAGGACAGCAGTCTGGGGAGGTCACAGTGTGCCACGTTGCAGCCCTCCAAACTCATATCCAAGCCCTGAACCCTAAACCTCAGAACATGACTCTTCCCTCAGGACAGAGTTCAAAGGAGTCAAATTAAATGAAGGCCAGGTGGTCTCAAATCAAAAACAACCAAGAGGTGTGTCCACAGAAGGGGAGAGCAGGACACATACACACACACACACATACAGGGACAAGGGTTTGCCACTAAAGGCCTCAAGCCTGTGGATGCCCTGACGTGAGCTCCGGCCTCCAGAATTATGCGAGCAGCTTTCTAGTCTCGGAGCCACTTGGCCTGCGCACTGTAGGGTGGCCTGCATGGATGAAGGCATCAATGCTTCAAGCCTGGCACACAGCCCCAGGGTCAAGTGACCAGCATAAGAGACTCAGGAGAGCAGCCTGGCCATCTGCCTCAGGGACCCCACAGTGCCCATGAACCCCTCCATATATGCCCTCAGTACAGCAATAGGCCACAGCCCATTCTCCTGGGGACAGCTGTCTCCCAGAGATCCCACTGGCAATTAGTACTGCTCATACCAGGGTCCACACCATCCCTAGCAGGGCACCCCGAGTATCGTCAGCGTGCATGGGAGAAGGATCACACGTGTGGATATGGAAATGACACAATGACACAGAGAGACACAGGGACAGCAGAAACACAAGTAGGAGAAGAAGTGACACACAATTATTACCCTTCACGGTCAGCATGGCCAAGGTCCTCTCCTGACCGCACACACACGAGTACTCCCCAGAGTCTGCCACGGCCAGGCCCCGGATCTGCAGCTCACACACGGCCCCGTCCTGCCTCAGCCTGT